>NC_052624.1:287137279-287508529 GCF_016161935.1 Mauremys reevesii | reverse complement strand
ACTTTACTAACATTAACTCATTCACCCTCATAGCCTCCATGGGAGGAAGAACAGTAGCATTATCCCCAACATACACAGCAACATAGGAATTGCCAGACTGGACCAGATCCAAAGTCCATCTAGTCCAGTATCCTGTCTCCAGCAGTGGTCAGTACCAAGTGCTTCAGAGGAATGGGCAAGAAACCTTGCAGTAACAATTGTGGGATAATTTACCCACATGAAGATCGCATTCTAACTCCTAATAGAGACTGTCTTAAATCCTGAAGCAGGAAGTTTTATCTCGTTTCCAAAATGTTTGCTTGCATGCATTGTTATAACTTTGGATATGTTTGTTACCCATATGAGTGTTCAATCTGTATTTGAACTTTGCTAAGTTCTTGGCCTCAATGACACCTTGTGGTAATGAGTTCCACAGTCTAACTGCAAATTATGTATGTAGAAAGGAATTTCCTTTTATCAGTTTTGCATTTGCCATCTTTTAAGTTTCATTGCATGTCTCTTTGTCTGATACTATGAAACAGGTGGAAAAAACAGGAGCAAAGAGAGGGAAGGGAATTGTGCACGGTCACATGAACATCAGTGCCTGCTGAAGTCAATACAATGAGACTTTATTGTCATGAAGACCTACACAATTGTTGCTGAAGTGTAAAGAAGAGACCAACCCCTCAAGTTCCTGTCAGAGGTAGACAGGATTGGATAGACAGATATCGTGAGATAGGCAGCCCATGAAAGCTCATGCTAAAATAAATTTGTTAGTCTTTAAGGTGCCACAAGTACTCCTGGTTTTTTTGCGGATACAGACTAACACGGCTGCTACTCTGAAACAGATAGGCCTGTGCACTATGTTCTGGCCACTACTCCCTTACTCCTGGCCCCTAAACATTCCCTCTCTCTGATGCTACAGATTCAATGCCATGACATCAGACCCTGCTAGTAAAGAGAGAGGGATAGCAGGCTCCCCTTGACTCACCGTGCTGCCCTCCACATGGCTCGTTTCTCTGCCTCCAGGGCCCGGCGCTCAGCTGGAGACAGCTCCTTCTCCTGGGTACTTAGGAACTCAGGGCTCTGCATCCGCAATCGCTCCTGGTGCCGTCGCTCAGCTTTGGCCGTTCGCACAGGTGCCCCTGCCTCTCCCCCTCCTGGGTAAACTGGGATCAGTCTGGGAAGAGAGGCCAGGAATAACAAAGGGCTTGGCCCACCCCACCCTCAAGTACCCAGACTTCCTGCTCTCTCTCCTCAAAGGAGAGGTCCACCTTGTACCCTGCCCAAAGCCCTGAGCCCCCGCATGGATCTCCTCAAAGGAAGGGCCCCACCTCATCCCCTGCCCAACCCCCCCAGGCTCCTGGCTCTCACTAAGTACCCAACCCGTGCCCCCACGCCCTGTACCTGACCTGTGCCCCCCACACCCATCCCTCCCCAAAGACAGGTCCCTGCTCCATCTCCCCCACCTCCCCGAAGCCTGCCTGTTACCCCATTCCCTGCTGAATGGCCTACTATGTGGCAGTCTGTGGGCAGCAGGCAGGGAAGGACAGGGGCTGTTGCAGTGCAGTGTTGCTCCTCCCCCTCCAGAGTCCCCTCTTACCCAGACATAGAATTAGGCCTCTGCTCGGGCTTGAATCCTTCTTCTAGTGAGTTTCTCTGGGAGCTGCTGTGCTCATCTGCCTCAGAGATCCTGGCAGCAACACAGACATGTCAGCCCAGCATGCTGGAGGCATGCGACCCTGGAAGGTTCAGAGCACAGATCCCCCTTCCCATGGACCTGAGCCGCAGGAATCAGACACTGCAACTCGGCTCAGTGACGTGGCCCTTGATGCATTTACCTGACAGCCTTGGTATCATGCACACAGAGCTCATCCCTCCAGTCCCATCTGCCCAGGGGAGACGCCTTCAAGCGCATGTGAGCAGGGATCAGTAGGAATGAGTCACCCGGTAACCAGGTCAATTGGTGAAACCGGAACTCGCCGATCATGGGAAGAGCCTCCCAGGTCCTATGGCAGAACCTCACGAGACTGGGAGCAGGCTGACAGGCACACATCCTCTTCACTCTGCCTGGTCTTTGTTATCACTGAGACTGCCAGCACCTGCCCTGTAATCTGGGAGCCCTCCCCCTTCCTTCCACCTCCAGGCTGGGGATTTCTCCTCAGAATCTCGCAGAGCCTACTTTTCTCTCCGTTCTGACATCATGGGCTCTTAGCAGGTCCAGGCCCCAATCATGTCTCATCTCCATTATCACAGCTACATCCTCTCTGATGTATGCATCTATCTCACCCCAGACAGGCCATCCAAATTCATCTTCCTCACCCAGAGGTCTGACTGTGTCACCCTGACCTGCTGTATCAAGTGTAAATCCAGCCCTGCTCCCTGTGACTGACTGCTTCTTGCTGATGTCAGATCTCTCTGAAGGCACAAAGTCTGCCCTCAGGCAGCCCTCTAGAACTAAGTGAGGGCAGACCTGCGCTAAAGGCTGCATTCTCAGTGATCCACATCCTTTGCAATGCCATTGGCCCAGTGTGCCCTAGGTATAAGTCAGCACAGAATCTGGCCCTGAATAAGCAGCCAAAGATCTTATTTCCTATCACAATATTGCCAACAGCTGCCTGTTCCCACCCAGACTAGAGACAGGGAGTTGATGGGGGAGAGGAGGTGTAGCTGTTCCCACCCTAAGTACCTTCCTTCTATTAAACTCACTGGAGACCAACTGAACAATCAGCCCGAGGAGCAACTGAGCCAGTGATGTGGTGCCACAGATACACTCTCCAGAGCTCGCTGTAGGATGGACTGGCCCACAACCCTTTAGCACAGCAAAGGGAGAGCACCAAAGGGAGGCCACCTCCACCCCGCCTTCACAGAGTGATGCATCTGGCTGTGGAGAGAGGAGGGATAAACTGCCTCTGCAAAGACTGCATGTTTGGCTGCTGCCATTTACTGTTTGCCAGGAACCCAGTTTAGCATGGCCGTGCAGGGGGGAACCCTCACCATGCAGGTGTAATGCGAGGTGTTTCTGGACTGAGACTGAATGAATACAAATGCTAATGGGGAAATGGGGAGCAGAAACTGGAGCCAACATGAGGACATGGACTGTCCCCAGTGTGGTCAGGCAGCATGAGAAGACTCTAAGTCAAAGTCTACAAGACGAAGATGCTTGGCCCTTTGGCCCGAGGCATGGTCCTGCCGCAGCTTATGGGGAAAGAGTCAGATAGACAAGATTCTGAGAAAGTTCAAAGGCAGCAACCTGAGCTTTATTCCGTTTGAAGCCCAATTCTCCACCTGTAAAGCAAATCTGCAGGGAAAGGAATGAAAGCAGCAGCACCAATGCAGAACCGCAGCCTGGGGAGAGAGACTCCAGCAGACCCAGGCATAAAGCAAGAACCTAAGGGGCAGGGCTTGGCACAGGCTCAGCAAACAGGTGTGTCCCCCAGCCTAGCCACAACTACAATCAATGACTCCAGGGCAGCCACTCATTTGAGAACAAGGACCTGGAGACAAACTGCATGCCCTGTGATGCCCAGTTCCCCCGCAAAGGTGGTGGGGCCTGCCCAGATCTCCCCATCTGGGGAAAGGTGATGCTGACATACTCCTAGGACACAGAGCTGGAACTGAGCTGCCAGTCAGTCTTACCGAGTTGCCGGGGACTGAATGCTACTTCCATTTAGTCTCTTGATCTTGTACTCCACTCCTTCGATGATGACACTGGACTGCATGCTCGTATCGGGCATCAGCTTCCCCACATCCTCCTCTTCCTCTTCCTCCTCCTCCTCCAACAGCAGAGCCCGTTTCTGCTGCAGTTTACGAGCTGCCAAAATGAGAAAGACCCATATGCGTGGGGAGAGAACTGCAGAGCTGGCTGCCTGCAGTGATTCCCATGGCCACCGAGGTTCATGGTAGGTCCTTTCCCTCTAAGGGCCTCGGTCACTCTCTGCAAGATTCTGTAACTCATTCTCTGCAGTTTCTGTAACTGTCTTTGAGTCTATTCCCTCCCTGAAGACACACTTCTCTTCAGCTCTCTTAGAATCTACTCCTTTCCCAGCCTCGATGCCTTTCAGCCTGTCCTCTTAATCACTTCTTTGTAATCAGCAAAACCTTTTCCCTAGCTTTCTTCCTGGCTATAACCTCAGAGAGTCTCCAACCGCTTCACCCTCTGTAACTCCTCTGCCTAGGAGCCAATGAGAAGACCCCCTGTAGAGATGGATCCCACAGGATATGATGTTCATGTCAGGGATCAGAGCTCTAGGAGTCAACAGCCAGATTCAGACCTGTCCCTCCATGGGCACAGAGCCCCAGGAGCTAATGGGCAAACATCATCCCCCCAGCTCAGCTGACAAGCAGACCCCCTCCACACACATCAGGGACAGTGCCATGAGGAGTCAATGGGTAGGACCCTGCTGGGGGGATGGAGGTCAGATGAGTTGATGATCCTCTCCACCCAATGGAGGCCAGAGTCATGGCAAGGGAGGGGCAGAACTCCACCCTCCTCCCATGGGCACAGACTGTTCAGAGGAGGCCTATATTCTCATTGATTTATAGACTCATAGGCTTTAAGGTCAGAAGGGACCATCGTAATCATCTAGTCTGACCTCCTGCACATCGTAGGCCACAGAACCTCACTCACCCACTCCTGAAATAGACTCCTAACCTCTGGTTGAGTTACTGAAGGCCTCAAATCATGGTTTAAAGATTTCAAGTTACAGAGAATCCACCATTTACACTAGTTTAAACCTGCAAGTGACATGTGATCTGTTCTGCAGGAAGGCGAAAAACCCTCAGGGTCTCTGCCAAACTGACCCAAGGGAAAATTCCTTCCCAACCCCAGGTATGGTGATCAGTTACACCTTTCACCTAAGATGGGTTTAAGCATGCATGCAGGGGTTCCCTCACCAAAGGCTCTTAGGCAAAGTAAGCTGTCATGGAATAAGAGAGAAGGTCCTGTCATGGATCAGTAACTGGTTAAAAGACAGGAAACAAAGGATAGAAATAAATGGTCAGTTTTCAGAATGGAGAGAGGTAAATAGTGGTGTCCCCCAGGGGTCTGTACTGGGATCAGTCCTATTCAACATATTCATAAATGATCTGGAAAAAGAGGTAAACAGTGAGGTGGCATGATGGGGTCTAAATTAGCCATTACTACTCAAGAAAGAGATCTTGGAGTCACTGTGGATAATTCTCTGAAAACATCCACTCAATGTGCAGTGACAGCCAAAAAAGCAAACAGCATGTTGTGAATCATTAGGAAAGGGATAGATAATAGGACAGAAAATATCATATGGCCATACTGGGTCAGGCTAAAGGTCCATCTAGCCCAGTATCCTGTCTTCCAATGCCAGGTGCTTCAGAGGGAATGAACCCCTGTCGCCCATTTCAGCTTCTGGAAAACAGAGGCTAGGGACACCATCCCTGCCCATCCTGGCTAATAGCCGCTGATGGACCTACCCTCCATGAATTTATCTAGTTCTTTTTTGAACCCTGTTATAGTCTAGGCCTTCACAACTTTCTCTGGCAAGGAGTTCCACAGGTTGACTGTGCATTGTGTGAAGAAATACTGCCTTTTGTTTGTTTTAAACATAAGAACATAAGAACGGCCGTACCAGGTCAGACCAAAGGTCCATCTAGCCCAGTATCTGTCTACCGACAGTGGCCAATGCCAAGTGCCCCAGAGGGAGTGAATCTAACAGGCAATGATCAAGTGATCTCTCTCCTGCCATCCATCTCCATCCTCTGACGAACAGAGGCTAGGGACACCATTCTTACCCATCCTAGCTAATAGCCATTTATGGACTTAGCCACCATGAATTTATCCAGTCCCCTTTTAAACATTGTTATAGTCCTAGCCTTCACAACCTCCTCAGGTAAGGAGTTCCACAAGTTGACTGTGCGCTGTGTGAAGAAGAACTTCCTTTTATTTGTTTTAAACTTGCTGCCTATTAATTTCATTTGGTGACCCCCTAGTTCTTGTATTATGGGAATAAGTAAATAATTTTTCCTTATCCACTTTCTCAACATCACTCATGATTTTATATACCTCTATCATATCCCCCCTTAGTCTTCTCTTTTCCAAGCTGAAGAGTCCTAGCCTCTTTAATCTTTCCTCGTATGGGACCCTCTCTAAACCCCTAATCATTTTAGTTGCCCTTTTCTGAACCTTTTCTAGTGCTAGAATATCTTTTTTGAGGTGAGGAGACCACATCTGTACACAGTATTCGAGATGTGGGTGTACCATGGATTTATATAAGGGCAATAATATATTCTCAATCTTATTCTCTATCCCCTTTTTAATGATTCCTAACATCCTGTTTGCTTTTTTGACCGCCTCTGCACACTGCGTGGACATCTTCAGAGAAGTATCCCCGATGACTCCAAGATCTTTTTCCTGACTCGTTGTAGCTACATTAGCCCCCATCATGTTGTATGTATAGTTGGGGTTATTTTTTCCAATGTGCATTACTTTACATTTATCCACATTAAATTTCATTTGCCATTTTGTTGCCCAATCACTTAGTTTTGTGAGATCTTTTTGAAGTTCTTCACAATCTGCTTTGGTCTTAACTATCTTGAGTAGTTTAGTATCATCTGCAAACTTTGCCACCTCACTGTTTACCCCTTTCTCCAGATCATTTATGAATAAATTGAATAGGATTGGTCCTAGGACTGACCCTTGGGGAATACCACTAGTTACCCCTCTCCATTCCGAGAATTTACCATTAATTCCTACCCTTTGTTCCCTGTCCTTTAACCAGTTCTCAATCCATGAAAGGACCTTCCCTTTTATCCCATGACAGCTTAATTTACATAAGAGCCTTTGGTGAGGGACCTTGTCAAAGGCTTTCTGGAAATCTAAGTACACTAGGTAATAAAAAAGGTAATAATTGGAGATATACCAATTGCCTAGAACTGGAAGGGACCTTGAAAGGTCATTGAGTCCAGCCCCCTGCCTTCACTAGCAGGACCAATTTTTTGCCCCAGATCCCTAAGTGGCCTCCTCAAGGATTGAACTCACAACCCTGGGTTTAGCAGGCCAATGCTCAAACCACTGAGCTATCCCTCCCCCCTATGGGCACTGGATCCCCCTTGTCCACATGTTTGTTGACCCCTTCAAAGAACTCTAATAGATTAGTAAGACACGATTTCCCTTTACAGAAACCATGTTGACTATTGCTCAACAGTTTATGTTTTTCTATGTGTCTGACAATTTTATTCTTAACTATTGTTTCAACTAATTTACCCGGTACTGACGTTAGACTTACCGGCCTGTAATTGCCGGGATCACCCCTAGAGCCCTTTTTAAATATTGGCGTTACATTAGCTAACTTCCAGTCATTGGGTACCGATGCCGATTTAAAGGACAGGTTACAAACCTTAGTTAATAGTTCTGCAACTTCACATTTGAGTTCTTTCAGAACTCTTGGGTGAATGCCATCTGGTCCCGGTGACTTGTTAATGTTGAGTTTACCTGCTGCCTATTAATTTCATTTGGTGACCCCTAGTTCTTTTGTTATGAGAATACTGCTGGGCAGGAAGAACAGCGTTTAAATCTTGGCTTCTTAGTTTTCACATCTGCCATAGAAGACACTTCAATATGGAGTCAAAGCTTACTTATCGTTGCTAAAAACTACCTATCCAAAACTGTAACTACTATGTACAATCTTAATAATGTAAAACCCTAAACCAAAATGTTTTTAGATAGCACTTGTATCAAAAATAGGGTCTGGATCCCAGGTCCAGAAAGGTTGGTAGTCTGCTGATGCTGGCGGCTGGAAGGAGTGCTGCAACACCTTTTTATAGCCTCGACCTTAGAACCTTCAAACCAGTGAAGGGAGGGGCAGGAGGCAGCATATGAGTACTTTGATGGGCACTGCTAGCTAATGTTAATTGTCAGAGCTGTACAGGCCAGCTCATCCCAGGAGCGGGAATATACAGAGGCCAAGCAAAGGGGAACCTCAGCTTCCATTTAAAAAAAAAGAATATTTGTAGCACTCCTGGCTGTGGAGAAAAGCTTGAAAATGTGACTCATCGGGGCTCAAAAGCCAGAAGGCAAAGAAAGCCCCAACATGTATCATTTTAAAGCCAGTCTCATGATTTTTCAGGCCTGACCACAATTGTTTACTATTTTACTGTACTATTGCTTGAGACACTCTCCCCCCAATAATAATAAACCGGAACCCAGGAGCCAATGGCTGGAAATTGGAAGAAACTTCCAATTCCAACCATCCAAGCAGCAGGGTTCTGGAACAGCCTTACAGTAGGAGCAGGGGGCCAAACAGCCCAACTAGTTGTAAGGTGGAGCTTGATGAGTTTATGAATGGGATGATAGGACAGGGTTGCCTATAATAGTAGTGGACTGGATTCAGTGACTCAGGAGGTCCCTTCCAGTCCCATGTTCAATACGTGGGATTCCCCACTCTCAAAAGCCAACAGGCAGGGGACAGATCCCCCCAAGAGCCACAAAAGAGAAACCTAACACCCCAACACTGACTCCATCGCACCTTCCTCCTCCTTCATTTTCTTCAGGTCATCCTCCCCCACCAGGGAGACACGCTTGGGGGGCTTCTCCACCTGCTGCTGTTTCACCTCGATCTCAAAGTACTTTTGCCTCTCACGGAAGGATCGCTGCTCTGGGCTGTGCAGTCCCCCCGATGACAGCATCTGCAACAGCCACAGCAGCATGTCAGCCACTAAAAGACCCTACCCCATATCCAATCCCCCCAGGCAAATGCCCATGCCTACGTTTCCTGTGTCCCTACCCCACATCCAATCTCTTCAGGCACGTGCCCTGTGCCCACCTTCCCTGGATCTCTGCCCCATATCTAATCTCCCTGGGTATATGTCCCACGCCTGCCTTTCCCAGGTCCCTTCCCCATATCCAGTCCCCTTCATGCACAGGCCACATGCCTGCTTTCATCAGGTCCCTACCCCATGTCTGAACCCTCTCTCCACTCTGCCGCAGATGGGAACTTTGCCTCCTATCTACCCACACTGGGATTCTGCACTTATCCCCCAATGTCTGTGATCACGACTCCCAACTCCAACTCTATTTCCAGCCACTGAAACTCACCTCAGGAGAAGCTTTAGGTTTCTCGGTGCTTGTCTGACCATGCATCTCCTGAGGAGAGAGAGAGAAAAGGGAAACGTTTGAGAGAGGGGCTCTCTTTGTCTTTGCCTCACCCATGAAACAGAATAGCACCTCCTGCCCCCATTCTCAGTCCTGACCCACCTGTGATGCTCCCAATATCCCCATCGTCCCTGCCACCCCGGTGTCTGTGCAGCCAGGTCATCATCTCTGCCCCACCCCTACCTTATTTGCCTGTGACAGAGGCACCGCTGCAAAGGTCTTGTATGCCTGCTTGACACTGACTGGGACATCCTCAGGAGAGGGAGGTGAGGGGGGACGCAGCTGCAGAGAAAGAGACAGAAGAGGTCAGGCTAATCATAGCTGCTATAAATGAGAACAGGAAAAGAACCAGCCCCTTATGTGTGTTGAGACCAGAGGGTGGAGCATCAGAGACAGAGCCCCCAGCCTGTCAGAGGGGGGAGTAGCTGCCATGCAAAGTGGCTTCCTTAGACATGAGCATGTTACACTGCTGGCTCTCATGTCCTGGATAGGCCAGTGCCAATGCTTCTGCTGGTGGCAGAGCCTCCTGGGTTCAGTGAGGGTTTCACAGGTGGCAGTGCTGCTCCAGGCTCCTCGGGGATTTCGGCTCAGCCACTCCAGCTTATGTCTGCCTGCAAACAATGGGCTCTCTGGGTAGCCATACACTGGACTCCAGTTCCTGAGCCTGGATTGGGTATGCCAGTTTTTAGATTAACTCACAGTATTTGTGAAGGCCAAGACTATATCAGAGTTTAGGTTACCTCTCAGCCTTGTCTCTGGTGCCAGTCCAGTTATCCCTGTAAGAAGGCCCAGCCGTTTCCTCCTGTATTTCAGTGCAGGGGCTATTGCACTCCTACTTAAACCAGTGTCAGAGCAGGTGCCCACACACCCCTACATGGAGGGCTCCTGTAGATTTCTGTGGTCCTCTTACTAGCATTGATCACATCTCAGCTGCCTTCAGTGAATGTGCCACCTACGACCACTGCCTTGACCTCCTGCCTCCAGCCTCACTGTGGCGGGGTGGTCACCCCTCTCCGGCCCTGAAGGGGTTAAAGCAGCCCTTGAGAGGGCTGTGGTGGGGGAAAAGATAGTCTGATTGGGGGAAGTAGCCACAGCTGGGGCCACACCCCAATCAGGCCACAGCTGGCCCTAGAAGAGGGCTGAGGGCCAGAGGCTGAAACACAATCTCTCTCTCTCTCTAGTTTCTTGAGAGAGAGGGACCTGCTGCCTGGGAGCTGAGAAGGGTACCTGAGGTGGAGCAGTGCTGGGGAAGGGCAGAGGGAGCTGGGGAGATTCACCCAGGAAAAAACCCAGGCTGCAGGCCTTGCTAAAAGAGCCAAATAGGTACTGGAGCTACAGAAGGGCAGTCCAGAGATAGGCAAAGGCAGCTGGTCCTAACCCCCTTGCCGATGATGAGTGGTTTACAGACTGCAGTTTGCCCCAGTGAGCGGGGGCTAGATGATGACTGGCAGTAGCCACTGAGGCAAGGTGGGTTTAGAGGGTTGGGGGGTCCCCTGGAAGGGGAGACCAAGAGCGAGGGGGTACTGTGGTGAGCAGAACCCCTGGGCAAAGGGCATCGGGGCCTGGGAGGGACACGGGGCCAGCAGCAGGCGGGACACCGGCCTGCAGAGGGCGCTCCGGGCTGGAAAGAGCTGATTCCCGAGATGACCAGCAGGAAGCAAGGCGCTGGTGAGTCGTCGTGGCGTCTGTGAGTTGTCACCCTGCCACACTCACCCTTGACTCTCTCTGATCTGGGTTCTCCTCTCTCCCCTGAAAAGGGAACACGTCTGCCCATATTCTTTACACTGGCTGCCTATAAACAAACTCCTCTGCTCCTAGCCCATTCCTTCCTCTATGGGGAGCAGTCAGGGCCTCATGACTGTGGAGGCAACAGCTTTCCTCACTAGGGGTTACATGGTCTCTCCCCTTCCATTCCACACTTGATTCCTTCCCTCTTTTCTCGCTCCCTCAGCCCCTTTGGCTGCCTTAACTCAGCCTTGCTTGCTTGCTGCCCTTCTCTTTGCTCTAACTCAGTGATTCTCAAACCTCTGTACTAGGGACCCCTTTCACACAGCAAGCCGCTGAGTGCGACCCCCCCTCCATTAAATTAAAAACACGTTTTTAAATATATTTAACGCCATTATAAATGCTGGAGGCAACGTGGGGTTGGGGTGGAGGCTGACAGCTCGCAACCCCTCACATAATAACCTCGTGACCCCCCAGAGGGGTCCTGATCCCCCGTTTGAGAACCCCTGCTCTAACTGGCGATATCTATTTTTGTTTGGTTGCCTTCCCTTCTGCTCAGACTTAACAACAGTCTACCAATCTTGGAAAGAGATTTTAAAATACAGTATCTGAATCACTTGAACTCTAGCTCAGGGGTAGGCAACCTATGGCACGGGTGCCAAAGGCGGCACGCGAGCTGATTTTCAGTGGCACTCACACTGCCCGGGTCCTGGCCACCGGTCCGGGGGGCTCTGCATTTTAATTTAATTTTAAATGAAGCTTCTTAAACGTTTTAAAAACCTTATTTACTTTACATACAACAATAGTTTAGTTCTATATTATAGACTTATAGAAAGAGACCTAAAAACGTTAAAATGTCTGACCGCCACGCGAAACCTTAAACCAGAGTGAATAAATGAAGACTCGGCCCAGCACTTCTGAAAGGCTGCCGACCCCTGATCTAGCTCTTCAGCCTGGGTCTCATTGGGGCCCAGACAGGGATGTCTGACCAATTCATAATGTGACTCTTTGAGGCAGGCTGGGTCTCTCTCTAGGTTTTCAATAGTGCCGCACAGGCACTGTAAAAACGAGTAACAGGACCACTGGCCTATTTCCATGCTGCAAGTGGACCGGTGTTCTTGTGTGGTAATTCTTGCCAGGGCACAGAAACCCCATGTCTGGGCCCCTAATGTCCAGGCCACAGAGACCTGCAGAGATTCCTCTGCTCCTGATGCCATCTTATAGCAATTGCCAATGTGCAAGCAATCATTCTGCAAATCAGCAATGGCGCAGTGCTCCCCAGCGAGGGGGGCAGAGCCACAGAGCTAGCCAACAGCAAGAAGCTGTTGGCTGTTGCCCTGGTGTGTGGGATAATCACAGGACAAAAGATCTGAAGGGCTTTATACATCAAGAGAATGTAGTACCTTATAAGTAAATGAAAGTCTGAGACTCTATCTGCACTGGGGATATCAGCCACTGGTGCAGCTGCACTGATGCAAATCCTGGCACAGACAAACAAAGCCACCATGGTCCACTGTGCTGCTCACCCTGTTTGAAACCAGAGTAAGCAGAACTGGTGCAAATCAAGATTCTGTCTATCTTTTCTGGGTTCTCATCAGGTTAGCATCACTGGTGGTTAGCCAAAGATGGCTGTAACAAGGGCAAATCCCAGTGTACACAAGCCTACGGAGCACCCAGCACTCCAGTGCCTTTCAGATAGTGCAGAGAGCTCCTGCAGGGACCAGAGAGGGTTGGTTGGCATTTGGGCCCGTAATGGGCAAATTCCCTTTAAACCCAATGGGAATCACTAGGAGGGTGTGTGTAGCTTGCCCGCCAGGAAGGGTGGCACAACAACCACCAGGAACAGGCTGACTCAGCTCAGTGAGAAGGAACTGCAGGCCACTTACAGAGTTCTGGACACTGGAGCATGACTCAGGTTGCTGGAAGGGGTTGGGGCTGTCCCTGCCCTCCGAACTAGGTGGGGCAGCATTTTGTCGCACTCGGGAGAGAGGCTGAATGACGCCCGGCTTGGTCTGCTTGTGCCCACACCACACAACAGGGAAAAGGAAGAGTAAGGGACAAGAGACAGAAAAGAGAGACAAGAAAAGTTAGGGCATGCAAAAGAGGGGGGCAGATCCTGTTTGAAACTCTTGGGTGCAACTTCTCCGCCACACTGCCAACCCAGTCAGAGGCAGCAGGCTGCGAAAGGGATAAAGGCACCATATCAACAGCCCCCACTGATATGTGGGAGGGAGAGCAACAGCAGCTATCAAGCACCAGCCAACATCCCAGGATCAAGATGTGCAGAACTAGACACGCAATAAGGCCATGGCAGGGCCCCGTGGCTCCACACAAGCCCAGGGCACAAGCACAAGTCTACAGTGCAAGCAGGCAGCTTCCAGAGGTGCAGGAGGGAAGTGTAAGTACGTAAAAGCCTGGGGAGAATGTGGGAGTTGTAAATAGGAGATGCAGGTGACAAACAGTAGCTAGTGCCTGGTGTTGTCAGGAGTGAGAGAGAAAAGGATGAGCAAGCACCGAGGGCTCCAGTGGCAGATTGGGGCAGAAGCTGGGATGTAAGAGAGGAGTGGGGTGTTGAGACTAAAACTACAGCCGGTTCCTCTGGGGTGTTTTGGGGAGATGAACAAATGTGAGACACTGGAGAGAGGGGTAGCAGAGAAGCAAGTAAGCGAGTGAAAGAGAGCACCCACCACAGGAATGAGAGCCACCAGAGCAAGTACCAGAGGGAGCAAGGCTGTGGAATATTCACACTGAATTTTGAGAAAAGGGAAAAAAAATAAGCCTTTGTGCATTTGTGCAAATGTGAGGCCTGGCAGTGAGCAGTGTGCAAGGAAAGGAGAGTGTGTGGCCTGGCAGTAAACAGAATGCAAGGAAAGCAGAGGGCAAGACCTGGCAGTGAGCAGTATGTGAGGAAAGGAGAGCGTGAGGCCTGCCACTGAGCAGAGTGCCAAGGAAAGAGAGTGCGAGGCTTGGTGGTGAGCAGAGTGTGAGGAAAGTATGAGAGGTCTGGCTGTGAGCAGAGTGCGAGGAAGGGAGAGGCGAGGCGAGGCGAGGCCTGGCAGTGAGCAGAGTGCGAGGAAAGGCGAGGCGAGGCGAGGCGAGGCCTGGCAGTGAGCAGAGTGCGAGGAAAGGCGAGGCGAGGCCTGGCAGTGAGCAGAGTAAGAGGAAAGGAGAGGGGAGGCCTGGCAGTGAGCAGAGTACGAGGAAAGGCGAGGGGAGGCCTGGCAGTGAGCAGAGTGCGAGGAAAGGCGAGGGGAGGCCTGGCAGTGAGCAGAGTGAGAGGAAAGGCGAGGGGAGGCCTGGCAGTGAGCAGAGTACGAGGAAAGGCGAGGGGAGGCCTAGCAGTGAGCAGAGTGCGAGGAAAGGCGAGGGGAGGCCTGGCAGTGAGCAGTGCGAGGAAAGGCGAGGCGAGGCCTGGCAGTGAGCAGAGTGCGAGGAAAGGCGAGGAGAGGCCTGGCAGTGAGCAGAGTACGAGGAAAGGTGAGGGGAGGCCTGGCAGTGAGCAGTGCGAGGAAAGGCGAGGGGAGGCCTGGCAGTGAGCAGAGTACGAGGAAAGGCGAGGGGAGGCCTGGCAGTGAGCAGAGTGCGAGGAAAGGCGAGGGGAGGCCTGGCAGTGAGCAGAGTGCGAGGAAAGGCGAGGGGAGGCCTGGCAGTGAGCAGTGCGAGGAAAGGCGAGGCGAGGCCTGGCAGTGAGCAGAGTGCGAGGAAAGGCGAGGCGAGGCCTGGCAGTGAGCAGAGTGCGAGGAAAGGCGAGGGGAGGCCTGGCAGTGAGCAGAGTGCGAGGAAAGGCGAGGAGGCCTGGCAGTGAGCAGAGTGCGAGGAAAGGAGAGGGAGGCCTGGCAGTGAGCAGAGTGCGAGGAAAGGCGAGGAGGCCTGGCAGTGAGCAGAGTGCTAGGCTAGGCGAGGGTTGGCTTGGCAGTGAGCAGAGTGCGAGGAAAGGCGAGGGGAGGCCTGGCAGTGAGCAGAGTGCGAGGAAAGGCGAGGGGAGGCCTGGCAGTGAGCAGAGTGCGAGGAAAGGCGAGGGGAGGCCTGGCAGTGAGCAGAGTGCGAGGAAAGGCGAGGGGAGGCCTGGCAGTGAGCAGAGTATGAGGAAAGGCGAGGGGAGGCCTGGCAGTGAGCAGAGTGCGAGGAAAGGCGAGGCGAGGCCTGGCAGTGAGCAGAGTGCGAGGAAAGGCGAGGCGAGGCGAGGCCTGGCAGTGAGCAGAGTGCGAGGAAAGGCGAGGCGAGGCCTGGCAGTGAGCAGAGTGCGAGGAAAGGCGAGGGGAGGCCTGGCAGTGAGCAGAGTGCGAGGAAAGGCGAGGGGAGGCCTGGCAGTGAGCAGAGTGCGAGGAAAAGAGAGTTTGCGGTCTCACAGTGAGCATGTGAAGGAGGGAGAGTGTGAGGCCTGGCAGTGACGAGTGTGCAAAGGAAGACGAATGAGAGGTCTGAGGGCAAAAGCACTTACTGATTTGCTGTCATCTTGCGGTGGGATGAAGTTTATGGAAGCCTGAAAACAGACAAGAGAATGTAAATTGAGAGTCCTAGCTGGAGTCCCCTGGGTCATCCTGCCCAATTTGAGAGCAATACCAGAACTCCCAATCTATCCTCCCCAGCTCCTCCTGTCATGTGCAGGGAAAGGCGTGGAGTTCTCACTCTGTTCAGCCCATGGCACCAACCCCCAGTGCCACCACAGCATAGCCTGTCCTAGCCCTGGCTTAACACCCTGTGCTCTCATAGCTTGTTATTGAGTTTGAGCAAAGCAATTGACACCACAGCTTTTCTGCCATGAAGCACTCACAGACACCAGCCCAGCAGCAGCTAGCAGAAAGGAGCTGAGGGGGAGCAGCTTCTATCCCCTTGGGGCCCTGGCCCGACAACTGCTCCCCACAGCACAGGTCTCAGCAAATACCAAGTCCGTGAGACAGTGGAGCCAAGGAACGTGCTAAGAGCAGCAGCACACACTGCACACCAAGAGGCACTTACAAAGCGAGTCTCCCTGCCTGACAGGTGAGCAGGCCGAAGGGCTGCAGGTGGCTGGAGAGGGGCAGCGCCAGGGAGAACCGAGAGGGGAGAAAACCAGAGAAACACTGAAGACACCAGGGTTCCTGCAGGGAAGGCAGAGACAAGCACCCCTTTCCCCAGAGCTGAAACTCTCTTTCCTCAAGCCCCACAGTGAGCATGCTCAGCCTTTTCTAACCCATGGCAGAGAGAGGAGCCCCCAGCCCAACTGCTCTCCACCTACCACAGAGAAAGGACTCAGCACCTGCTTCTCAGCAGGGAACAACCCCTTCCCCACTGCCTCCACCCCACCAAATGCAGAGAGGGGAGGCTTTGCTGGCTTCTCCCCTGCCAAAGGATCACAGGAGTTATCAGAAGGGACCATTATGATCACCTAGTCTGACCTTCTGCATAGCACAGGCCAGAGAACTTCAGCCAGGGATTCCTTCGAGACCAGTAAGTTGTGATTGAACTAGAGTGTGTCTTTTACATTATGAGATGCACATAGTTGAAGACCAGAAGGGATGATTATGATTATCTAGTTTGGTCTCCTGTCTATGACAGACAAAAGAATCCTGCAGAGTGACTCCTGCATCAACTAAGTAAGTTGATCCAATGGTTAATTATCTTCACTGTTAAAAATTTGCAATTTATTTCTAATCTGAATTTGTCTAGCATCAACTTCCAGCCAATGGATACGGGTTTTTTTGGCCAGTTTGAAGAGCCATCTTTTCTAGCCAGACTGAAGAGCCATACCACTATCAGAAATCCCTTCCTCATGTAGGTATTTGTAAAGCATGATCAAGTCACTTCTTAACTTTATCTTGGATAAACTAAATAGATTTTTCTTTAATCTCTCACCATAAGGCAGTTTTTTCCAGACCTTGAATCATTCTTGTAGCTCTTTTCAGAACTCGTTCCAGTTTTTCAACATCCTTTTTGAAGTGTGGACACCAGAAATGGACACCGTATCCAGTAATGGTTTCATTAATGCCAAATAAAAAGATAATACCACCTTCCTACTCCCACTTGTTAATTCCCTGCTTGCATATCTGAGGATCACATTCACCATTTTAACTACAGCATTGCACTAAGTACTTTTCAGTGTCACTGCATTTCAGGATATAGTCCACATCTTGTAAGTCCTACATTCTTTGTTCTCAGATATATGATCTTGCATTTAGCTATAATAAAACACGTTGTTCAAATGAGCCCACCTTACCAAGTGATCCAGATTGGTCTATATAAGCGACCTGTCCCCATCATTATTTACCACACCAACAATTTTTGGATCATCTGCAAATTTTATTAGCAATTATTTTATTTTTTCTTCCATATCATTGATAGTGACAGTGAATAGCACTGGATCAAGAATAGACCACAGTGAGAGCCCATTAAAACATCTCCTTTGATAACAATTCCTTTGGTATAATTACTTTTTGTGAACTATCCATTAACCAGATTTTAATCCATTTAATATAGACCACATTGATTTTGTTGTGCTAATTGTTTTAAGCATCAGAATGTCAATTGTCTGCATTTCCTAACAGCCTATTTGTACTCATCGCTATCAGCTTCCCCATTTTTTCATTTATATAAAGTCCAAGTCAACCACCCCAATCTTCCAAGGCAGAGAAGAGTATCATCATTCATTCAAGCATGTCTGCTAGTTATATGGTATCTGCATAAGCTAAAAAGCTCAATTCTAGATCACCCAACATCATGCCCTTCGACTTGTATACCATTAAGAATATGATGAAAAGTGACTGTGATTCCATATCTGCTTACTGTACACCAAACTTTGACTTGAACCAGTTGTTTAATATTGCACCAATTTGTACGGCACTACAGGAGTTTTCATACATAATTTTTTATAATTGCACTTATCCTATCTGGAACTCCATATGATTTTAACTGCTTTCTATAATGCTTTCCTCCAAACCAAATCAAATGCCTTTGTGAAGTCAATGAAAATAGCAAACCTTTTCAATCCCTGTTCTCACTTTTTTTACATCAACTGCTGGTGTGTGAATATCTCATCAATGCAGCTTTGGCCTGGTCTGAAGCCACACTGTTCCTCACCTACTACTTCTTCTAAAACTGGTTTTAATCTGTTGACAATTGCTTTCATCATGATTTCTCCCTATACTGGTAATAAGCTTATACCTGTATAATTATTCAGATCTGCAGGATAAGAAGTGACCATGTTGTAAGAGACCACAAAATGAAGTGTGCAGTTAACACCTCTACAGCTGTAGTGCAGAGGAGGCTTAGTGGATCATAGATTGTTGTAACGAGCCATAAATCTAGTGTCTTTATTGAGTCCATGATTTTTAGTGTCTAACAAAGAAATGAATTTAATGTCCCAGACTTGTCTTTTGAAGGTGTTGCACAGGCTTCCTTTGAGGATGAGGACTAAGAGGTCAGATATGGAATGATCGCTTTGTGAAAAATGTTTGCTCAGGGGTGATATGGTGTTTTTGTCTTTTATCATTTTCCTGTGTGAATTCATTTAAGAGAGTAGTGACTGTCTCGTTATACCCACATAGTAAACTCTTCTTCCCGCTCAACTTTGTTGTGATAATTGGACCTACAAATTTATCCTAATTGTGAGCTCAACTGTAAAAGTACATGAAAGTTTGAAAGCATCATAATCTAATTAGTGTTGATGAGTGTGACGTTATGAGTGTAATATAATATCTAATTGAAAGGTGACAGGGTCAGAAAGAGTTAATTAACTCACAGACTGACCTGACCAATGGCCGAACTTTAGAGACTGGTTAGGAAGATATGTAAAGGAATAGAGGTTTGAAATGCAGCCTGCGTTGTTAGAGATAGAAGGGTAAATGTTAGCTCAGGTCTTGTCTATTGCTATAGCTGTGATTCAAAGATCAAAAAGGGAATATTAACATTTAGGAAGACAATTGAGGGAAATAGTATTATTGCCTATATGTCTCTTTGAAGGTTGTGGTAACCTGTATCTGAACTGTTTAATGGGTAAATTACCCTGTGCTAATTGCCAGGATGTTTGGGAGAAGGAGAGTTAAGCCTATTGTTTTCTCAGGCCAAAAGGCTGCTGGAAATGCGTAAGAACCCTGGGACATGATCCTTCTTCATCTCAGATCTGCTTTGGGTTTCAAGATGGGGAAACCTTAAGCCATAAGGACTGAGATCCCCAGTCAATGACTGGAGTCACCCTGAATATGGACATTGGACTATAACCTATGGACTATTTCTAAAAGGACTTTCAGCAACTATAAGCTCATCTCTACTATGTATCTGAACCTCAAGAATTGAATTCAAGTCTGTCTGTATATTGATCTTTTAACCAACACTCTCTTTTCTTTTTTTAATAAATTTTAGTTGAGTTAATAAGAATTGGCTATAAGCATGTATTTTGGGCAAGACCTAAGTTATAATTGGACCTGGGTATGTGGCTGATCCTTTGGGATTGGAAGAACCTTTTCTTTTATATGATGAGATAAGATTTTCAGTAATTATCATCATATGTTTGACATGTGTGTCTGGATGGAGGCCTGAGGCTGGATACTTTAAGAGAACTGTGTTGTTTGGACTTCTGAGTAATCAGTGAGGTACTATGGAAGCTGTTCTGTGCTGGCTTGGTAAACTAAGTATTGGAATATCCACCAGCATTTGGGGTTTATCTGCCCTGTTTTGTTTGCAGTTCACCCTAATTGAGTGACCTCAGCTGGCTCCCATGGGCAGCATTGTCACAATGAGAAAAGTTGCAAAAGGGAGACAGACAGACTAAATTAGTACAGACCAAAAGGTCTACTGAGGGTGACCAGATGTCCTGATTTTATAGGGACAGTCCCGATATTTGGGGCTTACATAGGCGCCTGTTGCCCTCCACCCTGTCCTGATTTTTCACACTCGCTATCTGGTCACCCTACCTGATATAATTCAAGGACCGTGTTAAGATCATGCCTGCTAAATCAGAAACGTGCGGAACCAGAAATCAATGAACCAAAATTGGTGTGTTGCCCCCCTAGGCCTAATCGGTGGGCAAAATAATGAGAATCATAGAATCATAGAATCTCAGGGTTGGAAGGGACCTCAGGAGGTCATCTAGTCCAACCCCCTGCTCAAAGCAGGACCAAACCCAACTAAATCATCCCAGCCAGGGCTTTGTCAAGCCTGACCTTAAAAACCTCTAAGGAAGGAGATTCCACCACCTCCCTAGGTAACCCATTCCAGTTCTTCACCACCCTACTAGTGAAAAAGTTTTTCCTAATATCCAACCTAAACCTCCCCCTCTGCAACTTGAGACCATTACTCCTTGTTCTGTCATCTTCTACCACTGAGAACAGTCTAGATCCATCCTCTTTGGAACCCCCTTTCAGGTAGTTGAAAGCAGCTATCAAATCCCCCCTCATTCTTCTCTTCTGCAGACTAAACAAGCCCAGTTCCCTCAGCCTCTCCTCATAAGTCATGTGCTCTAGCCCCCTAATAATTTTTGTTGCCCTCCGCTGGACTCTCTCCAATTTATCCACATCCTTCTTGTAGTGTAGGGCCCAAAACTGGACACAGTACTCCAAATGAGGCCTCACCAGTGCTGAGTAGAGGGGAATGATCACATCCCTCAATCTGCTGGAAATGCCCCTACTTATAAAACCCAAAATGCCATTAGCCTTCTTGGCAACAAGGGCACACTGTTGACTCATATTCAGCTTTTCGTCCACCGTAACCCATAGGTCCTTTTCTGCAGAACTGCTGCCCGGCCATTCGGTCCCTAGTCTGTAGCAGTGCATGGGATTCTTCCGTCCTAAGAGCAGGACTCTGCACTTGTCCTTGTTGAACCTCATCAGATTTCTTTTGGCCCAATCCTCTAATTTGTCTGGGTCCCTCTGTATCCTATCCCTACCCTCCAGAGTATCAACCACTCCTCCCAGTTTAGTGTCATCTGCAAACTTGCTAAGGGTGCAGTCCACACCATCCTCCAGATCGTTAATGAAGATATTGAATAAAACCGGCCCCAGCACCGACCCTTGGGGCACTCCACTTGATACCGGCTGCCAACGAGACATGGAACCATTGATCACTACCCATTGAACCCAACCGTCTAGCCAGTTTTCTATCCACCTTACCGTCCATTCATCCAGCCCATACTTCTTTAACTTGCTGGCAAGAATACTGTGGGAAACTGTATCAAAAGCTTTGCTAAAGTCCAGAAATAGCACATCCACTGCTTTCCCCTCATCCACAGAGCCGGTTATCTCATCATAGAACGCAATTAGATTAGTCAGGCATGACTTGCCCTTGGTGAAGCCATGCTGACTGTTCCTGATCACTTTCCCCTCCTTTAAGTGGTTCAGAATTGATTCCTTGAGGACCTGTTCCATGATTTTTCCAGGGACTGAGGTGAGACTGACTGGCCTGTAGTTCCCTGGATCTTCCTTCTTCCCTTTTTTAAAGATGGGCACTACATTAGCCTTTTTCCAGTCATCCGGGACCTCCCCTGATCGCCATGATTTTTCAAAGATAATGGCCAATAGCTCTGCAATCTCATCGGCCAACTCCGTTAGCACCCTCGGATGCAGCGCATCCGGCCCCATGGACTTGTGCTCATCCAGGTTTTCTAAATAGTCCCGAACTAATTCTTTCCCCACAGAGGATGAGATGGGCTTGGTTCTTGGCAGGCAAAAAGCCAGTGCATGCCTGATGTCGAGGGACTGAAGTCTCTTCTCTTCAGGAGAAGTGTGGGGATTTGGAAAAAGAACATCTAAGTGAATAAACTGGTTAAGATGGAAATTGGAGATGATCTTGGGTAGAAATTTAGGGTGAAGGTGAAGAGGTATTTTATCCTTGTGACATATTGCAAGGGTGGGGGGTCCATTATGAGGGGTCCCAGTTCACTGACCCTCTTGGCTGGAGTGATGGCCACTAGAAACACCACCTTCCTGGATAGGTGGGACATGGAATATCGCTGAGAGGTCTAGAAAGTTTTGACAGCACACAACTAAGATTCCATAGTGGTACTGGTTTAATGACTGGCGGGAAGGCCTTGATGAGGCTCTTCATGAACCACGTCATAGTTGGGTGGCTAAAGACAGAGTAACAGTCTGCTGGAGGGAGGAAGGCATGAATGGCTGCTAGGTGCACTTGTAATGAGGTGATCAAGATATCAGTGTTCTTTTGCGACAGGAGGTAATCTAAAATGATACGGGATGCTTGAAGATACTGGCTGAGACTGATTGTGCTGCACCCAGGTGGAGAAGTGTTTCCATTTAGCCAAATAACAGGTTCTAGTCAATTCTTTTCTACTGTGGGTAAGTACAGCCTTGACAGGGGATGAACAAGAGCACTCTACTTCTGATGCCCATCCAAACAGCAGGCCATGAGCTGGAGAGAACCTGGGTTGAGGTGTTTGGCCCTGCATCAAGACTTCTGAGAAGGGGTGGATTTTGATTGGCGGGTGGGCTAACATTGACAAAAGCTCTGGAAACCAAAACTATCTGGGCCATTAGGGTGCTAGGAGAACGACATTGGCCTTATCATGTCATATTTTTCTCAGCACATGTGTATGCAGCAGGATGGGAGGAAAGGCATATCTGAAACCACTCATCCACAGTAATAGGAAAGTGTCGCCTTGGGAGTTGCAGGTTATGGCTCCTCTGGAACAATACAGGGGACGTTTTTTGTTTGTTTGTGATGCAAAGAGGTTCCATAGAGGTGTGCCCCACTGCATGAAAATGTCTGTAAGTACAGAGTCATGTATTTCCCACTCGTGGTCCACTGAGAAGCACCTGCTGAGGTTGTCTGCTAAGGAGTTGTGAACTCCCGGGAGATATGCCGTCTGGATTGCGATGTTATGCCTGATGCACCAGTTCCAAAGCCTGACTGCCTCCAGACATGTGGGAGAGATCTCGCTCCTCCCTGTTTGTTTATGTAGACCACGGTGGTGATACTATCCGACATCATTTGGAGGTGGAGGGAGCGAATGAGGGGGAGGAAGGCCTTGCATGCAAGGATGAGTACCCACAGCTCCAGGATGTTGATATATAGTCTGGCCTCCTGTGGGGTCCATATGCCCTGAACAGTGTGACTGTTCAGGTGGGTGCCTCACGTCAGAATGGATGCATTTGTTACAATGGTGACAGTGGCAGTGGAAAAGGGAACTCCCAGTCATAACTTGCCTTGGTTTGATCACCAAACGAAGAAGGAGGTGATCCTGGTAGGAATGGTCACCTTGGAGTTGATGTGGTTTGTTGGGCGAGTGGACCAAATTGAGCCAGGCCTGCAGGCAATGTAGATGAAGCATGGCAAAGGGTGTGCCATATGACCTAGAAGCAATAGGCACATTTACACTGTAGTCCTCGGTCTGCGGGAAATCAAAGAATTAGGTTGTGCATAGTTTGAAATCTTTCTGAAAGGAAGAAGGCTCTTGCAGAAACAGAGCCCTGATAAAGTTTATTGTCCTCATGGGGGATAAAACAGACTTTTCTCTGTTTGTATGAACCCACAAGGCTGCAAGACTTTGAACAAGGAATTAAATAGCCAACCAGCCCTCCTGACAGAGTGACCTACCAGGAGACATTCTTCAAGATATGGAAACACTATGTAGCCCTGATGGCTCATCTGGACCACTACCTTGGAGAAAACTTTCATAATCACTCTGGGTGCCATTACTAGTCCAAAGGGGAGGACTCAAAATTGGAAATGCTCCCAGCCCACCGTAAACTACAGGAACCTCTTGTGGGAGGGGTGAATGTCTATATGAAAATATGCGTACTTTGTGCTGAGAGCCACGAACCACATCCCTCTTGAAGAGAGAGGTTTACAACCACAAATCCTCCCCATAATAATACCAGGGGCCAGGCTTCTGGATGCTGTATCTGCTGCATCAGCTGCAGCCTGAAGAGCCATTTTCGCTACCAACTTGCCTTTCTCTAGAAGGGAGAGGAGCTGGGCTCCATCCTCAGAGGAAAGTTCGTCCTGAAATGCCACCAGCCTAGAGCAGTTATTAAAGTCCTATTTAGCTAGCAGGGACTGGTAAAAGACAGTTACTCACCTTTGTAACTGTTGTTCTTTAAGATGTGTTGCTCATATCCATTCCAATTAGGTGTGCGTGCGCTGTGTGCACGATCGTTGGAGAATTTTTACCCTAGCAACACCTGGTAGGTCGGCTGTGGAACCCCCTGGAGTGGTGCCTTAATGGTGATGGATAGGGAGGTTGTGTCCATAAGGGTAGAGACTAAGAGTCCTGGATCACCTGTTGAGGCTTGGCTCTCTCCATGGGGATAAAGGAGGGACTGGCTCCTCAGATTTGTCCAAATCTGAAAATTGCTCTTGTTGGAATGGCGGAGCCATTGGTACTCAGGCAATCCTGGCTTATGATTGTAAGTGAGATGGCTCCTGGGACACCGAAGCAGTATCATCTTCCATGTAGTAATATCCCTCAGGAGGGCTAGGCCAGAGAAGAGGAGAGACTGCAGGTAGGGGAGGAAGATATCCTCTGGTGTTGTGTAGGTCTCTGTGTACCCCAGTGTGCAGGGAGTTCCGATGGTACCAACAGTACTGGTGCATCCTGGTTGTGGTGTGCTCTTTGGGCAGATGCTTCAGTACTGTAGAATCTGGAGCGGCACTTGTGGGTGGAACTGGTGGATTATGGTCCTTATGCTTCAGTACCAGAGTCACCAATGGAACCAGCGCATCCTTATTCCTAAGGTCTTTACCCTCCAGCCTGATTTTTTTTTTTTTGCTAAGCCAGTTCCTTAGGATCTGTGTGTAAGGGCTTGCCCGACCTTGATGGGCTTGGGGAAGAACTGTCTCTTATGAACAGATCTCATAGACTTTAAAGTCAGAAGGGACCATCGTGATCATCTAGTCTGATCTCCTGCACTCTGCAGGCCACAGAACCTCACCCACTCCTGAAATAGGCCCTAACCTCTGGATGAGTTATTGAAGTCCTCAAATCATGGTTTAAAGACTTCAATTACAGAGAATTCACCATTTACTAGTTGATACCTGCAAGTGACCTATGCCCCATGCTGCAAAGGAAGGCAAAAAACCCCTAGGGTCTCAGCCAATCTAACTTATGGGAAAATTCCTTCCCAACCCCAATATGGTGATCAGTTAAACCCTGAGCATGTGAGCAAGGCACACCAGGCAGATACCTGGGAAAGAATTCTCTGCCATCATCTAGTGTCTCATCTCTAACCGTTGGGGATTTTTGCTACCGGCAGTTGCTGATGGGCCACATGCCATTGTAGGCAGTTTCATCATGGGGGCGGCTACCGAATAGCTTTCACAATCCTCTCCATAAACTTATCAAGCTCGGTCTTGAAGCCAGTTAGGTTTTGTGCCCCACTGCTCCCCTTGGAAGGCTGCTCCAGAACTTCACTCTTAGAAACCTTCATCTAATTTCAAGCCTAAACTTGTTGATGGCCAGTTTATAGCCATTTGTTCTTGTGTCCATATTGGCGCTTAACTTAAATAACTCCTCTGCCTCCCTGGTATTTATCCCTCTGATATATTTATAAAGAGCAATCATATCTCCCCTCAGCCTTCTTTTGGTTAGGCTAAACAAGTCAAGCTCTTTGAGTCTCCTCTGATAAGGTAGATTTTTCCATTCCTCGGATCATCCTAGTAACCCTTCTTTGCACCTGTTCCAGTTTGAATTCATTTTTCTTAAACATGGGAGACCAGAATTCACACAGTATTCCAAATGAGGTCTCACCAGTGCCTTGTATAATGGTACTAACACTTCCCCGTCTCTATTGGAAATATCTCACCTGATGCATCCTAGGACTGCATTAGACTTTTTCACCGCCGCATCACATTGACAGCTCATAGTCATACTGTGATCAGTCAATACACTCAGGTCTTTCTCCTCCTCTGTCACTTCCAACTGATAAGTCCCCAGTTTATAGTATAAATTCTTGTTGTTAGTCCCTAAATGCATGACCATGCACTTTGCATTAAATTTCATCCCATTTCTATCAATCCAGTTTACAAGGTCATCCAGATCTTCTATGATATTCCTGTCCTCCTCCCTATTGGCAATACGTCCCAACTTTGTGTCATACACAAATTTTATTAGCACATTCCCACTTTTTGTGCCAAGGTTAGTACCAAAAATGTTAAATAAGATTGGTCTCAAGACCAATCCCTGAGAAATGCCACTTGTAATGTCCTTTCAGCCTGCCAGTTCACCTTTCAGCATGACCCAATGTACTCACCCCTTTAACCATTTCCTTATTCACTTTTCAATTCTCATATTAATCCCCATCTTCTCCAATTTAACTAATAATTTCCCTCATTGGGGATTTGTCCTTATGCCCACAAGAGTGTCCCCTGCTCTCATGGAGGGAAGCCCTGCTGTAGTGGGGTGGTCACCTGCTCCTGCCCTGAGGGGCTTAGAACAGCCAAGCAGAGGGCTGGGGCCAGGGCAAGCAGCTCCCAGGCTGTTTGGGGAAGTAGGCACAGCTGGGAGCCATGCCCCAAACAGACCACAGCAGGCCCCTATAAAAAGGCTTTGAGCCAGGAGCACTGACACTCTCTCTGTTTGTAGAGGGAGAAGGGCCTGGCTGCTAGGGAGTTGAGAAGGTACCTGGGGGGAGCAGGGCTAGGGGAAGGTGAAGGGAGCTGGGGAGCTCCGGCCTGGAAAGCCCCAGGCTGTGGCCTAGTCTAAGGCCAATTGGGTACTGGGGTTGCAGAGGGCAGCCCATGGGTAGGCTGAGGCAGCAGGTCCAAACCCCCCTTGCCTATGATGAATGGCTGAGACACTGCAGTCTGCCCCAGTGAGCGGGGGCTAGATGATGACTGGCAGTAGCCAAATACTGAGGAGAGGTGGGGATAGTGGGTGGGGGTTCCCCTGAGTGGGGAGACACACAAAAACTGTGGGGGTACTGCCTGGGGGCAGCACCCAGAGAAAAGGTCATCCGGGAGGGACACAGGGGGCCAAGTGGCAGCAGGACACCGGCCTGCAGAGGGCACTCCGGAGGCTGGAGAGCTAATTTTCAAGACGACCAGCAGGAGGCGCCACAGGAGTAAATCCCACACCATTACACCTGCAATATCTTTGGGCTTAGAAACAAAGGGCTCCATTCCTAAGCAGTTGCTTGGAGACATGCTGCTCCTTTGGTGAGGCTGACATTCAGGGCGGGTCTCCCTGGCCCAGATCAGAGAGGGGCCTCATGGCCTTCTCCATTAAGAGTTTTCAATGGCAAAGCTCACAGGCTTTGTGCATTCTCAGTGGCAACGAGTGACAAATGCTGCACTTCGCTGAAATGTGTGTCTCACCAAGACAGTAGAGGCAGCATTGGTGTTCATCACTGACAAAGAAGGATCTAGGGCAAGAAATGCAGTTTTTGAAGCCTGGGACTCTAGGCATACCCCTGGTCACAGAGAGGGAGTTCCTGGGCCGGGGAAACAAACTACACTAAGTATACAAAAATTAACTGTACCAAGCTAAAAGAATAACTATTTACTATTTTATTTACAGGTCTTCTGAAAGACTGAAGCAGGAGAGGACCCTGGATTCTGACTCAGGCCATGAGGTGGTAAGAAGGAAGTGAGGGGGCGTCGACCCATACTCCCTTTCATACCCTCACTTGGGAGCATAAGATCTATTGTGCATGTGTAGGCCAACGGACACTGCTTGTTAAAATCCCTGGACTTGGGCGCATGGTGTGCATGCATATCCCCACATGTGGAACACTTGAAGAACTGTTGTTTCTTCTTTGGGTGATTGCACGTCTCACAAGCAGATTATCCTGGACGTGGGCACGTGAATGGAGAATAACTCATCTGAAACTAGCATCATTTCTGGATTGATGGGAAATGGCATAACAACTAGCAAAGGTGTGGACTGATGATGAAGTTGCTGCTTTGCAAATTTCCCGAATAGGCATTTGCTCCAGTCAATGGGCCAGAATTCTAGCTGGTGGAGTCACATTTGCCAACTGGTACCATAAACAAATGCATGAAGAAATGCATGAGGAAATCCTCTGAGTGGAAACCATCTGGCCTTTCATTCTGTCTGCAACTGCAATAAACAACTGTGTTAAGGACCAAAAAAATTTAGTGTGGTCCAGGTAGAAGGCTAAAGCTCTTCTCACACCTAAATAATGAAGTTTCTCCTCATCTTTCTGAGTGTGAGACTTCAGGGAGTAAGTTGGAAAATAAATTTCCTGGTTAATGTAAAAATTGAATATCATCCTTGTCAGGAACTTCAGGTGAGGGTGAAGAAAGACTTTATCCTTCTGAAAAATCATATATGAAGGCTCTGACACTAATGCTTTCAAATCACCCACCCTCCTCACCCAAGTTATCATAATTAAAAATGACACTTTCATAGAGAGGTGAATAAGGAAGCAAGTTTCAAGAGGTTCAAAAGGTGGCCCCATTAATTTTGCCAACACCAGGCCAGATGCCATTGGGGAATAGGTTCTTGCACCTGTGAGTAAAATCTATCTGATCCCTTTAGAAATCCGGTGGTGAAGGGGGTTGGGAAAAAGAGATCCATTATCCACAAGAGGTGAAATGCAGAAATAGCTGCCAAATGTGGTGTGATAGAACTACTGCTAGGCTTTGATGGGTTTCAGCCAATACGCGATTGATGGAATCCTGCTCTGGAGAAACACCCTTCTGTGGGGACCAGATGGAAAAACACTTCCATTTTTCCAGGTAAGTAGCTGAAGGTTTTCTACTATTCAGCATGCTTTCTGTACATCTTTAGAGCATACCCTTTCCAACAGTGTTAACTATGAAGTATCCACACTATGAAGTGAAGGACTTGCAGACCGGGGTGAAGCAGGAACCCATGGCCCTGGGAAATCACATCTGGAGCCAATGAGAAAGATAGTGGAGGTCTGACTGACAAGATTAGTAGGGTCAAGTACCAGTGTTGCCAAGGCCAGGCTGATGCTGTATGAGGTGTGCATGGTCTTGGACAAGACTCTGGACAGTAACGGAATCAGAGGGATGGCATACAGAAAGGAGTTTTTCCAGGATAGCAGGAATGCATCCATCAACAAACCTGGTCTCAATTGGCTATGCAAAACCCTCACAGGCGAATCACCTCTTGGCATTGCTGAGTTGAATGTGATCCTCCCTGCCTGTCTACTTAAAACATAGTTGCTGTGTAGTCTGTTACCACCAGCAGATTTTTCCCTCATATGTGGGAAGGAAGGCTGAACAGGCTAGACGGACAGCTTGCAATTCCCTGACATTTATATGAGTTTTCAGATCTTGAGAAGACCACAGATTTTGAGTCTGCAGGGACCCATGCACACCTCCCAACACAGGGACAATGCATCCGTGACTACTGTAGTGTTGGCTGTGGGGGAACAAAAGGAACCCCCAAACAAACATTCAGAGGGCCTGTCCATGAGTCCAGAGATGACAAAACTAACAATGGTATTCAAAAGGACAGTTACCTGTTCCGTAACTGGCGTTCTCGCCATATGCACCAGTGCTGGAAGTTTTTCCCTCAGCAGTACCCGTAGGGGGAGCGCTGCTGCAACCTCCGGAGTGGCGCTGCTATAGTGCGCTCTAAGGGGAGCCGCATGCTCCCCCCACCCTCAGTTCCTTCTTGCCGGACCAACTCCAACCGTGGGGAAGGAGGGAAGGATGTGGAATACACCTGAGCAACACATCTCGAAGAATGCCAGTTACGGGTTCAAACAGGGGCCCCGTAAGGCGGGATAGCACCAAATTTAGATCCCACTGAGGGATATGGGTCCTAACATAAGGGAAGGACCAATCTGGCCCTTTGAGGAAACGCCTGTTCATGGCATGGGAGAAAACCGAGCAGCCCTGGACCGACAGATGGAACACCGAAATAGCCGCCAGGTGCACCCTGACAGAGGAAGGGGCTAGGTCTTGAGTTCTAAGGTGAAGCAGGTATTCAAGGATAAGTTGGAGTGGGGCAGACATTGGGGAAACACCCCGCTCGCCCACCCACCTGGAGAATCAGGACCACTTTGCCAGGTAGGCTCGGTGCGTGGATGGCTTCCTACTTTCGAGGAGGACATGCCTGACCCCCTCCGAATATGTTCTCTCCTCCACATCTAGCCACTGATCAGCCACGCTGTCAAATGGAGGCTGGCCAGATTGGGGTGGAGGAGGCGGCCCTGGTCCTGGGAGAGTAGGTCCGGGCGGAGCGGCAACGACCAGGGAGGGGCCACGAGTAAGCCTAGAAGGGTCCCATACCAATGCTGTCGGGACCACGCTGGGGTGATCAAAAGGACAGGTGCCTTGTCCGTTTTTATTTTCTCCAGGACCTTGGCAATGAGAGGAAACGGGGGGAAAAGCGTAAGGGAGTTGACCCGACCACGACAGGAGGAAGGCATCCGAGATCGCGTTCCTCCCCCACCCCCGGAGCAGAACCCATGGCAATGGCGGTTCTGTCAGGTCACAAACAGGTCTACTTGGGGAGTGCCCAGAAGAGTTGATGAGTGACCTCTGGGTGAAGCGACCACTTGTGTTGGGAGAAGAAAACCCTGCTCAAGCAATCGGCCTGCATGTTGTTGGCACCTGGCAGGTGGAAAGCCTCCAGGGAGATGTTGTGGGCTATACAAAACTCTCAGAGGCTGAGGGCTTCCTGGCAGAGGGCCAAGGACCTCGCCCCGCCTTGCCTGTTGATATAAAACATCGCAGTGGTGTTGTCCGTGAGTACTCTGACCACCTTGCCGCGTAGCTGCGAGCTGAACGTCATGCAGGCTAAACGTATCACCCTGAGTTCCCTGACATTTATGTGAAGGGACAGCTCTCGGTGGACCACAAACCTTGGGTCCATGAGGTCCCTATGTGTGCCCCCAGCCCAAGTCTGACGCGTCGGACACTAGGTCCAGCGACAGGGTCGGGTCCCCGAAGGGAATTCCCTGGAGCATATTGTCCAGGCAGAACCACCATTGTAGCGTGGCGATCACCCGTGCTGGTACCAAGAGGACTTTGTCCAGTTTGTCTCTGGCCTGGGAGAACTCTGAGGCCAACCAGAGCTGGAGGGGCCTCATATGAAGCCTGGCGTGGCGGACCACATACGTGGACGCTGCCATGTGGCCCAGGAGTTGTAGGCATGCCCTGGCCGTGGTAACGGGGAACTCCATGACCAAGGTTATAAGCCCCTTCAGGGTCCGGAACCTGTCCATGGGAAGGGAGGCTGTGGCCTTGGAGGCATCCAGGAGAGCGCCTATGAATTCTATGCGCTACATTGGGACCAGTGTCGCCTTGGCCTTGTTTACTAGGAGGCCTAGTTTGGCACATGTGGCCAAGAGCAGGTCCACATGGTTGCGTACCTGGGACCACGAGCTGCCCTCAAGCAGCCAGTCGTCTAGGTAAGGGAATATCTGTACCCCTTGGTGTCTGAGGTAGGCCGCCACTACCACCATACATTTTGTGAATACCCTGAGCGCAGTGGACAGGCCAAAGGGAAGGACCATAAATTGGTAGTAGTCCTGTCCCACTAGGAAGCGTAGGAAGCGTCTGTGCCCCTCGAATATGTGGATATGGAAGTATGCGTCCTGAAGGTCCAGGGCCGCATATCAATCACCAGGGTCCAGGAAGGGGATGATACATGCCAGAGAGACCATGCGGAACTGGCATTTTGCCATGAACCAATTGAGGCCTCGCAGATCCAGGATGGGTCTGAGCCCCAATTTCGCCTTGGGGATCAGGAAGTAATGGGAGTAATGCCCTTTCCCCCGGAATTCCCACGGAACCTTCTCCATGGCTCTCAGGCTGAGGAGCCGACCCACTTCCTGCTGTAGCAGGGGTAAATGCGACGGGTCCCCCCGCCGTCCAAGGGAGGGGGGTGGGAATGAGACAGATTGTAGCGTGTAACACTGGGAAATGGTGCTGAAGACCCATTGGTCCAATGTTATTCGGGACCATTCCACAAGGAACACAGACAAGCGGTTGCTGAAAAAAGACGGTTACTCACCGTTGTAACTGTTGTTCTTCGAGATGTTTTGCTCATATCCATTCCAGTTAGGTGTGCGCGCGCCGTGTGCATGCTCGTCGGAAGATTTTTACCCTAGCAACACTCGGTGGGTCGGCTGGGCGCCCCCTGGAGTGGCGCCGCTATAGCACCAGATATATACCCCTGCCGACCCATCCGCCCCTCAGTTCCTTCTTGCCGGCTACTCCGACAGTGGGGAAGGAGGGCGGGTTTGGAATGGATATGAGCAACACATCTCGAAGAACAACAGTTACAACGGTGAGTAACCGTCTTTTCTTCTTTGAGTGATTGCTCATATGCATTCCAGTTAGGTGATTTCCACGTCTTACCTAGGCGGTGGGGTCGGAGTGAGATGTCGCAGAATGTAAAACTGCTGAGCCAAAGGCTGCATCGTCTCTGGATTGTTGGACCAATGCGTAGTGTGAGGCAAAGGTGTGAATCGATGACCAGGTAGCCGCCCTATATATTTCCTGGATGGGGACATGAGCGAGGAAGGCGGCAGAAAGGCCTGCGCCTGCGTAGAATGGGCAGTGAGATGGCTAGCGGGAACGTGAGCCATTTCGTAGCACGTTCGGATGCAGGATGTCACCCAAGATGAGATCCGTTGGGAAGAGACCGGCATGCCCTTCATGCGGTCTGCCACCGCTACAAAGAGCTGAGGTGAACGCCGGAAGGGTTTTGTTCTCTCTATATAAAAAGCGACAGCCCTACCGACATCCAAAGTATGTAGTTGTTGTTCCCGGCGCGATGAGTGCGGCTTTGGGAAAAAAACTGGGAGGAAGATATCTTGATTTATGTGAAAAGCAGACACCACACCTTTGGGAGGAAAGAGGGGTATGGCCGCAGGTGTACTTTGCCCTTATGGAAGACCGTATAAGGGGGATTAGCTGTCAAGGCACGAAGCTCCGAGACTCGCCTCGCCGAGGTGATAGCGACGAGGAAGGCCGTCTTCCAGGAAAGGTACAGCAGGGAACAGGTGGCCATAGGCTCGAAGGGTTCCCCCATAAGCTTGGTCAACACCAGGTTTAGATCCCAGGTGGGGGCTAGGCGACGGACTTGGGGGTACAACCGTTCCAGTCCCTTAAGGAACCTGGAAACCATGGGGTGAGAAAAAATTGAACGGCCACTTTCGCCTGGGTGGAAGGCGGAAATAGCTGCCAGATGAACCTTTATAGAGGAGACCGCCAGGCCCTGCTCTTTGAGGGACCAGAGGTAATCCAGGACAGTAGGGATAGATACCTGTCCGGGGACTAAGTTACTCCGATTGCACCAGTGCGAGAAACGCTTCCACTTGGCAAGATAAGTTGTCCTAGTGGAAGGCTTCCTACTTCCCAAGAGGACCTGTTGTACCGAAGCAGAGCAGCACAACTCAGATGGGTTCAACCACGTAGGAGCCATGCAGTGAGATGAAGGGACTGCAGGTCTGGGTGGTGAAGCCTGCCGAAGTCCTGCGTTATGAGGTCCGGCCACAGTGGCAGGGGAATCGGATCCGCCACTGAGAGGTCGAACAACAGGGTGTACCAATGCTGCCTCAGCCATGCTGGAGCAATGAGGATCAGGTTGGCTCTGTCCTTGCGGAGCTTGAATAGGACTCTGTGAACGAGGGGAAACGGCGGGAAGGCATAAAATAGGTGCCTTGTCCACGGGAGGATGAATGCATCTGAGAGGGAGCCTGGGGAGCGTCCTTGGTAGGAGCAGAACACCTGGCATTTCCTGTTCTCTCGGGAGGCAAAGAGGTCTATGCGGGGAAAGCCCCACCTCCGGAAAACGGAATGGATGACGTCGGGACGGATCGACCACTCGTGAGACAGGAAGGCCTGAAGAATAACTAACTAAACTAGAACTTTTACTAACTAACTGATACAGGTACTACTGAACAACTGAGATTTGAGATAAGCTGCAGAAAATCTGGAGAGAGTAGTTCCGATGCACGGTCACTGGTGGCAAGAAGAAACTGAGGGTGGGGGGAGCGTGTGGCTTCCCTTATAGCGCGCTATAGCGGTGCCACTCCAGGGGTTGCAGCAGCGCTCCCCCTACGAGTACTGCTGAGGGAAAAACTTCTGGCACCGGTGCACGTGGCAAGCACGCACACCTACTGTGGAATACACATGAGCAAGCACTCAAAGAAGAACCATCCTGTTTAGATGATGACTCAGGGCATGCACCAAAACTAGCCATCCTTGTCACTTCCTGAGGTGTAGTCTGGCATGCTGTACTACACTTGCCATGTGTCCCAAAAGCCAAAGGCACCTATGCACTGTGGTGACAGGATGAGCTTTTAGTTTCAGAACTAAGCTCCACTCAATGGGCCTTCCCACCAGGACTGCTCTAGTGAATTCTATTCTCCGTACTGGTTTCAGGATTGATTTGTCCCATAAATATGGTCTACATTCTTTGTTCCTAGATGTAAACATTTACATTTAGTTACATTAAAATGCATATTGTTTGCTTGTGTCCAGTTTACCAATAAATCCATATGGTTGTGAGTCAAGGATCTCTCCTCTCCATTATTTACCACTCCCCCAATTTTTGTGTCATCTGCAAACTTTATCAGTAATGATTTCATGTTTCTTCCAAGTCCTTGATAATAAAAATGTTAAATAGCCTTGGCCAAGAAACAATCCCTGCTCAATGACAATTCACCAGCTACATTTTGAGACTTATTAGTTACCCAGTTTTTAATCCATGTAATGTGTGCCATGGTCATTTTATATCATTCTAGTTTTGTAATCAAAACGCAGAGAGTTGGCCTCCTGTTCCACCCTCCCATACTGAAACCTTCTTGCCTTTGAGGTACCTGCTGCCCTTCCCCAAACTGTCAGCCCTCAGTGTGAGGGACTCACCTGCTGGCTGATCGGTGAGTAAGAGGCATCCCGCCTGGAGCTCCCAGGCCCAGACTCGCCTGCTGGAGCCTGAAAACACAGATAAAACCATGAAGTTATTGCACAGCTTCAGCTCCTGTGCATCTAACCTGGCACTGGGCTCAGGGGCCACGCAGCAGGGAAGCAGAGCTGGCATCTGGACTGGTGCCAGGAGCAGCCCCACACAATGGGCGAGCAGAACTAGCACTGGACCCAGGAACAGCTGCCACACAGCAGGAAAGCACAGCCAGCACGGGGAACAAGAGAGCAGCACTACCCCCAGCTCCATACCCAGCTGCTGTGGCAAGGCTGCCTCCCCTGGCACTTCCCTGAATCAAAGCCCTAAAATAGCCTCTATTCATCCCATAACTGGGTTAGAGGCCTCAGCTCCTCTCCAGCAAACAATAAAGGCCACAGCCCAGACAATTCCTCCTGCCCAAGGGTCTCTTCTGAATCTCTGCTGCTTGGAGAAGAGGGATACGATACATTCCCAACCCCACCCACTGCCCGGCAACAAGAAAGCAATAGATCCAAAGAGATGGGGAGGGGAAGAGCCTTGAACCTTCCTCTCTCTGTCTTAGGCTTGGTCTGTACTAGGAAATGAGGTCGATATAACTACGGCATTCAGGGGCGTGAAAAATCCACCATCCTGAGTGATGCAGTGAAACTGACATATAACCCCCAGAGCAGACAGTGCTTGGTCAGCAGGAGAATTCTGCAGGGGTGCCCCTTGGGGAGGTGGAGTGCCTACACTGATGGGAGACCCCCTCCTGTCGGCATAGGTAGCATCTACACACAAGTGCTACAGTGAAACCGCTGCACCGTTTTAAGTGTAGACAAGATCTTAAGCACTTATACGGCCCCTATCACAGTTAACTTTTCAACAAACTTTGTGTTCGTGGATAATCTAAGCACTATACCCAGATGTACAGACACTCTTTTCTTAACCTGTGTATTATATAATTTTTTAACAGTAGCTTTAATAAAAAATTTTTATCTGAGCATCCTCCAGTCTTTCATGTATTTATCCTCCCAACACCTCTGTGGGGTTGGAAGGTGCTATTATCCCCATTTCACTGATGGGAACTGAGGCATCAAGGGCTGGATTTACAAAGCTATTAGGTGCCTAAAGATGCAGATAGCCCAGTGGGATTTACAGCAGTGCCCAAGTGCTTAGGTCGCAGAGTTCCTGTAAATTCCACTAGGGACCTATCTCTGGCTCCAGATAACTAGATACCTTTGCAAACCTGGCCAACTGACTTGCCCAAACTCTGTGGCAAAGCCAGGAATTAAACCCAGGTCTTTCAAGTCTCATGCTAGCCCCCAAATCAGTCGACCAGCCTTCTTCTCTGTTTCTCTTCCTATTCTGCCCTTTGGGGCAAACAACAAGGGACATGGCGGTGCAGCTGCAATAGTCTTTTCATCACTGTAGCCTAGGTTCTCAAACAAAGGATTTGTCCTACACAGAGCAGAGTAAACCTGAGAGTTCACGTTCCAGACCCAGTTGTGAAATTTGGGATTCTGTCAAGGTCAGCAGCAGAGCTGTGGGGAGCTGGCTCTGCATGCCTGGAGACAGGAGCTGTGCTGCACACTATGCTAGCGAGACGGGCTGTCTTCAATGTACAGATGTACAGAAAGGACTCGGATTTGGACAATGCCAAGCACATGAATGTGACTCCGACACAGGACAAAAGGCTCCATTCTTTGCTACTCCCTGCTGTGACCAAACCATAGAAAGACAGGAGCACAAGGGCATGGCCACCCTCCAACCATGCTGTCAGTAACACTTCCAGAGAGATGGCGCTCTGGGGGCACTGTCATGCAAACCCCTCTCTTACTGACCACCCTCCCCCAGTGCAGATTGGGGCACAGAGGCACTGCCACCCCCATCCCGTGTCACTGACAACCCACACCTTGCACAGACAGGGGCACAGGAGGCACTGACACCCCCACTCCCTGTGTCAATAACCCTACATCACAGAGTGGGGCACATGGGGCAGCTGCCATCCGCACCCCCCATGTCACTGACACCCCCCCCAGCACAGACAGGGACACAGGGGCACTGCTACCCCACCCCCCCGTGTCACTGACCCTCCCAGCACAGACAGGGGCACAGGGACACTGCCACCCCCACCCCACCCCCCGTGTCACTGACCCTCCCAGCACAGACGGGGCACAGGGGCACTGCCAACCCACCCCCATGTCACTGACCCTCCCAGCACAGACAGGGGCACAGGGCCACTGCCACCCCCACTGCCACCCCACCCCCCGTGTCACTGACCCTCCCAGCACAGCCGGGGCACAGGGGCACTGCCACCCCCACCCCACCCCCGTGTCACTGACCCTCCCAGCACAGACGGGGCACAGGGGCACTGCCACCCCCATCCCACCCCCATGTCACTGACCCTCCCAGCACAGACAGGGGCACTGCCACCCCACCCCCCGTGTCACTGACCCTCCCAGCACAGACAGGGGCACTGCCACCCCACCCCCATGTCACTGACCCTCCCAGCACAGACAGGGTCACAGGGGCACTGCCACCCCACCCCCATGTCACTGACCCTCCCAGCACAGACAGGGTCACAGGGGCACTGACACCCCACCCTCGTGTCACTGACCCTCCCAGCACAGACAGGGTCACAGGGGCACTGCCATCCCACCCCCATGTCACTGACCCTCCCAGCACAGACAGGGGCACAGGGGCACTGCCACCCCACCCCCATGTCACTGACCCTCCCAGCACAGACAGGGGCACAGGGGCACTGACACCCCACCCCCGTGTCACTGACCCTCCCAGCACAGACAGGGGCACAGGGGCACTGCCACCCCACCCCCATGTCACTGACCCTCCCAGCACAGACAGGGGCACTGCCACCCCACCCCCGTGTCAATGACCCACCCCCGCCCAGCACAGACTGGGCTCATTCATTGTGTACTAGCTGTCTGGAGGTGGGGCACACTAATGACCCCAGCACTTCCGCTCCCTGTTATGGGAATGGTGAGTGCCCACACACAGCAACGTGGGAGGCACTCAGGAGTCCACTGCGACACAACACACATGGCACACAACATTGCTGTATGTTAGGTGGGGTTAGCCCCTGCACAGGCCTTGTGCTGCCAGCATCCAGGGGCAGAGCATGCTCACTGATTTAGTAGGACACCGGTGGGCTTTAGTTGTGTGACCGCATGCTACACACAAGATGCTGCAGGGCTGCTTGCCTTGGAGTAAAGGTTGGTCTTCAGAACTCCCCCCTGGCCATAGCCGAGGGGAGGGCCCCCCAGACAGGCCTTGCCTGCTGCCTTCCCCCTTCGATTAGCCACCACAAAGGGGTTCTCACTGAAGAGGATTGGTTGAGAGTCGACCATACTCTCTTGATCTGGCTGCTGAGGCTTTGGCTGCTGGTCCTCGGTCAGGGGGCAGCCCACAGGCTCCTGCATGTGTAGCAGGACCAGGGCTGCCCTTTCTTTGTGCTTGCCAGGTGATGCCGGGTCCTGGGGTGGGCTAGTTACAGTGCTGCTCAGGCCTGCGATTGGGTCAAGGTCTGAATTCTGGCTGTCCAGAGCCACTGGCAGAGGCAGCACAGTGCAGTCACTCTCCATTCCAGAGCTGGCTCGATCACACTGAACGAGTTGAGAGGGAAACAAAAGGGTCAGAAACAGGAAGAAAGAACAGCCAGCGTAAGGGAGAGGAGGCAGCAAACATGGAGTCAGTCACTGCCACCATCACTCCTAGACACTGGGGACAGGAGAGCTCCCACACACAACACCAATCACCACAGCTCCCTGGCTCTGCACTAGGGGAATCACAATGCTGAACAGCGTCATGTGCAATGGAGGTGTGCAAAATTCTCATGCCTCCTGGCAAGGCCTTACCTATGGGATCCCATGAGATGGGCCCAAGAGGAGAGCTTCCTGCTCTGTCTGCATATAAGGGAGTACACACAACAAGCACATCCATGTCACATGCCACCTGGATACTTCCTGAAATTACTAAGCCCACGCTTCCAGCCAGAGACACACACTGAGCCTGCATACACCCACATACACCTCCAGCTCACACTCCTCACGTGCTCCAGGGCGTTAAACAGGAAAGGCTCCCAGGAAGAACATGTAAGGAAATAGCCAGGGCACCATCCACTCGCTCATTGTCACTGCACAGGCACAGGCTCAAGCCTTCCACCTCACTACAGTGCACAAGAAAGCAGCTCACTGCCCCTGTAGGGGCTAACACCGCAGCTCACTGTCCCTGCACTCACTATCATGCACACGAAAGCAGCTCACCATCATCACACTGCCTAATGCCACTCACCTCACTACAGTGCACATGAAAGCAGCTCACCATCATCACACTGCCTAATGCCACTCACCTCACTACAGTGCACATGAAAGCAGCTCACCATCGTCACACAGGCTAACCACCCACCTCACTACAGTGCACACAAAAGCATCTCACCATCACCACACAAATTCTTCCCCAACGAAAGGCAGCACAAACATCTCTGGGCCCACCACAGTCACGGCCGTAATGGGGCATTAAAAGGTTGAGGGAAGTCTTGCTCCATCAAGGCCCCAGCTTTCCCCTAGGTTCCATTCACCCTCTCCACAGTGGTTTTATTGGAAGAAGCACTGACCTTCCCTCCTCTAACACTGCAGAGGCCAGACTCTCAGTGGCAGTCTCCTGGTGCGCAGCCAGAGCCCCCTCCAGGGAAGTGGAGAGTCAGAGCCCAGCACTCCAACCTCCTCCATCCAGAAGCAGGCTAAAGAGCTGTGAGACCTTTTCTGCTCCGATCACGTTCTGCAGCCCGAGTCAGGGTGACACTTACAAAAATAGCCCTTCAGGGTGGGGTAGGTGGGTGACTATATTGGCAGCTGGGAGGCTGACGACACGCACAAATTCCTGGCACTCTCCTCCTCCCACCCCAGCCTACCCCATCCCATACTAAGGCAGCAAGGGGGAGAGTGACGGCTCGTATCAGATTTCCACAGACACTGAGGTCTGGGTGACACTTATAGAGAGAGAAAATCATACCCCTAACTGTCAGAGTGATGCCAGAAAAAACTCTGTGCAGATGATGTTATAACAGCAAAACAGCCCTTTTGCTGGGATAGCTTATTTCGTTTGGGAAGCTGGTATAAGCTACACTGGCAAAAGAACGCTGTTGCCTGTCTGAGCTGTATCTCTATTAGGTTTGCCAGTGTAGCTATAGGCAAACCCTTCCTAGTGTAGCCAATGCCTACCACGCCATGCTCCTCCCTGCTTTTTTCTCTAACACCAGGGAAGAACCCAGAAACTCTACCTGGGCTGAGACCCTGGGGTGTGGGAGAGCACAGATCCCACTAGTCCCACACCAGCCTGTCTTGCCCACATAGGGGGAAGGAGAGCACTGTCCTTCTCGGGCATTGTGGGGAAGGGAAGGTGAATGCAGCTCTTCTGAGTCTGGAAAGTGAGAAGTGCACTGACTGGTAGGATGCCTCAGAAACCCCCCTCCTTTGGCTCATCCACATCGCTAGCTCCTGAGCCTCTCCAGCTCTCAGTCCGATCTCCAGGGTTGCTGCCGTGCATTCTGGGTATGGACTCCCAGCTTCCGCCCCTTCTCCCTCTCACTGGATTATTTTTACTGGCCAAGCACAGCTCCTATTTTGGGCAACTGAGGATCTGTTAAAATTGTGCCATTGACCCAGTCTTGTCCCCCAAGAGCTGGGCTCCTGTTCTAGCATAGGGAGATCGAGAAAACATGCCCCACAGAGCAGATACAGGGCTAATGCAATCAGTCTGTCCTGGTCCATCACTGTGCCCCAGAACAGGAACCCTAATCCTCTTCTGCCAGCACAGTCAGGCTCTGGAATCTAACAGGCAGAACAAGATTCAGTGGCTGGAAGCAGAAGCCAGATAAATTTACACTAGAAATAAAATGCAGATTTTTAACAATGAGGATATTTAACCATTGGAATAATTTACCTAGGACTATGGTCAAGTCTCCATTCCTTGGAGTCTGTAAATCAAGATCTTTCTAAAAGATCTGCTCTGCCTCAATCCAGAGTTATGGGCTTGACACAGGTGTCACTGGGTGAGGCCAACTTGGATTAACACTGGAGCTTTAGAGGCTGCAGCCTGGGGCCTGAGATTTTGAGGGGCCCCTGCGACGAAATGGGAATGGTCTTAATGTTTTCTCTGAACACAGTGTGTGCCTCACTTTCCCCTATGTATTGCTTAAGTATCTGGTTGGTGGAATAAGAGTGTATGATCATTGCAGAGACCCCTAGAGGACAGGTGTGAGTACCATCGGCACAGAGAGTAACCTAGCAACTGATTCCCTCCCCTCCCCAAGGTGCTGGGAGCAAAGAGATCAGGTGACCTTTTGCAGGGAAAGGGACAAAGGACAGAGGAAGAGCTGGGGGGGGGGGGGTCAGAGGATGGGCTGGTAGAAACTGGTCAGTTTCTTGTTTTGATACTCGGAGGGGGAAGTCCAGGGCACCAGGTCCTGGATCTCCCCAAGATGGACTTTGCTGTTCCCAATTTCTGTGCTAAGAAGGTCTGTTCTACGCTGTGTTCCTGTTGACTAATAACCCTTCTGTGTTACATGCAGGCTGAGAGTCACAGCTGCCTGCAGAGTTGGGGGGCAGGGCCCTTTGGGGGTGTACAAGGCTTCCCCAGGTGTCCCATCCAGGGGGACTCACTGTGGGGCGCTCACAAGGTGAACAGGGGGCTGAACCCTCTGAGGTCAGACCCAGGAAGTGCAGAAGCCAAAGAAGCTTCTTGCCATGGTGCAAGGGTGCCCTGCGGGAAGTCACACTGCACCAGAGTCCTGCCTGGCTTCACCCAGCCTGGGACTCCCATGACACCCCCCCAAAATATATCTAATTTGTATAGGTGATTAGATAATTAAAGCCATAGCATCATGATGTGTATTACTACCAGTTATGTGCCAAAATCCAAATGGTTTTGTTTGTTTTAACTTTCACTCAGCTCTATAACGGGTCCATCACGTTTGAAAACTGGAATTGAAATAACCAAGGGAATGTAACAAAGGAGTGTTTAGCCCTGGGCATGGGTAGTGGTAAAGCACGAAAGATCGTGAATATGCAAAAAGGGGCTCCCAGAACAATAACAGCCAGGGCCCCCTTCACCTTTAATCTGGCCCTGGGTTAGAGGGTCACTCGGTGTTACGCAAGAAGTCTCAGTACACGATTATACTGGTCCCTTCTAGTCTTAAAAATCTCAGAATCTACAAATCTATGAAAGAGCCAAGCTCATCGCCCATGAACTCCACTGCACTGGGTACTACACAGACGCAGCTCAGACACAGGGACCACAAACAGGCCTAGCAAACAGTGGACCAGGAACAACTCTGTGCACCATTTGGAGTTGACTCATTCACGGCTGGCTCACAGTAAACCCCTGATATCAACCCATACAGAGGGGCCTATACACAGCAAAATAGACTGACACCCCTTCTCTGGGGTGTTCCCAAGAGAAATCCCATTCAGGACCCAGAGCAGAGCCCTGTAGCAGCTCCAGGCCTTCCATCATTTCCACCTCTGCTCAGGAGCGTGAGAAACAATGAGTTTCCAAGGGGAGCTGGACCTTCCTTCTTCATTGCCCCTCCAGAAGGACCACATTGCTCAGAAATGTGTTTAGCTAGACAGGCACAGACACTCCAGATGGCACTGGCTTTCTCTCAGTCACGCTCCTACAGTAAAATCCACCCTTCTCAAATTGGCTAAAAGGCTCTCTTAGCCCCAGCTGGAATTAATGTGAATGAAACTAACACAACCAGGAGTAAAGGAGGCTGTATAGGTTGAACCAGGGCTCATACTGCATCTAAAACAAGACAGACCAGATGACAGACACGGCTTGATTAGACATAAAGGCAACCAGCTGGAAGAATCAGACATACAGCAAGAACTGGGAGCTAATGCTGCTGTGGGAACAAGGAAACAGAAATAGTCACCTTCATTAAACTTGATTGTCAGGCTGCAAAAAACCTGATAAATTACCAATTCATTTCCTTGCCAGCTGCCCTATCCCGAGCTTCCTGCCATAGGCCAAGTGGACTAACTGTGCCTCCAGAGGGAAAACCCAGCACCCTTGTCACCCCTGCAGCCTCCAACTCCATGCTTTCTGTATCAGGGGTATGTACAGGGTCGGGCACAGGACAGCTGGAGGGAGATGAACATGGACATCAGCTGCCACTCCGTCTGAAATGAGACATTTATAGATGCTGCTGCTGCTGTCCCCTCACATTCCAAAATAGCAGCTTGTGCAGCCCTGCATTCCACAGACCCCAGAAACTCCCAGTCTGAGGCAGGGACCCAGTAGGGCAGCAGTTCCCAAGCAGTCCTTCACGGGGCACCTCATGACGGGCTGAAGAGAGACAGCTGCTTACAGGGGGCCGACTCTCCCCTTGATTCCAGCTGCTAAGTCACATTAAAAGATGCTAAAAATACATTACATTCTTTCCTGGTGGGACTTTTCTGTGTGGGTAACAACCAGTAGGCAAGGAGGCAGGGCCAGGGGAATGGCAGGGGAGCGAATGTGGAGCCAAGCAATGGTGGGCATGGAAGGAAAGGGGAGGTGGAGTCTCAGGATGATATTGGGAAAAGGAATGGGACAGGACAGGAGGTGAAGCAATGGAGGAATAAGCAGGGAGGTGGAAAACAGGCACTATGAGAAAGGGAACAGGAAGGGAGGCAGGGCCTAAAAGTGATGGGATGACTGGGGTGGGAGGTAGGGCCCAGGTGATGTGGGAACAGGAGAGGAGGAGAGGCAAGACAGGGCCCAGGGCAATGGGAGGAGAGAAAAGGTGAAGTAGGGCTCGCTGGCGATGGAATTGGGATGGGAGAGGAAGAGATGTGGAGTGTGGGTGACGGAAGAGACAGGAGGGGGTTGTGGCCTCTCTACCTTCAAGGTAGCATTAACCAAGCTGTGAAATCCAGTTAGCCTTCCCTGGAACTAAGAACCTCTGCCCCTCCATCCTGGGATCGACACATGGAAGGTCCCAGACATGGTGTGCCATGTCCTTTTGTGTGGCCTCCTGCCATTCCAGTTGGATCTGGGATTCACCTCACTGTCCCATGTTGGTGGGTAGTGCTGTGCACCTTGTTTGCCACTAGCGGCTCCCCACCCCACCCAGGAGCCTACACCGAGCTCTGCCTGTGGTACTATCTGCTTCAGGGTCACAGGCCACGTCCTCATCAGGACACACTCTCCTTTCCTTCCCCCGGGACCTCTTTTATTGGCTGTCTCCATCCCTGGCCAGCCTCCAGCACAAGCCCATCCACAGTCTCAGCGAGGACCCCATCACTTACAGCACGGGTGACTCTTGGTAAGTTGTTGCTGGGCAAAGCTGCCAGGGTCCGATAGTCCAGCCGCAAAGGTTCACTGCTGATGTTCTGGAGAGGAATGAAAAACAGGGAGAAGTCAGGCCAGGAGTGGGTTAAGGGAAGAAGGAGGGATCAGGCCAAAGAAAGAGGGGAAACTCCTCCATGGGCCAAAGGGCCAATCAACAAGCAAGGCCTCATCTCCAGGGAAAACTCTCATTGCCTGGGAAAAAGTCCAGCCAGTGACCCAACCACTGTCACCTAGGAAACACTTTAGGCCTCAGCTTGGAAAAAAAGCAAGACACGGCACATGCCAACCCACTGTCTCCCAGGAAATGCCCCTGCCAGTGTTCCAAATCCCCATAATTTCTCCTGCCTCTCCTGTGCGTGCCTGACTTGAGGATTTCCCATTCATCCCTGAATGCCCCAGTCCCTGGTGCAGGGCTTCTCACAGATGGATACATTTTAAGGTAATAAGGAACAATTAGATCATCTAGTCTCATCTCCAGAATGACACAGGCCATAAAATTTCACCTAGTTACGCCTGTATTGAGCCAATTGGTTTTTGACTACATCATCTTCCAGAAAGGCATCTAGTCTTCATTTGAAGACATCAGGCGATGGAGAATCCATTACTCCCTTTAGTAGTTTGTTCCAATAGTTAGTCTCGCTCATAGTTGAAATTTTTGCCTTATTTCTAATTTGACTTAGTCTGATTTCAGCAAGCGGCCATTGGTAATTGTTATGCCTTTCTACACTAGATTTTAGAGCTTTTTAATATCCAGTATTTTCTTCCCATGAAGGTTCTTATTTATTGTAATCAAGTCACCTCTCCATCTTCTTTTAGATAAGCTAACCAGATAGAGCTATTTAAGTCTCTCACAGTGATGTTGTAGCCTTGTTTGTCCCAGGATATTAGACAGACAAGGTGGATGAGGGAATAACTTTCATTGGACCAATTTCTGTTGGTGACAGAGACAAGCTTCTCTGTGGACGCTCAAAAGCTTGATTCTCTCTCATCAACAGAAGTTTGTCCAATAAAAGACATTTCCTCCCCCACCTTCCCTCTTTCACAGTAAGGTATTTTCTACACCCCTTGAATAATCTTTGTGGCTCTCTTCTGCACCCCTACAATCCTCCTCCCACCAAGCTCCTCACCTCTGCCTCCTCCTCAAGGAGCTGCGTGGCTGCCTCCCGCTCCCTACGCATCCTCTCCTTCCATAAGAACAGGACAGAGTCAGAACAGCATCCAAGCAGCACAAGCAAAGAGAGAGGGAAAGGGGTCAGCACCACATGGGACAGTCCCTCCATCAAGGGGAGGACAGAGAGGTAGCAACCCCACACAGCACAAGTTGGGCAGTTACCAGGGGAGGAAAGGGGAGCAGAGACCCCACAGAGCACAAGCTGGACAGTTATCAGAGAAGGGGAGCAGAGATCTCACATAGCACAAGCCTGGAAGTTATCTGGAGGGAGGGAGAAAAGACCCCACATGGCGCAAGCTGGGCAATCATCAGGGGAAGGGAGACATGATAAGGCACTAGCCCCTTAGTACCACCATCCTTCCAGGGGCAAGGAAAGGCAGGAACTATGGCAGAATAAGGACAGGCTTGAACTGAGCTGCTCAGTTCTCTGTCACTCAGCATACGGAGACCATGACTGAGTCTCACCTGGGTGGCAATGACTCAGCTCAAAGGGATCCCTCCCCCAACTCTGGGCCTGCATATGAAAAGGAGAGGTTACTTACCAGTAACTGTTGTTCTTTGAGAGTCACCTCTGTCCATTCATACTGGTGGGACTTGGCGCCCCGGGCTTCGAGCTGTGGAACTGCCATGAAAATCCATGTCCATTGGGAGAAGCACAAGAGATCTCCCGTGAGGGTGACCTCATTGCCCTGGTCTATACAAGGGAGTGCACCCCCAACCACCTCTGGCCCTTCTCCCCCACAGCAGACCGCTGAAGTTCTACAGAATTCAAGGTAGAGGGGAAGGTGGACAGGTAGTGTAAATGCACAAAGGCAACTCTTTAAGAACAACAGCTACTGGTAAGTAACCTCTCTTTCCTCTTCTAGAGCCTCTGTGCTTTCCCACTTGCAGGCAATTAGCAAGCATTCAAAGGCATATAAGCACTCAAACCCCCATCTCCCAAACAGAGAGTTGGAGCATGATGGTAAGTTCAAAGAGTGGTGCCTGATGAACGCATATACTGCTGCTTTGCACCCCTCCACCAAGGTAACCCAACTAAGGCAGACCAAGAATGCTGCAGTGGTTATCATGGAGCAGGTCTTTAAACCAGGAAGTACTGGTTTCCTAGCTAAGATGAGACTTAGGCCATGGCTACACTTGCAAATTTGCAGCGCTGCAGCAGGGTGTGAAAACACACCCTCTCCAGCGCTGCAAAGCGCCAGTGTGGTCAAAGCCCCAGCGCTGGGAGCGCGGCTCCCAGCGCTGTACGTTATTCCCCACAGGGAGGTGGAGTATGGAGGAGTACGGAGTATGGAGGAGGTGGAGTCTCTCCCAGCGCTGGTGCTTTGACTACACTTAGCGCTTCGAAGTGCTGCCGCGGCAGCGCTTTGAAGTGCAAGTGTAGCTATAGCCAATATTTCATACATCTTCTTATTCAATATGAAAGTGTCTGTTTGGTAATGGAATTCTCCTGGCGTTGCTCCCCATGCGCTATGAATATCCTGTTAGATTTTCTAAAAGACTTGGTCTTTTCCAGGCAAAAACAAAGCTCTCTCTTGTACATCTAGGACCTGGAGATAAGTTTCCATGAATCGATGCTTGTGCCCAGCTCACCAAGTGATCCATGACCTGTCCTCTTCATTATTTACCATTCCGCCAAGCTTTGTCTTGTCTGCAAACTTTATCAGTGATAATATTATGGTTTCTTCCAGGTCACTGATAACAATTTTAAATAGTGAGTGGCCAAGAACCAATTCCTGCAGGACCCCACTAGATATACACCCATTCGATGATGATTCCCCATTTACAATTACATTTTTATGTCCATCAGCTAGCCAGTTTTTAATCCATTTAATATATGCTATGTTAGTTCTGTAGTGTTCTAGGTTTTTAATCAATAATATCCTGAATTAACAAGTAAAATGCCTTACACAAATCTAAATATATTACATCAGTACTACAGTGGAGTCGCATCATAGGCGCATTTAACTTACGCGATTTTAACTATACGTGCTCGGCAAAACAAAACCAAAAAAGAGAAAAATAACAATTTAAATATTGTACGTGTAGTGTGGACGATTCTGCCCGCCATTCCACTCAATGAGCGTTTGACTATATGCGATTTTTGCCTTACACGCTGACTTCAGAACCTAACCCCCATGTAAGATGCGACTCCCCTGTATTACTTTTATGAACCAAATCTGGAATCTCATAAAAAAAAGCTAACAAATTAGTTTGACAAGATCTGTTTTCCACAAACCCATGCTGATTGGCATTAATTACATTACCCTCCTTTAATTCTTTATTAATCGAGTCCCATATCAGCTGTTCCATTATTTTGCCTGGGATCGATGTCAGACTGATCGCCCAATAGTTACCCAAATCATCCTGTCAATGCTTTCTAAATATCGGTACTTCTGGAACTTCCCCAGTGTTCCAATAATTATTGAAAATCAACATTAATGGTCCAACAACCTCCTCAGCCAGTTCTTTGAAAACTCTTGGATGAATTTAAAAATTTTAACTTTAGAAGCTGCTGTATAACATTCTCCTAAGTTACTACTGGAATGGAGAATTTCATCATCGTTACATAATATAATATCCTCTGTTTTTTTCCAAATACAAACAAAAATATTTATTGCACACTTCTGCCTTTTTTGCATTGTTGACAATTCTATAATTTCCTTCTACCAATGGATCAATACCGTTGTCAGGATTCTTTTTTGTTTCTAATATACACTCTGCTGGCCACAGATTTTTCCTTTTGTTCTCTTATACATTTTCTACAATTTCTACTTCTGATTTATATTCCTAAGTATCATGGGATTGCAATAGAAAGGCTTGGGGCCCTCTGAGAGCCAAAGTAGTCCACATTAGCCAGCAGGTTATCTCCATATTGTGAGATAGAGTGTCTCTGGGTCGGGATGCAAAATCCTCCCTTGCTGTTGCAAGAGGCATCTGGAGAGAGAGGCAGCAGATACAGAGCAGAAGATCTGGGTACCAGTCCTGACCAGGCAACATTGGGTCTATTAATATAATGTTGGCTTTGTCCAACCAGATCTTCCTTATGACTCTGAGTCTGAGGAGAATGGGAGAGAAGGCATATAGAAGTTGGCTCCAGTCCAGGAGAACCACGTCCAAGATAAGACTTTTCTCTGTGCGCTCCTGTGCAGAACACATGGCATCTGGTATTATGTTCAGCTGTGAAGAGGTCTATTACAGGGTTACCTCATCTCTGAAATACCGCTTTTCCGTCACTGGTTTAGGGCCACTGGTGCTGATTCTGAGACCTCCTGCTGAGCAAGTCTGCCTCCATGTTTTCCTCCCATGAAGTGCAGAACAACAGGGAAGATTTTGGATGCACCACAGCCATAATGTTCTTGCCTCGACTGATGACTGACAGGAATGCGCTCCTCCCTGCTTGCTGATGTAGTACATGGCTGTGGTGCTGTTGGTAAGCACCTATACTACATGATGTTGCAGGGACAGGTGACGGCTCTGAGAGACCATCATACTGTCCTGAACTCCAGTACATTGATATGGATTCTGGACATCCAGGGCTTCCACAGGCCAAATACTTTGAGGTCTTGTAATGAAAACCTCAGAGGCATTGGTGGAGCATGTGAGGGTAGGGAAGAGCGAGTAAAGGGCATTTGCCTGAGGACGTTGTCCCTGTTCTCTCACCACTGAAGCTGTTGGTACACTCAAAGAGGGATGGGCTGTGCCTATTCTGTGTGGCTTCTTGTCATCCAGAGCAGCAAGGGTCTCACATTCAGACAAGCAAAGGGTGCGATGTAGATCAATGAAGTTTCAGGCCTAGTAGTTGCAGGAAAAGTGTTGTGGTCTATATAAGTTGCTCATTGAGCATTGTTAAAGAGTCTCATATTTTGCAAAATATCTCCTCTGGAAGAAAGGCTCTGCCTGAGTGCAGTCTAGGATGCTCCAGGTAAGGTGATACACTGTGCAGATTGAAGCAAGGATTTCTCCCAGTTGATTAACAGTCCTACTGACTGGAAGAAGTTGCTCACGTATTGGATTGCTGAGGCGAGACAGTCATCAAGGCATGAGTAGACGAGTGACAAGGTTTGAAGGGAGGGGATTGGGGGATGGATTAGTGATGTGGTGCACATCAGTATGCAACTCTCAAACAGACCCTCAAAATCATTGTTGAGAGACTGATGCTGAGGGCTGTGAGGAGAAACGGCATGGGATCCTGCTCCTATAGTGTTGAGGGTATTTGCCAACAGACAGTTTAGGAGGTGACCTATATCATCTATGAGACTGCATCCCTTGGTGGTGTGAGGAAAACAGAACGACAAGTAGAAAAACCTCATAGAATCATAGAATATTAGGGTTGGAAGAGACCTCAGGAGGTCATCTAGTCCAACCCCCGCTCATAGCAGGACCAACACCAACTAAATCATCCCAGCCAGGGCTCTGTTAAGACGGGCCTTAAAAACCTCTAAGGATGGAGATTCCACGAACTCCCTAGGTAAAGACGAGTTCTGTTTGCTCTCTGTGGCAGTGGTGAAGGAGCTGAGGTAGTGCATTCTCTTCTACAGAGTAAGACAAGGACGTCACCTCACGCAAGAACACTCATGTAGCCCCCGCACCCCACTCCCCAGCAGACATGGCCTTTTGAGGCAGTTCTGCAGCTCAACGAGTCAGACACTGAGTCTTACAGGTGTGATTGCACAGGTTCTTAAAGAAGGACTGGAGTTTAACATGCCCCACTCCTCCAGCTCAGCACAACAGAGCATTAAAATTACCAAAGCACACCTGTGTGCGCTGCTGGGAAAACAGGGCTGCCTCCTGGCCCTGCACCCTGCTGGTGAGCAGAGCCCCCGGGGGCTGGAATGTGTGGAAGATTACTGCGGCTGCAAAGGTGTGATTTCTAGTTTAAATTAAGTGTGCATTTGGCGACTGCAGATTCTACATGCCTATGCTCTCAATTTATATTCCTAAATTTGTGGCACTTTTACTGCTTTGTCTCCAAAGAGTAATAAAGGGAACACTTCAGAAGAAAGGTGTAGCTCTCCCAGGGAGGAAATGCCATCACCTGAAGGTAAATGACACTTAAACAAACTCACAAGGGGTACAAGCATCATGCATAGTGCAACAACAAACCCTCTATGGTTGATAAGTCAAGAGTGTGGACTCTATGACCCTGGAAAACTATGCATGTGGCTGCCCTGCAGGTGTCAGGATAGGGACAGGTCAAGAGCTGGCTGCAGAAATTGACACAGTCTGACTAAGCTGTAGACCTGCCAAGAAGCAGTAAGGAAATGCTAGGGAGCCCCTAATACAAGGGAACCCCCATCCTCCTTTTTATTCAAGTCTTCTTTAAAACTTTGCTTCTGTGCAGTCAATCATAGTCATAGACTATAAGACCAGAAGGGACCATCGTGATTGTGACACACTATACCTCAGGGGCGCGCCCTGTAACCCCCATATTCATCATTTGTGTATAATTCTGATATTTCATATAAAGCATGCCATGTGAAGTATCGTGGGAAAGATTATGATCTGCTGAAACCCACTGTTCCACCTAATATGTGTATCATTAATGCATATAAAATTATAAGAATTGTGTTGTATGGTTTTCACTAAAATATGCTGTTGGTTTGGGAAGCGCACAGATACTAGCTCTCCAGAGACAATGACAAGGGAAGTAACCAACACCCAGGTGGGTGCTGAACAAACATCACCAACCATTGTCCAGCAAGGGACTTACAATTCAATGACTCACTTGCACAAGGCCACACCAGGGAAATTGCTCAACCTTGCCTGGTGACTCAGCAATGCCCCCAGACATGCCTGGACTTGTGTTCTCCAAGCACGTGGACTAAAGGTATAAAACAGAACACAAGGGCCCATGCTTGGCCTTTCTCCTGACCCCGCCTATGCTGCAAGCAACAAACACTCTCAGAAGACTGAAGGCTCCAACAGAGGAGACTGGCCCAGGTTTCAAGGGTGAAACCTGTGTACTATGAACTGCAATATCCAGTGGGATGAGAAAAACTGCTTCATCTAGATGTTGCCCAGTCTACTAGGGTTGAAAGTTTAGACTGTGGGCTTATATTTTATTTTGGTAACTAACTCTGACTTTTTGCCCATCACTTATAATCACTTATAATCTATCTTTTGTAGTCAATAAACTTGTTTTCCTGTTTATTTTTACCAGTGAGTTTGCCTGAAGTGTTTGGTAAATCTGTTCAGGTTTACAAAGGCTGGTGTATATCCACTTTCCATTGATGAAGTGGTGAACCAATTAAAAAACTTGCACTGATCATCTTGAGCAGTACAAGACGGTATATTCCTGAGGTACAAGGCTGGGAGCTGGGGGAATTGGGCTGATGACTTTCTCTGTGTGATTCATGAGTGGCTTTGGGAGCATTCATGCAATCTAGCTGGGTGTGGGGTTCCATGTGCGGTTGTGCTGAGTGATTACAGAACCTGGAGGGGTTTGCTGCTTGTCACTAGAAAAGCATTGTGAGACACAGCCCAGGCTGGAGAGTTAAGGTGGAACAGCGATCCCACACTCCCAGGCTACACCCCGGGGATCCTGTCACAGTGATTATTGAGTCTGACCTCCTGCACATCGCAGGCCACAGAACCCCACTCCTGTAATAGACCCTTAATCTCTGGCTGAGTTACTGAAGGCCTCAAATCATGATTTAAAGACTTCAAGTTACAGAGAATCCACCATTTACTCTAGATTAACCGAGCAAGTGACCATGCCCCATGCTGCATAGGAAGGGCACCAAGATGAGAGAATAAATGGTTATATATTATTTTAAAATTAAGATTATTGGTGCCATAGGCCTAAAATCACCAAAGTGAACAAAAATGCTAAAGATTCCTGAAATCAGATTCAAAAGTCTGTTGTTCAGACCCTCATAATCTGATTCCCTTAACAGTTTAGGATTTTGGCCCAAATCTTCAAAGCAATTGATGGGTCAAAAAGTTCCAAAAAGTGTTCAGGCATCAGTTTGGGATTACTGTGGCTGTCACAATCATTTCTTGCTCCTGAACTGGTTTCAACCACAGCTTGATTTGGACTTTGCCTTCTGACTTGGACACTGAAATCAGACCCTTGGTATCGATCCTGGCCTGGAACCTGACTACGCACTCCTACACTACTCCCTGCCTCAGGTTTGCCCCTGCTCCGAATATTGGTCCTGATTGCCTGTGGTGGGATCCTGATGCCCTGGTTCTTGTGTTATGTGAAGGTGTAATTAACACTTCCTTATTCACTTTCTCCACTCCATTCATGATTTTATAGACCTCCATCATATCCCCTCCTTACTCATCTCTCTTCTCAGATGAACAGTCCCAGTCTTTTTAATTGCTCCTCATATGGAAGCTGATCCATCTCCCTAATCATTAAGGCTAAGATTTTGTCATGGTTATTTTTAATAAAAGTCACAGACAGGCCACGGACAACAAACAAAAATTCATGGACGCCATGAGCTGTCTGCGACTTTTGCTGCTGCTATGGCTCCATGGTTTCTCCTGCCACCTTGGTGGCTGGGAGCTGTGGGGTTCCCCTCCCTCTGCGCACACGGGAACCCTGAAGAGGCTGTCGCCTGTTGCTGGAACCCTGCAGGAGGACCCTGAGGAGGCCCTTGCCCGACGCTGGAACCTTGAACTTTGCTGGGGTCCCTCTGGCTGCCATCTCCAGTCCTGCAGCCCCAGGGGCCAAAACAGAAAATGTTACGGAGTTCTCTGCAAGTCATGGATTCCGTGACCTCCATGACATATAGCCTTACTAATCATTTTTGTTGCCCTTCTCTGTACCTTTTTCCAATTCTAATGTATCTTTTTTTATGTGGGGTGACCAGAACTGTATACAGTATTTGAGGTGTGAGCATACCATGGATTTATATAGTGGCATTATGGCATTTTCTGTCTTATTATCTATCCCCTTCCTAATTGTTCCTGACTGCTGCTGCACACTGAGCAGATGTTTTCAGACATCTATCCACAATGACTCCAAGATCTCTTTCTTGAGCAATAATAGCTCATTTAGACGCCATCATTTTGTATGTATAGTTGGGATTATTGTTTCCAATGTGCATTACTTTGCACTTAAATAGGTAAAGGACTGTTTGAATTGAGATGCAGCATTTTGAACCAGGACCTGCAGCTGTGTCTCCTTAAAATATGGGCGGATACGAGTTGTGTGTTCCCACCTTTGACTTTACCAGCGGTGTGCAGTTAATGGTGCTGTTTGGAGAGAACTGATCATCTTGGGGCTCCCATCTAATCCAAAGAACAGAGGCTTCTGCTCCTACAGCGGGGGCCTGTCTTGTGACTGAGGCATAAGTACAATGAAGTGCAGCATGAAACGATGTTACAGATGCTGGAATAGTCCCAATGAAGCAAGAAAAAAGAGGTATGGGAAGACAAAAAAAGAGGGGCTGGAGAGATGGGGATATTGGTGATCAGAGAGAGCTGATACACCCAAGGTGAGGAGAGGACCCAGAGCTTCCTGTGGGAAGTAGTGCTCTGGTTAGGGCAATTCTGCAGCATTTCCCTCAGAACTCATCACCTTGGACAAGACATTGTCAAGGTCAGAATGTCAGTGTGAAAATGCTCTCACCACTTTCTCCATTTCTTCTCTCTCCCACTGAGTCGCCTCCCTCACCATCTCCATCTCCTGGGAACAAAGGGGAAGATCAGAGGGCCAGATCCTCAAATGACCCCTGCCCTAGGGGCAGCACCATCACCCCCATAGGAGAAGATATGAGAGTCACATCCCTGAGCACTTTTGGGAGAAGCATTACCACTTTTCCAATCCTATGGAAACAGCAGGTGCACAGGTGCTATGGGGAAGAGTGAAATCTTCTACCAGGAGACCCATCCACCATGGCACAGGCTCCATAGGCCAAAGCAAAACACTGCAGAGCTTCAGTGACTATTCTGCCCCATCCCATTCTCCTGAAGGTAGTTATAGCACCCACCTTTTGTAGGATCTCCAGCTCCTCTGGGGTCAAGTCACGGTCAATGGAAGAGATGCTCTCCAGGCTGTTCTTGCGGCCAATGCCAGCCGCAAAGGGGTTGGCAATGATTCCTGGGGACATCTGCAAAAAAGAAGATAACATCACATGTCAGGAACACCCAGTGCCTTAGACCACAGAGACCCCACCTGTCCCCTGGGTACTCAGAGCACAGAGAAGATCTTGCCCCACAGACTACAGTCATGTACCTCTTCAGACCCTCCCCATCCCCTATGGTACCCAGACCACAGAGACCATCTCACCCATGTGCACAAGGGCATTCAGAATATGGAGACAAACATGACAACCCCAGGGTCAAACAGGTACATTTTGAGAAAGGGTTCTGACTTGCCGAGGTACCCTCACACGATTTGAGAGGCTGGGGGAGCAGAGGGATTCTGAGCAACCCTGGCCCCTCACAAGGAAGGAGGATGTCAGATGGGAGGCCTGACACAGCCAGGCCCAAACAGGTATGTCACCCATAGTCTACCATCTTCTCAAGATTTCACAGGAGGGTCATGTGTGGCCTCCGCCAAAAACTAAGAAGTAGCTGATTGTCATGGTTATTGTGAGATCTTTGTATGGGAAACAATTTTAGAGCTATGTAACATGTAGAGCTGGGGTAGTCAATAGGCAGACCACAGGCCAAATCTGGACTGCCAGCCGCTTTTGAATGGACCCCGAAATCTTTTTATTTACTTATTGTTATCAATATTGGGGTTTTTTAAATTTCCTCTGGAGTCTGGACCTTGACTATACCTTGACCAAGACATTTGGACCTTGACAAAACATAATTGACTACTTGTGATGTAAAGTATTATGTTTCAGATCTGTTGGGAATGAGTGTATCACCTGAAGCAGGTGAGACTCTTTGGTATTACCCTTGGCCCCTCATGGCAGTGGTAGGAGGCTCTGACTGACCCTGGCCTCTCATGGGGTGAGAAGAGGGGGCTCTGAGTGGCCCTGGCCCTTCGTTAAGCATGGGGAGGAGGCTCTGATTAGTCCTGACCCCTCGTGGCAGGGGAGAGGGGCTCTGACTGTCCCTGGTGCATCACAGGGCAGGGGGAGGGGCTCTGACCGTCCCTGGCCCCTCATGGCGGGGGGATGGGGGGACCCAGAGTCAGCTCCTCAGCTGTCAGCAGTGACAAAGGAACTGAGTGACAGGGGAGCAGCAACACTGCTGTACCAGCAGTTGGGCCGTACCACTCAGCTGGCAGCGTTGGAATGTTCCACCTGTTGACATTGGGCGGGGGAAGGGGAGTTCTCCTAAACTCTCTAGCAGTGTGATTTGCAGCCCGTCTGGCACTGGATGCCAAAGACCTCTGAGTGCGTCTGCTGTGGCGATGTCTGTCTAGGCCCTGCACGCCCAGCAGTCTGTGCTGGGGAGGTGTGTACCAGGGAGGGTCGGGCTTGGGGGAGCAAGAGCCATTCAGTAACTCTGCAGGGTGCAGGTCCATGGCTGTGTAGGGATGACTGTGAGTGTGCTCCCTGCAGACCTCCCCTGCACCTGCCAAGGGCATTGTGCCACCTGGGCAGCACTGGGAGAATGTGCACTCTGAGGCCAGATTTCCTCACACAGCACGTTTGCCCTTGAAGTTACCAGCCCTGACTTATACCTTCCATCTTCGTCACTGATAGCTTTTCCCCCGGACTGATGAGGAGTGAAACACCAAGCTGGGCACTGACTTCTTGTAGGTCTCTGTCTTGTGCAGGTATATTTTGATTACTCTTCCAACAGTTATGCCGTGCCACGTGATTTCAGTATTGGGACAGGATGGCAGCAATAGAAACGGTTACTTCCTGTAACGGTGGTTCTGCAAGATGTGATGCAGATATGTATTTCCACTTAGGTGTGTGCACACCCAGTGCTGGAGCTGGAGAAGTTTGCTTGCATCTCAAGGCCGTAGCCCCTCCCCTAACCATATGAGGCGGTGGCCTGATCCTCCTCAGTTCCTTTGCATCAAACACCAAGATGAGACTCTGATGCAGAGGGGGCGGGGGGGGAATTAACATCTGCAACACATCACGAAGAACCACAGTTACATGAAGTAACCATTTCTTCTTCTTTCAGTAGATGCAGCTGTGTATTACACTTAGGTGACGCACAAGCAGTACACCCCCAGGAGGTGGAGCTCAGAGTCTATGTAAGCAAGAATCATAGACCATCCTATCAAAGCTTGCATCTGCCCTGGACGATGCAGTGATGGCATAATGGTTCATGAATGTAGCTATGGATGACCACGTAGCAGCCCTGCAAATATCCAATATGGAAATGTCACTGAGGAAAGCTATGGACATTGCTTGTGCTCTTGTAGAATGAGCTCACACCCACTGAGGAGGCGTAGCCAAAGCTATTTCATATGCCGTCTTGATGCAGGATGTCTTCCGTTTAGAGATTGTCCATGAAGAGACTGCCTGACCTTTCATGTGATCTGCATATGACACAAACAGGCAAACTGAAGCACAAAACGGTTTAGTCCTGTTCAGATAGAAGGCTAGATGTGGCCTGACATCTAATGGATGGAGACACCGCTCCTCCAGAGATGGATGTGGTTCAGGGAAGAACACCGGTAAATATACAGCCTGGTTCAAATGAAACTGAGAAACCACTTTAAACAACAATTTTGGGTGTGGTCATAAAGTCACTTTGTCTCTGGAGAACTGTGTATTCACTGCTGGGGAACTCCAGATGGGTTCACATCAGAGCCTGCAACTCACAGACTCTTCTTGTGGATGTTATCTGTACCAGGAATGCAATTTTTGACACAAATGTGGAAAGGGACAAAATATGGGCTTGAACAGAGGTCCTATCAAAGCAGCTCCATCCGTGTTAAAGTCTCACACAGGAACTGACTCTCGGATCAGAAGATGTAGACAAAGGAGCCCTTTTAAGAATCTTGTTATCATGGCATTGGAAAAGACTGATCTTCCCTGAACGGGGGATGAAAGCCAAATAAGTCACCAGGACCAGATAGGATTCACCCAAAAGTTCTGAAGGAACTCAAATGTGAAATTGCAAAAATACTAACTGTAGTCTGTAACCTATCATTTAAATCAGCTTCTGTACCAAATGACTGGAGGATAGCTAACGTAATGCCAATTTTCAAAAAGGGCTCCAGAGGTGATCCCGGCAATTACAGGCCAGTAAACCTGACTTCAGTACTGGGCAAACTGGTTGAAACTATAGTAAAGAACAAAATTGTCAGACACATTGATGAGCATAATTTGTTGGGGAAGAGTCACCATAGCTTTTTGTAAAGGGAAATCATGCCTCACCAATCTACTAGAATTCTTTAAGGGGGTTAACAAGCATGTGGACAAGATGGATCCAGTGGATATAGTGTACTTAGATTTTCAGAAAGACTTTGACAAGGTCCCTCACCAAAAGGCTCTAAAGCAAAGTAAGCTGTCATGGGATAAGAGGGAAGGTCCTCTCATGGATTGGTAACTGGTTAAAAGACAGGAAACAGAGGGTAGGAATAAATGGTCAGTTTTCAGAATGGAGAGAGGTATACAGTGGTGTCCCCCTGTGGTCTGTACTGGGCCCAGTCCTATTCAACATATTCAAAAATGATCTGGAAAAAGGGGTAAACAGTGAGGTGGCAAAATTTGCAGGTGATACAAAACTACTCGAGACAGATAAGTCCCAGGCAGATTGTGAAGAGCTACAAAAGGATCTCTCAAAACTAGGTGAGTGGGCAACAAAATGGCAGACGAAATTCAGTGCTGATAAATGCAAAGTAATGCATATTGGAAAACATAATCCCAAGTCTACGTACAAAATGATGGGTCTAAATTAACTGTTACCACTCAAGAAAGAGATCTTGGAGTCATCGTGGATAGTTCTCTGAAAACATCCACTCAATGTGCAGTGGCAGCCAAAAAAGCAAACAGAATGTTGGGAATCATTAAGAAAGGGACACATAATAAGACAGAAAATATTATATTGCCTCTATATAAATCCATGGTACGCCCATCTTGAATACTGTGTGCAGATGTGGTCGCCCCATCTCAAAAAAGGTTTATTGGAATTGGAAAAGGTTCAGAAAAGGCAACAAAAATGATTAGGGGTATGAAACGGTTGTCATATGAGGAGAGATTAATAAGACTGGGACTTTTCAACTTGGAAAAGAGATGACTAAGGTAGGAAGTAGCCCAGGGAAACCAGACTTCAGTTGGGTGGTATTGTGGTTTAACAGCCAGTCAGCATGTTGCGGGAGGATCCCTGCTGACCCAGAGGCGGGACTTCCCGCCATTGTTAGTGCCCTGGGCTGGGACGTAGTGGAGTCCGGTGGGCCTGGGTCCCCCAACGCCTGACACCCCACCCCTGGGGTGGCAGCCTCCCCACCATAGGCCATGAAGCCTGCGTTTGTCTGTTGCCTGCCAGATCCAGGACGACAGCCTGATTGTTAGCTCTCCCCTGCCTAAGGGTTGGAGCTTTATTGTGTTGCCCGATTACAGGCCTGAGCCTAAAGACTGCTCATTAGCTCAGCCCCGCCTGAGGGTAGAGCCGATAGACTGCCTGAGGGCCTATTGACTGTTTGGGGTTCCACCCTGTTATGAAAGACAAGACACTAACGCCTATTCTGCTAATTCCCCTTACACTAGGCTGTGATCCAAGCAATGCAGTGAGGCAGTGTGGCCTTCCTCCAAACCAGAGGGGGTAGGGACAACTGCGACACTACTACAGGCCCCAGTGAACTCAATTTTCTGAGTGGGAGCCAACACTGACTTTCCGGTGTTTAGCATGAGACCAAGACAGTCAAGCAAGTGCAGTGTAATGCCAACATGAGCAAGAAGTTCCACTCTGGATCTGCCCTTCAGTAACCAGTCATCCATATGCAGGACTGTGTGAATTCCTTTCTTCCTGAGATATGCCATGACAACAACCATGCATTTGGTAAAAACCCAGGGGGCAGAAGAAAGGCTGAATGGGAGCACTTTGTACTGAAAATGGTGCTCCGCCGCGACAAACTGAAGGAACTGTCTGTAGTGAAAGTAGGCATCCTGAATGGCCAGAGCAGAAAACCAGTCATTCTGAGACAAAGCAGCAAGGACAGTCGATAGAGTGACCACTCGGAATCTCATGACCCGATATATTTGCTGAGGCCACGAAGGCTGAGCGTGGGTCTTACCCCTCCTGTGGCTTGGGCACCAGAAAGTACTGGAAGTAGAAGCCATGACCCTGGTGTTCTGGCGGAAGCTTCTCCACTGCTCCCAAAGCCAGCAGAGAGCAGACTTGCTCAAGGAGCAGTATCTCATGAGAGGAGTCCCTGAAGAGAGACAGGGAAGGAGGGTGGGGAGGAGCTATGGAGAGAAACAGGATGTCATAGCCTGATCTGGTGGTGCTTAGGAATCAGTTGTTGGTGGTGATCGAGCCTCAAGCATTGTGAAAGCAGTCAGCCTGTCCCCAAAGAAGGGGAATAGGGCGAGAGGAGCAACGACTGGAACGGTGCTCTGCACCAAGGAGTCAAAATGGGCAATTGGAGGGCACCAGGGGAGGGCATGAGGACTGGCCAAACCCCAAGCCCAACTGCTTCATCCTGTGGGATCTCTTCCCCTTTCTGGGGTAGCCCCTTGTCTCGGAAGAGGGGAGAGCTGGCCAAACAGGTGATGCGGACAATCCTGCTGCTGGTGTTGCTCTTGAATACCACAGTGGCGCAGCTGCACCGCTGGCGTATACACTCCAAGGACTGCAGGATAGCCCTTGAGTCCTTGAAGGAGTGCAGCATCTCAACTGTCTTGTCTGAGAACAGCACTGGGCTGAAGGGCAAATCCTCACTGGCTTGCTGGACAGTGGGGACAATACCTGAATTCTGCAGCCAGGAAGCCCTCCTCATGGTGACCACGTAGGCCATCACCCTGGCCAAGGTGTCCACAACGTCTAGGATGGACTGCAAGGATGCCTTAACCACCAAGCATCCTTTGGTGACAAATGCCCGAAATTACTCTCGCAAGGCCTCAGGCAGCTGGTCTGTGAATTTCGACACAGATGTCCAGTTCATAAAATCATACTTGGACAGCAAGTCTTGCTAATTAGCAATTAGCATCTGTAAGGCAGATGAGGTATAAATCTTCCTGCCCAGGACGTCTGATCATTTAGAGTCCCTATCCTTGGGGATGGACTTAACCCAGCCCTGCTGGGTTCTGTTCGCCATGGTTACAACCAGAGAATTTGGGGCTGAATGGGAGTAAAAAGCCTCAAATCCCTGCACAGGAAGGAAGTAGCGCTTTTCTATGCACTTAGCCACAGGTGGTACTGAAGCCAGTATGCTTCGGAGGGCCTTACCTGGTCCCAGGAGCGCATCATTAATAGGGAGGGTGACTCTCCCAGGGGCAGACAGCTGCAGGATATCCACTAATTTGTGGGTGTCCTGCAAGAACTCCTCTTGGATACCTAGGGAAGCAGCAAAGCATTACAAAAGAACTTGCATCTGAAGAAGTGGGTATTCACCCACGAAAGCTCATGCTGCAGAACGTCTGTTAGTCTATAAGGTGCCACAGGATTCTTTGTTGCTTTTACAGATCCAGACTAACACGGCTACCCCTCTGATAAAAAAGAACTTGGTACACTTTGAAACCCCCTGGTACTGAAGGGGAGGAAAAGCCCAGCAGCATGGAAATCATTTGGAAACAAAGACAAGGCCATCAACTTGAGCCAGAGCCAGATCCTTTTCCAGGGCTGATGGGCCGAGACAGGATGACTCTGTAGGCTCTGCAGAGAGAAGACAAGTGTGGTAAGAAAGAATTGAGGGGCGTAGGGATGGCACCACCTCATATAGTCAGGGGAGGGGACATGGCCATGAGGTCCTAGAGAGCAAAACTCTCTGGCTGTGGTGCACTAGGTGTGCCCACACCTAAGTGGAATGCACGGCTGCATTACTCGAAGAAAAAGCCTCTCTTGTGCTCTATCAGAAAGGGTTACCTTAAGAAAGGGTTGGTTCTGAGAACCACTTCATCCCAATGGAAAGTGCGGTTCTGAGGCTCCGTGGGTAAAACTCCTTTTTCCAGCCTCAGACCCTGACCATGAAAAAATACAGCAGTGCTCACTTTAGCAGCTGGAACATAGCTCTTGTCTGTACCTGGGGAACACAGTTCAGGCTCCAGGTACCGATCACATGGCTGAAAGGGGGCTTTATCAATGATGCTATCCTCAGAATCTCATCATGTGTCAGTGGCTATCAATTGGCTGAGGCCTTTTGCAGATAATCACACTTATAGTAGCCACAAGGAAGGATGGCCTAATGGATAAGACCTTGTGCTGGGAAGCAGAAACCCTGGGTTCAATCTCCAGGTCTGCTACACTCTGTATGAGCTTGGGCAGGTCACTCCCCCCAGTTCATGTCTCAGCTCTCCATCTCTAACGGTATCAGGATAGATGTGCGAGATGCAGATCTACTATGGCAATGGAGCCGATCACAGTGCCTAGATAGAGAGAAATGTGCTTTTCCAAGGCCCATGGATAAGCTGTTTTGTAGTAACTGCTGAATGCGCATGCAGGACATGTGGAACTGATTGATTTCTTCCTGGAAAGCAGAAGCATGTCAGTGACAGGATTCTAGGAACCTCAGTTCCAGCGGGCTGAGGTTTGGGTGGCTACTGGCACATATGTCAGAAGTTCTCTGACTTAAGCAGCATTCCTTGGGGTATAGTCTGCATCAGGATTGGGTCAAACACTCACAGACCCTGTGGCCAGGCAGGGCAGCCGTTGTTAGCATGCTTTGTTCTCCATCTTCTCCATTGTCCTGCCAGGCATGGTCTCAGAGAGAGACCAACAGCAGCTCTGGGAACATGTCTGGGACAGTTCTTATTGCTGATTCCGAATGGTGCTGCCTGGCCAAAAGCCTTTGTCTCTTACTGTTTGACAAACACATGGAGGATTTGCGACTCCAAAGATCCAGAGGAGGCTGTGAGGCACCGCTTCCCTGGTGCTAACCCTAGCTTTGCTGAGCCACTTCGACACCAAGTTCACCTTCCCCGATATACCAGACCCAAATTGATTGCAAGCAGGGCAATGATCTAGCCTCCTGGCGCAGTGCTGGTGTCTTTGTGTCCCTGTCTGCTCACGTATGCCATTGCCATGGTATTGTCAGTGCAGCTCTCCCCTCTCCTCCATCCCAATCAATTCATGCCCCTTTTTCACTCTTGGCCCATTCCCCATTGCCTGTGTCACTCAGTCACTTGGGAGGAACAATCCCATCTGTGGAGACCAGTGCAGGTTGTTACAACTGTTCTGACTCCAAGATTAGGTGAGAAGTGATGATTCATAAATCTGCCTCTCCACTAGTCTCCCTTCATCTGCTTTCAGCCCGTCTCATATCTCCTCCTGGATATCTCAACATGGCCCAACAGGAGCTCCTGATCTTCCCTCCCAGATCTTCCCTCTCCACACCTTCACTGTCACTGTGCACAGTGCCACCAGCCTCCCTGATACTCAGGCCTCCAAAGTGGGGATAGCTTTGGTTCTGCCATCTCTCTAGCTCCCCATGGTCGGGCCAAGATCAAATCTTTCCCTTTTGTCCACCAAAACATCTCTGAGATCCAACCTTCTCTTCCTGTCCATGAAGCTAATACTCCCATCTTCATCACTGCAGCCTCCTTCACATCCACCACCCCTCTCCGGTCTTTACAAAACTTGGCTGCTAAGATCATCTTCTTTGGCTGTTGCTCTGACCATCTCACCCCCTTAATGAATCCTCCCCTGGCTCCCATATATCACCTTCACCACTGACCTTCCATACTTATCTAGTCTTGTCTTGAATCATATTGTCCCTGACTCCTCAACTTCACCAGCAATGCAGCCCCCACTGACTGTGGCCAGCTTCTCTCACAGACCTGGACCTTCATTCATGCTGCCCTGTAGACACAGAACACCTTCCCCAAACTGGTGTGTAAGGTCCCTACTCTGTCCTGCTTCAAATCCCCCTCTAGCCCTGCCTGTGGCTGCACCACTCATGAGAAATGAGTTAAGATGGGTTAAGGGTTGCTGCTGCATAGCAGGGCTTTCTGCTCTCTGTGCCTTTCTGGAAGGTGGTATTTCAAAAATTCGACATTAAAGTGTAGAAACACAAGAATCATAGAATATCAGGGTGGAAGGGACCTTAGGAGGTCATCTAGTCCAACCCCCTGCTCAAAGCAGGACCAATCCCCAAGTAAATCATCCCAGCCAGGGCTTTGTCAAGCCTGACCTTAAAAACCTCTAAGGAAGGAGATTCCACCACCTCCCTAGGGAACCCATTCCAGTGCTTCATCACCCTCCTAGTGAAATAGTGTTTCCTAATATCCAACCTAAACCTTCTCCACTGGAAGTTGAGACCATTGCTCCTTGCTCTGTCATCTGCTACCACTGAGAACAGTCTAGAGCCATCCTCTCTGGAACCCCCTTTCAGGTAGTTGAAAGCAGCTATCAAATCCCCCCCTCACGCTTCTCTTCTGCAGATTAAAAAATCCCAGTTCCCTCAGCCTCTCCTCATAAATCATGTGTTCCAGCCCCCTAATCATTTTTGTTGCTCACTTCAGGCAACATTCCCCACACAGCACCCCAGACACCTTATCTCTGCCCTCTGGGGGTGCTAACATAAGGACTCACTGCACTGTAGGTGTTGGCCTGGGGTGGGGTGTCACTTTGTGGCAGTTGTGAGGGTCACTCCATACATACATGAAGACAGTGTTTTTATGGAGGAATCTGTCCGCCACAGGGCTCCTCCTGGCACTGGCCTTACCCTGCCCCCCTCCCCCAGACTCTCACCTCAATGGCAGCTGCGGCCTTGGGATCAAAGCCATCACACACAAGCACAAGGAGCTTGTCACCCACACTGCGTAGGATCTGCACTGCCTCTGTGTGCGTCATTCCCAGCAGGCTCTGGTGATTCACCTCCAGGATCCGCAGCCCCACCTTCAGCCGACCATCCCTGGCAGCAGCCCCAGAGGAACTCACCTGGAAGGGACAAGAGGGCTGAGAATGGGGAGGGGGACAAGAAGAATGCGCAGGGAGTCGGGGGAGGGAAGGGAGTGGAAGAGAGGACACTACATGCAGGCAGTAGGGAAAGGAGGTGCCCACGTGTTTATGCATGGGGGAAGGGAAGGAGAATGAGCACAAGAGATATGTCGGGGTTGGGAAAGGAGAGCACTTACGCAATTCCTTGGGGAGAGTGGGAAAGGGGAGTGATTGTATGCCATTCCTGGGGCAGGGAGTGGGCAGGGAGAGGGATCACACGTGATTTCTCAGACAGCACATACACGCGTGACTCCTCAGCATGGTGGGGGGAAGGGCTCGTGCATGACAGCACAACGGCAGGCATAGGGGGAGTGCCTGCCCATGATGCCGGGGAGAGCGCTCGCCCACAACTCCTCAGCGCGCAGGGGGTGGGGAGCAGTCACCCATAACTCCTTGGTACGGTGGGGGAAGTGTGTGAAAAGAAGACGACTCACATGCCATTCCTCATGGGAGGAGCAGGAAAATGCTTGCACAATTCCTCAGGGGGCCGGGGGAGAGTACTCACATGCCATCCTCAGAGCAGGGAGAGCGACTGGAAATGGAGCGAATGAGCACACAGACATTCCATGGGAGGTGGGGGTTTGGGGGGAACTTAGGCACACTGTGTGGGGTCTAGCAGGAAGGAACGTGCATGCATGTTTACATGGGGAGAAGTGGGATCAAATAGAGATACCACATGGGAACTGGGAGGAGGTCCGATTTCCCACAGGAACTCCTTTCTGCTTCCTGCCTAGCAGCCCCTGCTCTGTGCAAGGCACCCTGAGTCTGTTACCTTGGAGATGAAGATGCCCTCATCGGTGGGGTCAAAGGGGTTCCCAGCGTGGCCTTTCGCTCCCCCCCGAATGCTGATGCCCAGTTTTTCTCCAGGAGCCTTCTCAATGCAGATTTCCTGTGGGCACAAAAAAGTCCCTGTCTCCAATCTGATTTAGTTTGGGCTGAAAATGTGGCTGACAGATTCTGATTGGGAGTGCGGGGGGATTGTTGGTGCTGGTAGCAGACCATGCACCGAGTAGCCAGGAAAGGGCGAGCTCTGTGGTTTCCACCTTCTTTGGCCTGATGGGTTTGTTGTGGTTCTCCTCTACCAGTTCTGGGTCTAAGGGGGCAGAACCCCATCCAGCCTCCAGCCACAGTGACTGTTGGGTGTAACGATGAACTCTTGCCAGTCCCAGGCTGGGTACCCGCCTCCTCATCTGAGACGGCTCCTGCCACCGGGAGAGAGGGGAAACTTCATCCAGCTGTGGAGCTGCACCTCTGATCCAGTCTTCCATCTAGGCTCAGATGGAGCAGAGACTGCCTGCCCGAGGACACAGCCCCCTGGGGAGCAAGGGCACAGCCCCACTCAAACCGTCTCCCCACAGGAGCAGGGCCATTTAATAATAGTAAAGACCTGAATACAAGGGAGCTCTTCTCCTGCTCCGGTTTATCCACCTCCACCTACTGCATTTCCTAATGGGGAGTTCCAAGGGCAGTGTCCGTGAATTTTCCTACATGCACTTTTGTCAGTAGAGTTGTCAGGCTGTGCCCAGACCAGGGCTGCTGCTCCCACTTGGCCTCCTCTCCCCTCTCAGAACCTACCTGCATGCCAGGTGGCGGAGGATCTCGTCGCACCAACATGCTCAGCTCCTGTGTACTGGACAGCAGGGCGTTCACAGCCTCCTGGTGAGTAGCATGGCGCAGGTCAATAGTATTGACCTCCAGGATCCTGTCCCCTACTCGCAGGCCACTGCGGGATGCCAGCCCATGGGGAATGACCTGCAGAGACCCTCTGGTGTTAAGGCTGGAAAGGGACTCTGATGGGAGCAGATATCCACCTCCTAGCAGAGCGGCTGATGTAGCCATACACACCCTGAGCAGACCCTACCCAGCAGGGAGATGAATGGCAGAGCTTCCCTAGGAAACCTCAATGGACTCCTCCCACTGCCCCCCTGAGCTGCCAAACACCCCTGTGACACCCTCCCCACAGACGCCTCCCACTGCCCCGAGCTGCCAAACCCCCCTGTGATACCCTCCTACAGACTCCTCCCACTGCCCCCCCATAGCTGCCAAACCCCCTCGTGATACCCTCCCCACAGACTCCTCCCACTGCCCCCTGAGCTGCCAAACACCCTGTGACACCCTCCCCACAGACGCCTCCCACTGCCCCCCCATAGCTGCCAAACACCCCTGTGATACCCTCCCCACAGACTCCTCCCACTGCCCCCTGAGCTGCCAAACACCCTGTGACACCCTCCCCACAGACTCCTCCCACTGCCCCCCATAGCTTCCAAACCCCCTGTGACACCCTCCCCACAGACTCCTCCCACTGCCCCCATAGCTGCCAAACACCCGTGACACCCTCCCACAGACTCCTCCCACTGCCCCCCCCGAGCTGGCAAACCCCCCTGTGATACCCTCCCCACAGACGCCTTCCACTGCCCCCCCTGAGCTGCCAAACCCCCTGTGACACCCTCCCACAGACTCCTCCCACTGCCCCCCATAGCTTCCAAACCCCCCTGTGACACCCTCCCCACAGACTCCTCCCACTGCCCCGAGCTGCCAAACACCCCTGTAATACCCTCCCCACAGACGCCTCCCACTGCCCCGAGCTGCCAAACACCCCTGTGATACCCTCCCCACAGACGCCTCCCACTGCCCCCATAGCTTCCAAACCCCTGTGACACCCTCCCCACAGACTCCTCCCACTGCCCCCCTGAGCTGCCAAACACCCCTGTGACACCCTCCCCACAGACTCCTCCCACTGCCCCGAGCTGCCAAACACCCCTGTGATACCCTCCCCACAGACGCCTCCCACCGCCCCCCCATAGCTTCCAAACACCCCTGTGACACCCTCCCCACAGACGCCTCCCACTGGCCCCCCTGAGCTGCCAAACACCCCTGTGACACCCTCCCCACAGACGCCTCCCACTGCCCCGAGCTGCCAAACACCCCTGTGATACCCTCCCACAGACTCCTCCCACTGCCCCCCCATAGCTTCCAAACACCCTGTGACACCCTCCCCACAGACTCCTCCCACTGCCCCCATAGCTTCCAAACCCCCTGTGACACCCTCCCCACACTCATCCCACCGACCCCCTGAGCTGCCAAACACCCGTGACACCCTCCCCACAGACGCCTCCCACTGCTCCCCCATAGCTTCCAAACACCCCTGTGACACCCTCCCCACAGACTCCTCCCACTGCCCCCTGAGCTGCCAAACACCCTGTGACACCCTCCCCACAGACGCCGCCCACAGGCCCCCCCCTAGCTTCCAAACACCCCTGTGACACCCTCCCCACAGACTCCTCCCACTGCCCCCCCATAGCTGCCAAACCCCCCTGTGATACCCTCCCACAGACTCCTCCCACTGCCCCCATAGCTTCCAAACACCCTGTGACACCCTCCCGACAGACTCCTCCCACTGCCCCCATAGCTTCCAAACCCCCCTGTGACACCCTCCCCACAGTCTCCTCCCACTGCCCCCTGAGCTGCCAAACACCCCTGTGACACTCTTCCCACAGACGCCTCCCACTGCCCCCCCATAGCTGCCAAACACCCCTGTGATACCCTCCCAGACTCCTCCCACTGCCCCCCCATAGCTGCCAAACACCCGTGACACCCTCCCACAGACTCCTCCCACTGCCCCCCCCGAGCTGCCAAACCCCCCTGTGATACCCTCCCCACAGACGCCTTCCACTGCCCCCCCTGAGCTGCCAAACCCCTGTGATACCCTCCCACAGACTCCTCCAACTGCCCCCCTTCTGCTGCCAAGCACCCCTGTGATACCCTCCCACAGACTCCTCCCACTGCCCCCCCATAGCTGCCAAACACCCCTGTGACACCCTCCCACAGACTCCTCCCACTGCCCCCCCTGAGCTGCCAAACCCCCCTGTGATACCCTCCCCACAGACGCCTCCCACTGCCCCCCCGAGCTGCCAAACCCCCTGTGATACCCTCCCACAGACTCCTCCCACTGCCCTGCTGATCCAAGGCCTTGTGACAACTCCATGGAGAAGCAGCTCAGGGAATAAAAAGTTTCCACACGCAAACCCTCATGCCTCAAAACAAGACGGTTCCATCCCCTGCCTTCTCCCCCCACCCCCAACCTTCCTTGAGGCATTTCCATCCTCCAGTCTCCTTGTTCTAGAGACTCCATCCCCAATGGCCACATTCCCTCAGACATGCCCAGACTGGGCTGCCCACATGGGTCCCTACCTTTGAGATAAAGACACCTGGTTCATGAATCCCAAATGGGTGGCTTGAATGGTCACTGCCTCCAACAATGCTGAGCCCCAGGGGCCCCCCAGCTTTGACCAGGCAGATCTCCTGCAGGGAACAAAGAGCATACAGCCAGGGAGAGGGCAAGGAGTACCAAGCAGTGACTGTGCCTAGAAAACTCCCCCCAGACACAGAGACCCTGCCTGGGAATGAGCGTCAAGGAGGCTCCCGCAACACATGGGAGACCCAGCCACTTCCCAACAGCCCGACAACATGGTGGCCAGTCCTTTGAGGGACAGCTCGGAACCCCAATCCTGTCCAATTAACAGAGCACCGGGCCAATCAAATCCCCAAATCCCAGCAGCCAACCTTACCTCAATGGGGTACTGGTCCTCCAGGCCTTTGGGTAGATGGTTCCTTTGCAGCAGAGGTGTCTCCTCAGGCGGGCTCTCCCCATGGCTGGGAGGTGGCGGTGGGGAGTGCGTGCGCACTCGCTGCACCACTGGTGAGTCTCCCTCGATGAGCTGCTGTGCACCCTCTCTCTCTACCAGCAGCGCGATGGTGGGGGAGGATGCGGTAAGCAGCGCTACTGCCTGATCATGCCTGGCTTCTGTCATGTCTACCCCATTGATCTAGAACAACCCGCAAACCCAGTGTCAGCACATCACCCCAGTACACCCTGCCCTGCCAGGCACCTTGCTGAGCATCACATGGGATCCCAGCACCCCGTCCTCCACTGTCCTGAACCAAACCACCATGTGCCTCACCAACACTAGCCCTCCCTAGATGGCGGAGCCCTGAGTAGCTGCCGATTTCCCACTTGGCCATAACCCCTCTTCTAGCCAGCCATCTAGCTGCCCATCAATGCGCCCTCTCACCACCTTACATGGCAGAGCCCAGAGTAGCAGCCTGTGCCTCAGCAATGTATCAGGAGAGCACATCGGCTAAGCACCAAGACCCAGCTTCCTGGAGTCCCATCACACAAGCTAGCCATCCCCACAACTCTGCTCCTGTTTAATAAGTACCCAGGAAACTGCGCCTCACCCTGCATTGGCTCTGCACAGACTCCCCCACCCCAGCTTTCCTGCAAGACCACAAATGCCAGGTCCAAGGGGCCACACTACAGGAATGAGGGCCAGGAAGATCCCAGCACGGGAAGAGGCTGGAGAGATGCTTCCTGGCAGGAGATTGCCACATTCAGAAGGAAAATTATTGCTCAAGCAATAAACTCTTCAGTTATTATTCTTGTGGACATAGTAGTTCTGAAGCACCTGCTGGTCCTGCCATGCCCCCAAGGCAGAGCCCAAACATGCCAGGCCACCGTGGGTGTAGTGATAAGCCTCTGCCTCTCACAGCGAGCAGAGTAGGAGATGAATTGGTCCTCATGGGGTGCCTCATTTCCCACCCCTCAGGATGGTTCATGGTGGCCCTTCATCACCACTGGGTACTGCCCTCCTAGGTGTAATAACACCATATTTCCTCCAATCTGTCAGAGCAAAGCCTGCCAAGGGGCCCTGGGAAACCAAAAGGGCTACAACTCTGCTCTGAAATGAGCCAGAGACTTGTAATGCCCCGGACAAGCAGGGTCTGGGCTCCAAAGGGCTGGCTGGAAATGTTACAGCTAAGCCCCAGCTCTGCACCAGAAAGGAGCTCCCAGACAGAGCCAGCCATTCACAGACTGGGCGTGAAGCATCCTCCCAGCAGGCCTCAGTGAGATATGTGGATCCCGGTGTCACTGCCCACAACCAGCCTCATCCTCACCCTCACCAGACCTGGCACTACCCACTCCAGAGAGCAAACTTCACACCCCACCTGAGCCATACGAGCTTGTACCAAAGATCAGAAGAGTCTTCACCGAGAGGGCTCTCATGGACTGCTCACTGTGAGGGCAGAGGGAGAGTCCCTCCCATCCATGTCTGTGGTATGGTCAGAAGGAGAACCCTGCACTTCCAGTGTTCCTCTTGATTGGGCTGGAAAATGGCTCCGGGGAGGAGGTGATGGGGTAGGTAATGGAGATGGGAGCCAGGGATGTCATTACCTACCCCATCACCTCCTCCCCAGAGCCATTTTCCAGAAGACTCTTCTGATCACACTGAGTACCAGGGATGGGGAGAGAGCCCACCCCAAACACATAGAAAGCAAGAGGCTCTGGGGGCACGGAGGGGGAGAGTAGGAGGTGGAGAATAAACCCAGCCACTAGCTCCTGGGGGCCACCAGGGGCCAAGACCCCCCAGCTGCACCGGCTCCCTGAACTGAGGTCTGGCTTTGCGAACTGCCCTAGGCCTGCTGAGCACTGTTCTTCATCCTGGACCCAGGCTGCAGCTCAGGGTGCTGTGCTCACGCACAGAGCAAGTTTTCCTCTGTAACCTCAGCCCAGCCCTGTCATGGCCAGACAGAGCAGGGCCAGTAAGAGCAGGCAGGGCTGCCCAATGCACAGGGAAAGGGAGAACTACCAGCTGCCCTCTGTGCAAGCAGCTCCCTACATGGTCCCGTGCCACAGGGAGGCTGTATCTCCCAGTGACTGGAGCCCAATCTCCATCTCTGTGTAAGCACAGAGCTGCCACTGCCCTCTCACTTCCGTCTAGTTCGCTACCATCTGCTCCATCCTCAATTCTGTTGCTGCCAACTGACTGCCCTCTCCCTCCACTCCCAAAATCCAGGGACCCCTCTCTGCCCCAGGCCCAGCCCTGTGTCCCCAGTCTGGTACCTTCCCCTCCTGGGCTCCCTGCCCTTTATCCTCAATCCTGTACCTCCTCAGTTCCCCCCCACCCCCACTCCCTACCCTGTGTCCCCAATCCTGTACTACCCATCATGACCTGGGGTCCCTGCCCTCTCTTCCCACTCCTATATGCCTTCTGCCCTTCATTCCATCTCCTCTGGCCTGTCCCCTCCAGCTTCAAGAGAGTTCTGGTTACCTTCTAACACACACAGCCATTGATCAGGGATATTATTCACAATGAAGGAGAAAGACTGGTCAGAACAGGGGTGAGGACTGGAGCGTTAGTAGCCAACCACAGGGATGTTTTTGGGGTGTTGGTTTGGAAAAAGACCTTGGTTGGGTCCCTCAATCCACATGCTCAAAGCCTCCCCCCCCCCCCAACAGAGGGCAGGCCTCCCACAGAAGAAGGGTGCAGAGGAGGTTTTGAGGACAAGGATGAGAGTAGGAAGCTGCGCTGTATTTCTTTTCTCAGGAAAATATAGGCCCCTTAGGACTGGTGGGAGCTAAGGCCTAAGAACTGATACCCTCAGCTGGCACCATGGGCATTGGGTGCTTGCTCTTTCTCACAGAGCCATGTACTGGCATTTGCCAGCTTGCAGCACTCAGAGGCAGCCTGCCTGTTTCCTGCCCGCAGCATGCCAAGGTCTGCCCAACTGCCTCATTCAGACCCTGGAGATGGTCACAAACTCACACTTGTACATGCCAGGACTGTCACCTACTGAAAACCTGCCCAGTAAGGACAGGCAGGTGCTGCCCAGTTGAAGTCTTTGTAAGAAACAGATTAACATGGGCCTCTCGCTGGCCAAGGTGCTGCGTTTTGACCTGGATTCTCATATTTTGGAGGCTGAGAGCAAGTCATCAAACCTTCAAGGAAGAATTAGAAACATCCACTTCAAACAGTCACAGCAGTCCCACAGGGCCAATCTAGGTGAACCACGGGGCACTGGCTTCTGGGCATTCTGCACAGGCTCCAATTCACAGAGCTCCACAGAACAGTCAGGAAGTAGGAACGCCGTGGGTCTACAGACACTTAGCAGGTGGGGATGGATTCCCAGCCCACAGGGCCACTGGATGCTCCCGTGGGAAGATTCCATCCTAGCAGCAACAATGCCACCCTGCACCGCAGGAGGGTAAAAGGCATAGTGGCAGCTCTTGTCAGGAGACAAACAGCTGCTGGAGAGGCCATGGCCTGCAAAAGCCGTTGCTAAAATGCAGAGAGCTCTGTGCAACGCCCAGACCAGGAAAGCAGCAGTCAGGCTGGAGGAGGAAAGGATCTCTCTCTATGGACTGATACTGCACTCATCCCCATGGTCCCAAGTGCTAGACTCTGAAGCTCGGCACTGCAGTCTCTTGTTACTGTGCATACTCAAGCATGGGCAATAGGCTCGCGCGAGCAGGAATGTGCCAGTGGAGGCAGAGGAGGCTACTTTTTCTATACAAGCAATGACACCACATGCATCATGTCACCAAGAACAGTGGCTCTCAACCTTTCCAGACTACTGTACCCCTTTCAGGAGTTTAATTTGTCTTGCATACCTCATGTTTCACCTCACTTAAAAGCTACTTGCTTACAGAATCAAACATAAACATACAAAAGTGTAGTCTATGGAGCAGTATAAACAAGTCATTGTCTGTATGAAATTTGAGTTTGGTACTGACGTCGCTAGTGCTTTTAATGTAACCTGTTGTAAAACTAGGCAAATCTCTAGATGAGCTGATGTACCCCCTTGAAGACCTCTGCATACCCACAGGGGTACATGTACCCCTGGTTGAGAACCACTGACCAAAATGATTGATGACAGCAAGGCCTATGTGTGCACTGAAACCAAATACCCTTCCTGCAAGCCCTGATCCGTGCAGAGAACGGGCTGAGGGGGCAGCCTACCCACACTGCTGACACTGAGGAATGCTGAAATGGCCTCATCTTCCCACCCTGAGAAGACAGACTGCAGTCTGACAAACAGCTCGAGAGTCTTTCTGACCCCATTGCAGGGGGTGCCAACTGGTACCATGTGGATCTGGCCTTGGGTGCCACCTGGCTACAGCTACACAATCCCCACAGTACAGCATGCGGAGACACCGCACAGGGCTCTAGCTAGTCTAGGCAGCTCCCAGAGATCAGCTGCTGTCCAGGCCATGGCTCAATTTTGGAAGGCCTAGAAGAAGAGGAGCAGGGAAGGAGGGACGGAGGGAGGGAGGAACAGAGGGAGAGATGCTGGGCCACCCGAGCCCCATGTGAAGAAAAATGGTGCCAGGCCCAGCCCAATGCTCCAAAGGGTTTTCATGAGAAAGGGAAAACAGCGCAGACCCCAGGCCCAGGGATAGAGCAGACAGAAGCCAGCACTGACAAGGCTGTATCAGTGCTTACCCGCACCAGCTCTGTGGTAACTCTTGCTCTTACCACAGCAGCCGGACTAGAAACCCACCACCAGCACCAGGATGCAGGAGCTTCCATTCGCTCAGAGGCAGCATGCGAGCTTGGGGAAAGGGGGCAGGAAGGAGCGCAAGTGACACAGATTAGCAGAGAGGTACAAGGTTAGAGGCAGAGGTGGGATCTGAGTCACTGGCACAAGCAGCAGCAGGAACTGGTGACCAAAGCTTCAAATCAAAGACCAGGAAAAAAGGGTTGCACCAAGTCCCCCTGGGCCCCACGCTTGACTTGACAACCCTCCCCGCTCCGTCTACCGCCTACACTGACCCCCTGGCTTTCTGGAGGGAACAACTGCCACCAATGTGGGCAAGAGTCACTGGTCCCCTGGGCAGCACCCACAGGGCCCTAAGGGGAAGACATGTCCACCCCATGTAGTGCTGCTTCGCAGAGCCCAACGGGGAGCAGACCCCACCTACCCAGTGAAGCATCAGGGGGCCGCAACTCCCCAGTGCAGCCAGCGCTGCTGGAGGGACTCCCCAAGGTACTGTGGTTCGAGCGTTCACTGTGTAAGGGCGGGCACCAGCCTTGCCAAGAGCCAGTCACAGCTGGTGACAGGCTGGGACAGCCTGAGCGGGAGCTGCTGCTCTCCCTTGGGCCCTAGGAGCTGGGAAAGGAGCCCAGAGGTCAAGTGACAAGGAGACAGACCCCTGGAGGAGGGGCTGAGGAGGGACAGTGGGATCTGCTTTCCTAACTCCTATGAACAGAAACAGTAAACGACAGGCTTCTGGCAAGACTCACCAGCACTGCGCCTCCCTCCCATGGCTGCCCCAAGGCCCCACGCACTCACCGAGATGACCCGGTCTCCAACGTGCAGCGTCCCGTCCCGATGGGCCGCACCACCCTCTGCGATCCGGGAGATAAAGATCCCCTGAAATAGAGCCACGGGGGTCAGAGCAGCCCCGACCCCATCACCGGAGCGCCTCCACATCCAGACCCCTTCCCAGCAGCTGGCCGAGTCCCAGACCCTCAGCCCCCTTCCCACCGGGACCAAAGCCCCCTGCCCCTCTATCACACCACTCCCTCACTCCCCATCCCCCTTCTGACCCTGGCCACTCCACACCTCACCCTCGGACTCCTCAGTCCCCCAAACCCTGCGTGGAGCCTCTGGCTCCAGGAAAGCCTGACTCAGCAGGAGCTCAGAATACACAAGCCGAGAGGAGGGGGAGCCAGGACTGAATGTCACTGGCAACCACTGCCAGCACCAGCCCCACCACTGCCCGCCTGAGCTCCTCTGCCTGGCACAGAGCTAATGACACCCCCATAGGAGTGCAGGGAAACGCCACCTGTCCCCCGGCCTGCAGAGATCTGGGGCTGAGCTCCCCTCCCCCCATGCCCACCTGCCCTGCGACACGGGGACTGAGCTCCCCTCCCCCGGGGGCTCAGGGAGACTCCCCTACCCCCGCACCCACCTGCCCTGCACACAGATGGGGCAGAGCGCCCCTCCCCCGGGAGCTCAGGGAGACCCCCTTCCCCCCACACCCACTTGCCCTGCGACATGGGGGCTGAGCTCCCCTCCCCCGGGGGCTCAGGGAGACCCCTTCCCCCGCACCCACCTGCCCTGCACACAGATGGGGCAGAGCGCCCCACCCCCCGGGGCTCAGCACCCACCTGCCCTGCGACATGGGGGCTGAGCTCCCCTCCCCCGGGGGCTCAGGGAGACCCCTTCCCCCGCCCCCACCTGCCCTGCACACAGATGGGGCAGAGCGCCCCTCCCCCAGGGGCTCAGGGAGACCCAGCCTGCAGAGAGATCAGGCAGTGCTCTCCCGAAGGCCCTCCTGATGGCTCACCGTGTCACCCGCCCTGTAGGGTGTGGAGCCCTTGCCCCCGGCAATGCTGAAGCCCAGTCCCTTCTCATTGCGCATGAGGCAGGTGGAGAATCTGTCTGTGGGTGGCGCCCCCTCAGGCCGCTCTGGAAAGCATAGGCCACCCCGTGGCTCTCGTGGGCTGTAATCGTCCTCGGGGCGCAGCGGTGTAACCGTGATGGCGTTCTCGGGTTCCACCATCCGCTCCCGAAGCACCGTCATGGAGACGGAGCTGCCTGAGCCACGCAGCGCCTCCACTGCCACGTGGTGCTCCGCACAGTGCAGGGCTACTCCGTTCACCTGGGCAGGGACAGGGGTCAAGGTGGGAGACTGGCGCACGGGGAGTCCCCAACCCCCCCAACACTCCCCCAAACTCACAAGCACCCCCCCCCACACCAACCCCACAGGGAGCCCCCATACACATCGACCCCACAGTGACCCCCCTGGCCCTGCAGGGAGACCCCTGCTCCCCACACACCACCCCACATGGAGCCTCCCACACACACACACCACCCCACATGGAGCCCTGCACACACACACATCGACCCCACAGGAAACCGCCACACACACCAACCCCGCAGGAATGCCCCCCACACACACACAGACCGACCCACAGGAGCCCTCGACCCACAGGAGCCCCTCGGCCCGCAGGAGACCCCTGCCCCACCCCACATGGAGCCTCCCACACACACACCCCACCCCACAGGGAGACCCCCTACACACACACCGACCCCACAGGAAACCGCCACACACACCAACCCCGCAGGGAATGCCCCCCCCACACACACAGACCGACCCCACAGGGAGCCCCTCGACCCCACAGGGAGCCCCTCGGCCCCGCAGGGAGACCCATGCCCCACCCCACATGGAGCCTCCCACACCCCCCACCCCACAGGGAGACCCCCTACACACACACCGACCCCACAGGAAACCGCCACACACACCAACCCCGCAGGGAATGCCCCCCCCACACACACAGACCGACCCCACAGGGAGCCCCTCGACCCCACAGGGAGCCCCTCGGCCCCGCAGGGAGACCCCTGCCCCACCCCACATGGAGCCTCCCACACACACCCCCCACCCCACAGGGAGACCCCCTACACACACACCGACCCACAGGAGCCCCCAGCCCACAGGAGACCCTGCCCCACACACCCCACCCCACAAGGAGCCACCCACACACACACACCACCCCACAGGGATCCCCACACACACACACCACCCCACAGGGAGACCCCCTACACACACCAACCCCACAGGGAGTCCCCACCCCACCCCACAGGGAACGCCCTCCCCACACACACCAACCCCATAGGGAGCCCCCCTACACACATCAACCCCACAGTGACCCCCCCAACCCTCCAGGGAGACCCCTGCCGCACACACCCCACTCCACATGGAGCCTCCCACACACACGCACTGACCCCACAGGGAGCCCCCCCACACACATCGACCCCACAGTGACCCCCCCAACCCCACATGGAGCCCCCTACACACACACCAACCCCACAGGGAACAGCCCCTCCCCACAGACACTGACCCCACAGGGAGCCCACACACACACACACCACCCACATGGAGCCCCCCCCACACACACACATCGACCCCACAGGGAACCGCCACACACACCAACCCTGTAGGGAATGCCCCCCCCCACACACAAACCACCCCACATGGAGCCCCACACACACACACACATCGACCGTACAGGGACCCCCCTACACACACCGACCCCACAGGGAGCCCCCTGACACACACACCGACCACACATGGAATCTCTCACACACACCAACCCCACAGGGAACCCCCCCACACACTGACCCCAGAGGGAACCCCCACACATACACCTCAACCCCACAGGGAGAGTCCCCATATACTCCAACTCCCTAGGGAACTTCCCTGAGGGAGCCACCCCACACACACCCTGCACCATCCCCTCTCCTTCCGATGGTGCATGGCACAGCTTGTTGCCATTCTCTGGAGAGAATGCCAGGCTGCCAACACCAAAGCTGAGCCCCAGAAGGAGACACCTGTGTCCTCTCACCACCTCCCTCCTCTCACACACCCAGCAAGTCACTCTGGGGATGACAGATCTTGCTATCCTCCCTTCAGGGAGTGGACACCAAATTCTGGTGCAACGCACAGCTTCTTCCTACCATCTCCCTGATTTCAGAGAGGTGGCCCCTATTGTGCTGGGGGATTCGGGAACAGTTGTAGGGGAACAGTGGCTAGGCTGGTGCAGATGACACTAGTTGGTTTGGGGACAAGGGAGGGAGCTGGAGGATCTTCCTGTTGCTGCTGCTGCTGAATTTCACATCAAAATGCTCTTTGGCCTAGGGAAAGGGGCCCTGGGCTGGCAGCCAGGCGAGAGCAAGTCTCACATCTTCCACTGACTGACCTTAGTATGTCTCTTCCTACCACAGCCTTTATTACTGAGCTAGGCCTACCCTTGTGCACAGGCAAGTATCGTTCCCCACCTTTCACTGTGCAACTAACTAAGGGGCTGAGCTGGGAGCAGAACCCAGGTTTCTGATAGGGCAGATCCAAGTCCCACCTGCCTTTTAGAAAGAATATGCCAATCCTATGGGCTTGGCTATGCTACCTCTAAAATGGGGCTATACATACATACCCACCTTCGCTTTGAGATACACAGATGAATGAGCACTATGTCAATATAAAGCAACAGTAACAAATAGCATTGAGGAGTCAATAACCTTCAGTCTTCTGCCCTAAAGGAGGAGCAAATACAGCATCTGTGGGGTAAGTGACTGTCTGTAGTGTGTGTTTGTTTGTGTTTGGGGGTTACTTGCTGTGTGCTGAGCTTGTGTTTGTCAGTCTGTTTGTTTGTTTGTTTGTTTGTTTGTTTGTTTGTTTGAAGGACCATGTGCTGTGGCTGGCAGTTGGAGGCCGTGAGCTTCAAAGGAAGGTTTGAAAGTTCGAAGCCTCTGGTAATTGGCTGAGCCTTAATCAGTGGGCGGGGCATTCACTCAGGCCAGGGCTTTATAAAGCTGCGCACAAGCAACCAGGGAGCTTTGCGACCAGGGGCTGCTAACAGGGAGTTTCGCAAGGGAGTGGGAAGGGAGCGGGGGTCCCTCGTCGGTCCTAACCCTTCCCCTGTAGTCCCCTTAAAACCTATAAACCAAACCACACTTCAAAACCCCTTTCCGTAAACCACCCTTCCATTAACTAGGAGACAATGCAGGCAGAAGCCCAGCAGCAGAGTGGGGGCTATCCAGTTTATTGCACTGAGTGCAGCATGTATGATTACCTGCCCTGTGGGTGGGTGGCGTATGTGTGCAGTCAGTGCAAGGAGCTCCTGGCCCTCAGAGACCATGTACGGACTTTGAAGGCCAGGGTGGCGGAACTGGAGGAGCTAAGAGAGGCAGAGAGGTATGTTGATGAGGCTTTCCGGGACACTGTAGAATTGTCCCACCTCCGCTCAGACAGCCCCTGTGCTGTTGAGGAGGAAGAACGGCCCAGGGAAGTAGAGCAGTCAATGGGAGCAGAGGGAAACCTTCCCGTAGTTGGGACCCTCCTTCCAGATGGTGCTGGGGTTGCCTCTCACACTAAGGTTACCTCTCCGGGGGAGGGAACTCCAGTTTCTAGGAAAAGGCAGATGTTAGTAATGGGAGATTCGATTATTAGAAACGTAGATAGCTGGGTTTGTGATGACCGGGAGAACCGTATGGTGACTTGCCTGCCTGGTGCGAAGGTTGTGGATCTCTCGAGGCATCTAGACAGACTTATGTGTAGTGCTCGGGAGGAGCCGGTGGTCATGGTACATGTAGGTACCAATGACATAGGGAAAGGTAGGAGAGATGTCCTGGAAGCCAAATTTACGCTGCTAGGGAAGAGACTGAAATCCAGGACCTCTATGGTGGCATTCTCAGAAATGCTCCCAGTTCCAAGCGCAGGGCCGGGTAGGCAGGCAGAGCTTCAGAGTCTCAATGCGTGGATGAGACGATGGTGTAGAGAGGAGGGGTTCACGTTCATTAGGAACTGGGGAAACTTCTGGGATGGGAGGAGCCTATACAGAAGAGATGGGCTCCACCTAAACCAAAGTGGAACCAGACTGCTGGCACTAAACATTAAAAAGGTTGTAGAGCAGTTTTTAAACTAGGAGATGGGGGAAAGCCGACTGCTGCAGAGGAGCATGTGGATCGGACACAGACTTCTCTTAGGGGAGAGTCTGATAATAGAGAATCTCCAGGTTATAGTCAGGAGCAGAGGACGGAAGAGTATAATGTAAGGGCCAGATCAGATGATAAACAGTCACATAAAAAAGAATCTGGCACATCAGAAAAGGGCAGACAAATAAACAGGGACAAGTTTTTAAAGTGCTTGTACACAAATGCCAGAAGTCTAAATAATAAGATGGGTGAACTAGAGTGCCTTGTGATAAAGGAGGATATTGATATAATAAGCATCACAGAAACCTGGTGGACTGAGAGCAATCAGTGGGACACAGTCATTCCGGGGTACAAAATATATCGGAAGGACAGAACAGGTCATGCAGGGGGAGGAGTGGCACTATATGTGAAAGAAAATGTAGATTCAAATGAAGTAAAAATCTTAAGCGAATCCACATGTTCCATAGAATCTCTATGGATAGAAATTTCATGCTCTAATAAAAATATAACATTAGGGATATATTATCGACCACCTGACCAGGACAGTAATAGTGATGATGAAATGCTAAGGGAAATTAGAGAGGCTATCAAAATTAAGAACCCAATAATAGTGGAGGATTTCAATTATCCCCATATTGACTGGGAACATTTCACTTCAGGACGAAATGCAGAGATAAAATTTCTCGATACTTTAAATGACTGCTTCATGGAGCAGCTGGTACGGGAACCCACAAGGGGAGAGGCAACTCTAGATTTAATCCTGAGTGGAGCGCAGGAGCTGGTCCAAGAGGTAACTATAGCAGGACCGCTTGGAAATAGTGACCATAATACAATAGCATTCAACATCCCTGTGGTGGGAAGAACACCTCAACAGCCCAACACTGTGGCATTTAATTTCAAAAGGGGGAACTATACAAAAATGAGGGGGTTAGTTAGACAAAAGTTAAAAGGTACAGTGACTAAAGTGAAATCCCTGCAAGTTGCGTGGGCCCTTTTTAAAGTCATCATAATAGAGGCCCAACTTCAATGTATACCCCAAATTAAGAAAAACAGTAAAAGAACTAAAAAAGAGCCACTGTGGCTTAAAAACCATGTAAAAGAAGCAGCGAGAGATAAAAAGACTTCCTTTAAAAAGTGGAAGTCAAATCCTAGTGAGGCAAATAGAAAGGAGCACAAACACTGCCAACTTAAGTGCAAGAGTGTAATAAGAAAAGCCAAAGAGAAGTTTGAAGAACGGCTAGCCAAAAACTCCAAAGGTAATAACAAAATGTTTTTTAAGTACATCAGAAGCAGGAAGCCTGCTAAACAACCAATGGGGCCCCTTGACGATCAAAATACAAAAGGAGCGCTTAAAGACGATAAAGTCATTGCGGAGAAACGAAATGGATTCTTTGCTTCAGTCTTCACGGCTGAGGATGTTAGGGAGATTCCCAAACCTGAGCTGGCTTTTGTAGGTGACAAATCTGAGGAACTGTCACAGATTGAAGTGTCACTAGAGGAGGTTTTGGAATTAATTGATAAACTCAACATTAACAAGTCACCGGGACCAGATGGCATTCACCCAAGAGTTCTGAAAGAACTCAAATGTGAAGTTGCGGAACTATTAACTAAGGTTTGTAACCTGTCCTTTAAATCGGCTTCAGTACCCGATGACTGGAAGTTAGCTAATGTAACGCCAATATTTAAAAAGGGCTCTAGAGGTGATCCCGGCAATTACAGACCGGTAAGTCTAACGTCGGTACCAGGCAAATTAGTTGAAACAATAGTTAAGAATAAAATTGTCAGACACATAGAAAAACATAAACTGTTGAGCAATAGTCAACATGGTTTCTGTAAAGGGAAATCATGTCTTACTAATCTATTAGAGTTCTTTGAAGGGGTCAACAAACATGTGGACAAGGGGGATCCAGTGGACATAGTGTACTTAGATTTCCAGAAAGCCTTTGACAAGGTCCCTCACCAAAGGCTCTTACCTAAATTAAGGTGTCATGGGATAAAAGGGAAGGTCCTTTCATGGATTGAGAACCAGTTAAAAGACAGGGAACAAAGGGTAGGAATTAATGGTAAATTCTCAGAATGGAGAAGGGTAACTAGTGGTGTTCCCCAAGGGTCAGTCCTAGGACCAATCCTATTAAAATTATTCATAAATGATCTGGAGAAAGGGGTAAACAGTGAGGTGGCAAAGTTTGCAGATGATACTAAACTGCTCAAGATAGTTAAGACCAAAGCAGATTGTGAAGAACTTCAAAAAGATCTCACAAAACTAAGTGATTGGGCAACAAAATGGCAAATGAAATTTAATGTGGATAAATGTAAAGTAATGCACAGTGGAAAAAATAACCCCAACTATACCTACAATATGATGGGGGCTAATTTAGCTACAACGAGTCAGGAAAAAGATCTTGGCGTCATCGTGGATAGTTCTCTGAAGATGTCCACGCAGTGTGCAGAGGCGGTCAAAAAAGCAAACAGGATGTTAGGAATCATTAAAAAGGGCATAGAGAATAAGACTGAGAATATAGTATTGCCCTTATATAAATCCATGGTACGCCCACATCTCGAATACTGTGTACAGATGTGGTCTCCTCACCTCAAAAAAGATATTCTAGCACTAGAAAAGGTTCAGAAAAGGGCAACTAAAATGATTAGGGGTTTGGAGAGGGTCCCATACGAGGAAAGATTAAAGAGGGTAGGACTCTTCAGCTTGGAAAAGAGAAGACTAAGGGGGGATATGATAGAGGTATATAAAATCATGAGTGATGTGGAGAAAGTGGATAAGGAAAAGTTATTTACTTATTCCCATAATACAAGAACTAGGGTTCACCAAATGAAATTAATAGGCAGCAGGTTTAAAACAAATAAAAGGAAGTTCTTCTTCACGCAGCGCACAGTCAACTTGTGGAACTCCTTACCTGAGGAGGTTGTGAAGACTAGGACTATAACAATGTTTAAAAGGGGACTGGATAAATTCATGGTGGCTAAGTCCATAAATGGCTATTAGCTAGGATGGGTAAGAATGGTGTCCCTAGCCTCTGTTCATCAGAGGATGGAGATGGATGGCAGGAGAGAGATCACTTGATCATTGCCTGTTAGGTTCACTCCCTCTGGGGCACCTGACATTGGCCACTGTTGGTAGACAGATACTGGGCCAGATGGACCTTTGGTCTGACCCGGTATGGCCGTTCTTATGTTCTTGCTACACTCCCCTTCCAGCACCAGAAACAGAACTCAGGAGTTCTAAGCCTATGGGTATGTCTGCACTGTATTCCTAGTCTGTGGTCCGACAGGTTTGTGTCCAAACCCCCTTACCATCCACACACTAAACTCTCAAACATGCTTCTTTGAACCAGTTCTTGCTTGAATGGCTGAGCGTCTGGGTTAAAGCCCAAACTGGAACTCACGCACTTTGCAGTGAGGCTGCAGGCAAGTTCACTTGAGCGCTGATAGGCCTCCAATGCCCTTCCCACAAGTTCTCCCAAGGAACAGACAAGCTCTTCCACAACTGACTGGGAAAGAATCCTAGAGCATCTCAGCACAAAAACCCATGGGCGTGTCCCCCAACACATACAGGAGAGTGCAGAAACAGTGAAGACACAATAATGTGGGTAGGGCTTTGCTGTGGGAGTCCTCATACGTGGGCCAGGCTAACCCGAGAGCTCGAACCTGTGTGCCAACACCCAGGCTGACTGTGCAGAGTAGACATGCCCTGTGTGGCGTTCTGTCTATCAAAGAGTTAAATATGATGGAATTTCCCTGCCCCGGTGGCTCTCCATCTCTGGATGTCTCCAGACCCAGACACAATGCCATTCTCAAAGATGCTTTAGCCAAACATAAGAACATAAGAAAAGCCGTACCGGGTCAGACCAAAGGTCCATCTAGCCCAGTATCTGTCTACCGACAGTGGCCAATGCCAGGTGCCCCTGAGGGAGTGAACCTAACAGGCAATGATCAAGTGATCTCTCTCCTGCCATCCATCTCCACCCTCTGACGAACAGTACTTGGCTCAATACAGGAACAACTGGGTGAAATTTAATGGCCTGTGTCATACTGGAGGTCAGACTAGTCCAGCCTTCAAATCTATGGAACGATTAACTTAAATAATGCTATTAAGGTTGAAAAACCAGGAACTGATAAATTAGGAAATGCCAGAATTAAGCTTGCCCCTGTGACAGCAGCATGATCCAGTCTTTAATTCCATGATCTCACAGGTTTTTTTTCTACACAATCCCTGCTTCATTCAGTGCCCATGGTGGGTAGTGAGCAAGACTGGACTGTGTAAGCAGAATGATACCCATTCCCATAAATGCTACCAAGTTGCTGGCTGCACTCAGGAGGACAGGAAACATGTGGGGACCATAAGGAGTGGCATGAATAGGGAGCTGAGCTCTTGTTACAGACCCCTTGTGTTATTTCTCTGGCCTGAATGCTGATTGCCATTCCTCCCAATTCAGTGATGTACCATTTGCTCCCTGCACTGGCCCGTCCACGCTTCAGAAGCTGGCAACTCATGGGAATTGAATCCTGCAGGACTCAACAGTTTTTAAAGATTTTTTGAGGAGGGAGGGGTAGTGGGTCTTATTGTTATTTACTATCAGAGGCCCTCGGAGTCCCCGTGATGGACCAGGACCCTACTGTGCTAGGTACAAACACAGAACAAAAAGACAGTCCCTGCCCCAGAGAGCTTCTAGTGTAAGATTTCAGAGTAGCAGCCGTGTTAGTCTGTATCCGCAAAAAAAACAGGAGTACTTGTGGCACCTTAAAGACTAACAAATTTATTTCAGCATGAGCTTTCGTGAGCTACAGCTCACTTCTTCGGATGTGTAAGAGTATGTCTAGTGACTGCCGCTCCTGTAAACACACCTGAGTTAGGGTCCATCTAGCTAGTGTGGACACTGGAGCAGCAAGGCTGTGGAATGTGCACTTGAGAGTGGGCTAGCCCCACAAGTAATGACCCACAGGTCTGGATGGGCTTGTACAGCCCACACTGCCACGTACACTGCCGCATCGTCACTGCTCCAGTACCCAAGCAAGCGACATTAAACGTAGCTTGGATATGTCTCCATAAGCTGTAATCGCTTCCTGAATTGTGATTTCAGTATAGTCATACCCTCAGCCAAAAACTAGGAACAACAGGGGGATACAGACCAAAGGTGGAGTACAAGAAAACAAGGAGTCACTTTTTGTCAGCATGCCAGGCAGTGGTGGCAGGGTCTCTGGGGATGAGCTAGTCTTGTGCTGGACTCCTCTTCCCATATTCAGGGAAGAGGGCAAGGAAGCAGAAAGTGACTCCGTGCTCAAAGGCCAACTGATCAGCCAGTGGGGCAGCAAGGCAGGCAGGGAACAGGGGCTCTCTGCCCACTTGGGGCGTGGGGTTGTCTCAGTGCTGGAGAGATCAGTGCAGCAGCAGTCTCAGTCGTTAAGGTACGATATGATTAAGGTTAATGATATTAGTTCAACTGCAAGCTCACTGCGGCAGGGAAGTTTTGTTCTGTGTTTGTACAGCTCCTAGCACAATGGGGCCCCAATCCCTGACTAGGAGCCCTAGGCATGACAGCAATACAAATAAATAATCATCTTCATAATTAGATATCGGAGCCACGCCTGCAGCCCACAATCAGCACCCCCCAGCACTATACCTTGCCATTTCACAGAAGCTGGGCTCTTACCTCCAGGAGCTTGTCCCCGACACGGACTCCCGCTCGGGCTGCAGGGCCCTCCTCTGACACACGGGAAATAAAGATGCCCTGGAATCAAAGCGTCATGTTAGCAAGAGGAGAGCAGGCCCTTCGCCCCAGAAGCTGATGTTACTGGGGAAGCAGAGAAGGAGGAATTCCCCCTCCTGGTGATGTATGTTATTGGGAGGGGAATGCCCAGGCCTAGGAGGAGTGGTGCTGTCTCTGGTTACTACATTGTGACCACAGGGAAGTGCTGGTGGTTCAGCCCAGAACCCACGCTCCAGAGATGACACCTTCCCCCTTGCTCAGCCCTACCAGACTCCTGCTTTCAAGAGGGGCTAAGGCGAGCCCTGCCTTGCCCTATGTGCCCCCAACACATCCACAGAGCAGGCCCAGCACACACAGGGGTCAGGCACTGCCATGATTGGGCCCACCTCACTTCTAGATAGACAGATCCTGCCCTAGAGCAGGCAGGCCCTTCCCCACTTGGGCAGCCCAGCTCCTTACCTCGTCATCACCCTTGTAGGGAGTGGACCCTTTGCCCCCTGCGATGCTGATGCCCAGCCCCCCTGTCTGCCGCAGGATAGTCAGGGTCAGCTGCAAGCAAAATGGAAACAGATCACAGCTCAATGCAGAGCGGATGCCATAAAAACAGCTTGGAGAGCAAGGAGGGTGGCGTGTAGAAGAGCACATGCAAGCTGGCATGCACACCAGCACACATGAATACCACTGCGAGTTTCGTTTGTGTATGTGCATGTGCATGGCTGCTCATGTATTTGTGCAAAGCAGAAGGGCTGATGGAGGATGGGGTGGCGGCCACATCTGGTTGTTAGTGCCCAAAGCCATGGCACCAATCAGCCCCTTCTCCATGGATCTGTCCCTAACCTTTAGCACAAGCCCCAAACAAGCCCCAAACATATCAGACACTGAGGCCAACACCACAGCAAACTGAAAAGCAGTGGATGTGGCAGGAGACTCGGGGTGGTATGGAGGGACTGAGCAGAAGTTGGGGGGGACTTGGGGAAGTCAGGGGTGACTGAACAGGAGCTGGGGGTTGGCAAGGGGTAGAATTGAGCCAAATGGCGAGTGACAGGAGCCAGGGATGGTGTCTGTACCACCGCCCAATCTTGGTCTCCTTTCCTTTGGGGTCCAATTCTATGCAGGTGCTGCGAAATTAAGGGCCTCTCCTGACTCTAACATGGCCTGCACTTGGCTCCCACACACAGAGCAACACCAATGCATAGCCCTGATCAAATTACCCCCCTTGCCCTACTGGCTGCAAACAGGATGGGACAGCTGCCTCCTCTTCTCTCCTCAGGGACAGGCAAACTCAGGATTCTGACTGGGGCATTCAACAGCCTCCTTCCTTCTCAGCTCTCCCATTCCCCCTGTCCCAGCTGCTTAGCACTCTCCCTAGCCCTGAGAGCAGTCTGTACTGTGTCTGGGCCTCAGCTGGCTATGCCTAAATCCAGGGCCAGCAGAAAGTGCTGTGTGAGGTGGTGTTCGGCTCGCACTCCCTCAGTGGCAGGGAAAGAAGGAGGTGCTCCTGGGCCTCACTGAGCGCCATAGGCCCAAGGAGCCAGGTGAGGAGAGCCCACTGGGCAGTGGTGATGGAAATGCACAGAGAGCCCCTGGGGAGAGAAGGGTGCTGGTGTGGGAGTTAGGAAATGGGAAGAAATTCGCTGCCCTCCAGATGTCATTTCTCTGGAAACAAAGTCTAGAGCAGAGAAAGGCTGCTGCAGAGGCATCAAGCTCTAAGAACACACACAGCTGGGGCCATCCCCAGAGACTGCACCGAGGTGGGAGGCCAGAGCAGATTGGGCCATCTTCTCTGGTAGCCTGTTTCTGGCATGGTCCCTGCTAGGTGCTTCTCAGAGATATGTCATGGCAAGGGAACCACTGAATCTTGCCTGCCTAAGACTGGGGTAGCCAAGGTGCAAGGCGTAGGGACCTTGGTGTTCTTAAAAAAGTCCACTTCACACAGCTTCAGCCGCAGCTCAATGCATGATGTGAGCAGTGTGTGCAGAACTGGAGTTTACGGACTGAAGTTGCTTCATGGCTGCCATCTGTTTAAGTTCCATGGTGCTTTGAGAGACGTGGCCTCTGGAAAGCTGCCTGATCAGTCACGGAAGGCTTACAGCCCAGTAAGCCACTAGGCAAATGAGGTCTCTGTCTCTGCTCTCTCTGTTTCCTCTGCCCTTTTCTCGCTTTCCTGTATTTCTGCTCCCAGTTCTGGTTCTAAGGAATGAACCCGGTGCAGCCTCCAGCCACAGTGTCTTGTTATACTAATCTCAAGAGCAGAGGTCAAATGGATTAAAAATCAGCTGACAGATAAGTGGGGAATTATCAAATGGGGGTGTTTCTAGTGGCGTTCCCCAGGGATCAATACTTGGTCTGATACTACTCACCATGTTTATCAACAATGTGCAAATAAATATTAACTCACTACTGCTATAATGGGTGGATGAGTCAAAGATTAGAGGAGTGGCAAATAATGCTTTAGCCAAACACAAGTTATTGGGCTCCATATAGTGATAACCGAGTGAACTTTAAGACCTTGTGATATACAGATTAGACTACATGATCCAATAGTCCTTTCTGGCCTTAAATTCTGCTAATCTATGAGGACAGAGCAGCAATACAAACTGATCTGGCTGCCTTGGTAACCTGGGCCCACTCAAACAAAATGTTTTTTAATATAGCTAAATGCAAACCAGGAATGCGGCCACACCTACAGAGTAGGGAATTACAGCCTAGAAAGCAGTGATTCCAAAGGACTAAGGAGTCATAGTAGACAAGCAACAGAGCATGAGCCCCCAGTGGGATGCTGGAGTAAAAAGGGCTAATGTGATCCTGTATAAACAGTGAGTAGAGAGTAGGGAGATGATTTTACCCTCTGTGTGGCTCTAGTGAGACCAATACAAGAATATTTGGTACAATTCTGGTATCCAGGTTTGCAAAAATGTTTTTAAAAAATTGAAGAGGCTGCAGAATAGAGCCACAAGAATGATTCAAGGGCTGGAGAAAATGCCTGACATGGAGACTTTTTTACAAAAGTGACTGAGAGCAAGGGTTGATTACCCTGTATATGTACCGTCATGGGGAGAAAATACCAGATACTAAAGGGCACTTCAATCTAGCAGAGAAAGGTAGAAAATCAACCCATGACCAGCAGCTGAAGTCAGACAAATTCATCTTAGACATTAGGCACAAATGTTTAAAAATTAAGTATGATTAATTACTAGAATAAACTATGAAAGGACATGGTGGATTCTCTGTCTCTTGCTGTGTCCCAATCCTGGATGACTTTCTGGAACAGATGTTTCAGTCAGACACAAGTCACAGGGCTCGATAAATGGGTAATTGGGTGAAATTCAGCCTGTGATATACAGACGGTTACACTAGATATTCTAAAGGGCCCTCTGGCCTTAAACTCTGTAAGTCTTAAGCTATCGCCATTAATACTCTAAGTAGGGGGGAAAACCCTCCCTCCCCTGCAACTAATTCTACAGCAAGTGAAAGCAACACAGGGCCAAGAGGGGCTAGAGATCATGGCAGGAAATAACCGAGTGAGATTCAGCCTGGATACAGGCAGCACATACACCCCCGAGGGAGAAAGCAAACCCCCAACTCCCAATGGAAAGAAGATCCTTGGACCACAGAGGCATCCACCAGACAAAGATGGGGCAGCAGCAAGATGGGGCAGAGTTTGCAGTGGGGTAAAGCAGCTAGAAAAGCCAATGGGATTGTGGGAGCAGGGAGGGACCAGCCTCGTTCTCTCTCCAGCTCTGGAGAGACACTACCCCCCATCCCCACAGGGATCCTGTGCTCAGCTTCAGGTCCCTCAGTCCCACACCTCCTGCCCTGGGACAGGGAGGGGAGAGTCTTTCTCTGTCTGCTCTGGGGAGGCCTCATCTGGATACCCCATTCAGCTCTGGATACCAGGTGAGATATTGCAGGAGTGGAGGGTGCTCAGAGAAGAGCCAGGAAACAGCTCAGGGGCCAGAAAGATTGACTCACCAGGAGAGATTAGAAGAGCTAAATCTGTCTGGCTTCGCTAAGCAACAACTAAAGGGGACATGACGACAGGCTGGAAATATCAGAAGTGTGTGATCAGTGGAGAGGTGGGAGCTTATCGCTTGAGCTGTTTAGAACTAGACTAAAGCAAACAATCGAAAAGCTAAACAGGAGTGAATGATCCTGCCCTGACCCAGAGATGGGACGTGGTGGGGAATTTCCAACTCTAGCCAGACTGGATCAGACCAATGGTCCATCTAGCCCAGTATCCTGTCTCTGATAGTGGCCAGTGCCAGATGTTTCAGAGGGAATGAGCAGAGCTGGGCAATTATCAAGTGATCCATTCCCGCGTGCGCCTCCCCCCGTCCCCACTTTTGGCATTCAGAGGCTGAGGGACATCCAGAGCTGGGGTTGTGTCCCTGACCATCCTGGCTAATAGCCATTGATGGACCTATCTTCCATGAATTTGGCTAATTCTTTTTGGAACCCAGTTATACTTTGGGCCTTCACAATATCCCATGACAATGAGTTTCACTGGTTGACTGTGATATGTGTGAAGAAATACTTCCTTTTGTTTGTTTTAAACTTGCTGCCTATTCATTTCATTGGGTGACTCCTAGTTCTTGTGTTATGTGAAGGGCTAAATGACAAGTCCCTATTCACTTTCTCTGCAGGTTTTAGATTTTATAGACTTCTATCATTTCCACCCTTAGGCCTCTCTTTTCCAACAGGCCCAGTCTTTTTAATCTCCCTTCCTATGGATGCTGTTCCATACCCCTAATCATTTTTGTTGCCCTTCTCTGTACTTTTCCCAACTCTTAACTTTTTTGAGATGGGGCAACCAGAACAGCACGCAGTATTCAAGGTGTGGGCGTACCACCGATTGATATAGTGGCATTGTATTTTCTGTCTTATCTATCCCTTTCCTAGTGGTTCCTAACATTCTCTTAGCTTTTTTGACTGCTGCTGCACACTGAACAGATCTTTTCCGAGAACAATCCCACTTGAACAGCCAAGTATATACTTAGGTAGCTGGCCTGAGCCAACGTCCATGCCGCCATGGCCACACTATTTTAGGCAATAGCTCAGTGGTTCTCCACCGGGGATACTCAGTGGTCTTCCGGGGCTACAGCAACTCATTTAGATATTTGCCTAGTTTTACAACAGGCTACATAAAAAGCACTAGCAAAGTTAGTACAAACTAAAATTTCATTCAGTCAGTGACTTGTTTATACTGCTCTATATACTATACACTGCAATGTAAGTACAATATTTATATTCCAATTGAATTATTTTATAATATGGTAAAAATAAGGAAGTAAGCATTTTTCAGTAATAGTGTGCTGTGACATTTTTGTAAGCAAGTAGTTTTTAAGTGAGGTGAAACTTGAGGGTACATGAGACAAATCAGACTCCTGAAAGGGGTGCAGTAGTCTGGAAGAGCTGAGAGCCACTGCAGTAGCTCAAGTAACACCCCCATATGTATGCCTATCCACACTTTGAATCATACCTCCCACCTGCAGCACAGCAGTACCCTATATTCTTTATTCCTTTTAGAGATTGCTTTGTGTTATCACTCTTGTTCTTGGTTTGTAGGGAACAAACATTCACAATAAAGGGCTGGTGAGCAGGGAATGGAAGTGCCAACCGATCCTGCTCCCTCAAACTGGCACTAAGGGGAGAGAGAGCAGTCCAGCAGCCCGCACAAGCCAGTAATGGAGAGCAGCATCTAATGAGGATAGGATCTGGGTTCAATAATGCTAGGTGCCCAGGGGCATCCCTGCAGATCTCCTCAAAGCTGCTCCAGGGGCAGGGACAACTTTTTCTTTTTATTTGGGAGGGGCTATAGTTAAAAGATAATAAAATTATAGCTGTTGTGTACACTTTAAAGAATAGTTTCTCTGTTCCAAACACAGTGCAATCCGTGTTACTAAAAGCCTCCAGGTGCCTACACTCCTGGGCTCTGTTGCTCCTGCCCATGACAGCACTGTGGACCTATTGTTATATGCTAACCCGTAGGCTTGAGAAATCCCCATCATCATGATCTGCCGGCTTTTGATATTCCGAAGTCTTGTTTACAATCTCCCTAAGGAACAAGTGGGGAGCCCCCTGCCCCCAGCTGTTTGCTAGAGCCCTTTGGAATTCACTGCAGGGGAATGGGGGCAAAGCAGGAGGAAGAAAAAGTCTGAGTTCCACCTGGATAGAAATATCAGAGCTATTCTCAGGGTCACTTTGAGCAGCAAGGGAAGCAAGGAACAGTGCTAATTAGAGAGGACGCCAAGCTCATGATGCCTGCAAGCAGAGGCTGCCCCACAAGGAAGGCTGCTCAGATGGTAAGAGGACAAAGGGGCGGGGGGGGGGGGCAGGCTCACCAGACAATAGCAAGTGTCCAACTCTGTATGGGAGACCAGTCTAGACCTCTCAGTCACATGGCAAGTTCAAGAAATATGGACAAGAGAAGCTAGTGCTTCCTGCAGCAGGATCCTCAGAGCTCCTAGTGGTGACACTTGGGTAGACCCACATGCTGGTAAAGTCTGTTCTTGACAGGAATCTAGAGGAAAAACTGCAGGGAGGTGGGCTGGGCAGCTGTGATGGCTGATAGGACAGACATTCGTGAATGAGCTTCTCCAGTCTGAATGGGGAACATCCGACCTCTCAAAATGGTGACAAATCAGGGATTGGACCCAGACTGCAGTGTCTTTGCCCTTCCTTAGCAGGGGAAGTGGGACAACAACCCCTATTTCCAGGAGTTTCTACTAATTTATTTATTGGCTTTTCCTTGATTCCCATGAGTCACCCAGACAACAGTCAACTTATCCTCATGAGTCCCCTTGCAGGGAGGCAGTAGAGGTCCAGATTCTCAAAGGAAGTTAAGGCTCCACACTTCCCTTTAAATCAATGGGAGTTGGGCACCTAAATACCTTTGAGGATCTGGGCCATACTCCCCGCTTTACAAATTCATAGAATTTAGGACCAGAAAGGAGAAATATGTTCCTATAGGCTGACCTCCTGTAGCGCACACATCAGAGAACTTTACCCAGGCACTCCTGCATCCAGCCCAGTAACTTGTAGTTGAACTAGTGTGTCTTTTAGAACAACATTCAATCTTGATTTAAAGAATTCAAGTGATGGAGAATTTACTACGGCACTTGATAAATTGTTCCACTGGTTCTTGTTGATGAACTGAGGAATAGTTGGGAAAGTGACTTGCCCAAGCTCACGATTAGCAGTATGGAAAAAATTTTATACGAAAGGAGATTGAGAGGAATGGGACTAATTATTTTAGAAAGGAGACAAATCACAGTGGACATGATAAAAGTATGTAAAATAATGGCCTAGAGAAGGTAGAGGAGCTTCTATTTCCCTGTCTCACAACAACAAAGGAACATACCATGAAATTGGAAGGTGGCTAATTCAGTTATAAAAGGAAATATTCTCTCACCACATGTAATTTAACTGAGGAACTCACTGCTACAGGATGTCTCTGAGACTAAGAACTTATAAGACTCAAAGAGCAATGAGATGTATATGGTAACAATATCCGTTGATGTAAAGAAAAAGGTTTCGGAAGGGAGATAAAACCTCCTATTTCAGGGCTACAGTCCTGGTACTGACTGCTGAGAGATGGGAGACTGGACTAGTTGAATCCTGAGTCTCATCCACTGTGGCAAGTCCTGTGCTCCATGGCTGGGGCAGGAGATTTTTGTTTCACTGCCTGGTTCTTGGACGCAGGCCAGCGTCTTAGTCCCAAGATTCTGACACTATTTTATGCAGATTCTTAGGCCTGGTCTACACTAGGAAATTACATTCGCATAGCTACATCTCTCTGTCTGTGAAAAATCCACACCCCTGAGAGATGTAGCTATATCGACAACACTAATTCTTCCATGGACCTAGCAACCGCCTCACGGGAAGGTGAATTACGTATTCCAGCAGATGACTCCTTCCCATCGGCATGGGTAGCGTCTACACCGAAGTGCTATGGCAACAGTGATGCAGCTGTGATGTATAGTCTTATAGTACCCTCAACACCATAGTATCTGAGCACCTACCACTTGTGCATTAAGTGACATGACTAAAATTGGTCATGTGTAGCTCGTTCTCGCTCATCCTCTCCCCCAGGTAGAACTGGGCATATAGTGGAGTGTTTTGACAGAGTTTGGGGTTTTAAAAAATGCTGCTGTGTGTTTGTTAGAGAAAGCTAACTGGCCAAGGGTAGCTAGGACACTGAGCAGAAGGTGGGGAAGATTTGTAATAATCCTTAGTTCCTTGGAAGTTTTTTCCAGTCTGGGACCAGACCCTGAGAAAGCTTTGTTTCCTGCAGACACTTACCCCATTCACTGCATAAACTGGAAGCCACCAGAGTCCCCACCACACTAGATCTAGTCCTGTGCAGGTATGGGTTCGGGGAGGGAAGCAAAGGAATAATATACACCTTCACAAATATTTGCACTGTAAAAATTATACAAGAAATAGTATTTTTTCAATGAGTCTCATACAAGTACTGTAGTGCAATCTCTTTGTCGTGAAAATGCAACTTACAACTGTAGAGTTTTTTGTTACATCATTTTATTTGAGTGCAGTTATGTAAAACTTTAGACTTTAGAGCCTACAAGTCCACTCAGTCCTACTTCTTGTTCAGCCAATAGCTAAGACAAACAAGTTTGTTTACATTTACGGGAGATAATGCTGCCCACTTATTTACAATGTCACCAGAAAGTGAGAACAGGTATCTGCATGGCACTTTTGTAGCTGGCGTTGCAAGGTATTTACATGCCAAATATGCTAAACATTTGTATGCTCCTTCATAAGAACATAACAACGGCCGTACCGGGTCAGACCAAAGATCCATCTAGCCAAGTATCTGTCTACCGACAGTGGCCAATGTCAGGTGCCCCAGAGGGAGTGAACCTAACAGGCATGATCAAGTGATCTCTCTCCTGCCATCCATCTCCATCTTCTGATGAACAGAGGCTAGGGACACCATTCCTTACCCATCCTCGCTAATAGCCATTTATGGACTTAACCACCATGAATTTATCCAGTTCTCCTTTAAACACTGTTATAGTCCTAACCTTCACAACCTCCTCAGGTAAGGACTTCCACAAGTTGACTGTGCGCTGCGTGAAGAACTTCCTTTTATTTGTTTTAAATCTGCTGCCTATTAATTTCATTTGATGACCCCTAGTTCTTGTATTGTGGGAATAAGTAAATAACTTTTCCTTATCCACTTTCTCCACACCACTCATGATTTTATATACCTCTATCATATCCCCCCTTAGTCTCCTCTTTTCCAAGCTAAAGAGTCCTAGCCTCTTTAATCTTTCCTCATATGGGACCCTCTCCAAACCCCTAATCATTTTAGTTGCCCTTTTCTGAACCTTTTCTAGTGCAGTATATCTTTTTTGAGGTGAGGAGACCACATCTGTACACAGTATTCGAGATGTGGGCGTACCATGGATTTATATAAGGGCAATACTATATTCTCAGTCTTATTCTCTATCCCCTTTTTAATGATTCCTAACATCCTGTTTCATGCTTCGGCCACCATTCCAGAGAACAGGCTTCCATGCTGATGACGCTCATTAAAAAAAGAATGAGCTAATTAAATTTCTGACTGAACTCCTTGGGTGAAAATTATGTCTCCTGCTGTTTTACTCGCATTCTGCCATATATTTCACAGTATAGCAGTCTCAGATGATGACTCAGCATATGTTGTTCATTTTAAGAAGACTTTCACTGTAGATTTGACAAAATGCAAAGGTATCAATGTGAGACTTCTAAAGATAGCTACAGCACTCGACCCAAGATTTAAGAATCTGAAATGCCTTCCAAAATCTAAGATGGAGATGGTATGGAGCATGCTTTCAGAAGTCTTAAAAGAGCAACACTCCGAAGCAGAAACTACAGAACCCGAACCACCAAAAAAGAAAATCAACCTTCTGCTGATGGCATCTGACTCAGATGATGAAAATGAACATGCGTCAGTCTGCTCTGCTTTGGATTGTTATCAAGCAGAACCCGTCATCAGCTTGGACACGTCCCCAGGAATGGTGGTCGAAGCATGAAAGGACATATGAATCTTTAGCGCATCTGGCATGTAAATATTTTGCAACACCAGCTACAACAGTGCCACACAAACACCTGTTCTCACTTTCAGGTAACATCGTGAACAAGAAGCAGGCAGCATTATGTCCTGTAAATATAAACAAACTTGTTTGTCTCAGCACTTGGCTGAACAAGAAATAGGACTGAGTGGACTTGTAGTCTCTAAAGTTTTACATTGTTTTATTTTTGAATGCGTTTTTTTGTAAGTTCAACTTTCATGATAAAGAGATTGCACTACAGTACTTGTATGAGGTGAACTGAAAAATACTCCTTTACAGTGCAAATATTTGTAATAAAAAATATAAAGTGAGCACTGCATACTTTGTATTCTGTTATGATTGAAATTAATACATTTGAAAATGTAGAAAACATCCAAAAATTTTTAAATAAATGGTATTCTATTAGTGTTTAACAGTGCAATTAATTTTTTTTAATCGCTTGACATCCCTAGTTATTAGCTCTCCTTCCTCCCCCACTTTTTCTCTCTCTTGTTCCTAATGTATTTAAAGAACCTCTTATCGCCTTTTATGTCCCTGGCTAGGTGTAACTCATTTTGTGCCTCAGCATTTCTGATTTTGTCCCTACTTGCTTATGCTATTCTTTTATGTTCCTCCTTAGCAATTCATCCATGTTTCCACTCTTGTAGGACTCCTTTTTGATTTTCAGGTAATCAAAAAGCCCCTGAGGGAGTTATAATGGCCTCTTACTTATCTTTCCCTTGGATCAGAATAGTGGGCAGTTGTGCATTTAATATTGTCTCTTTGAGAAACTGCCAGATCTTCTGAACTCCTTTATCCCTTACCTACCAGTTCTCTCAGCTTGTTAAAGTGTTTTGGTTGTGTGTGGTGTGTGGTTTTTTTTTTAGTCCATTGTCTTTATTCTGCTGCTCTCACCCCATCCTTTCCCTTGAATCGTGAAATCGATCATTTCATGGTCCTTTTCACCCAAATTATCTTTCACCTTCCTATAATCCCACACAGACTTAACAAGCTTGATCTTCAAACTAGTAGGGTGTTTGCCCCACTACTCCTCTTGGGAGGCTGTTCCAGAATCTCGCTCCTCTGAACCTTCTTCTAATTTCCAGCCTCAATTTATTCGTGACCAGTTTATCCGCATTTGTTCTTGCACCAACTTTTTGCTCTAGCTTAGGTAGCTCTTTTCCTTCCCTGGTGATTAGCCCCCTGTTGTGTTTATAGAGAGCAATCAGATCCCCTCTCAGCCTTCACTTTGCTAAGCTAAACAAGCCAAGCTCTCACACTACTCTTGTGAGACAGGCTTTCCATTGCCCTGAGCATCCTAGCAGCCCTTCTCACACCTGTTCCAGTCTGAATTAACCTTTCTTGAGAACAGGCTCCAGAATGGCACACAGTATTCGAAATGCCAAGTTATACACCTAGGAACACTGAGTGCATGCCAGACCTATGGACTGGGGGACTGCATCATGGAAGGCAGTGACTGAAAAGGATTGAGGAGTCGTAGTAGACAAGCACTGAACATGAGCTCCCAGTGAGATGCTGTGGCAAACAGGCTAATATGATCCTTGGGTATACAAAGAAACAACACGGAGTAGGGTGATTTTACTGGAGAAAATGCTTTGGAGTGAGAGATGTAAAGAGCTCAATCTGTTTATCTTATAAAAAATAAGAGTGAGAGGTGACTTGATTAATCTACAAATACCTATATGGGGAGATTGGCCTCTGGAAATTTCCACTACATGCATCTGACAAAGTGAGTATTCACCCACAAAAGTTTATGCTCCAAAACATCTGTTAGTCTGTAAGGTGCCACAGGACTCTGTTGCTTATATGGGGAGAAAATATCTGGTACTAAATGGCGAGCACAAGAAGACACAAGACCCTGGCTGAAATGGCTAGACACTGAAGGCAGACAAATTCGAATTGGAAGTTAGGCTTTTTTTTAAAAAAACAGTGAGAGAGATTAACCACTGGAACAGACTCCCAAGGGAAGTGGTGGATTCTCCATCTCTTGAAGTCTTCAAATCCAGACTGGATGCTTCTCTGGAAGCTGCTTTAGTCAAAACACAAATTATTAGGCTCAATACAGAAGTAACAGTGAAATTCTCTGTCCTGCATTATACAAGAGATGAGACCATTAAGAAATCTAATGGTCCTTTCAGGCCTTTTAAAAATATATATATATATATATATGAATCAACCCCCCCTTAAGGTGGACTGAAGATTTGTATCCCCAAGTTCCCAAAAACTGGCAGCATCCTCCACAGTCCTGTAGGTCCTACTGGACAGACACCAGAGGTACAACTCCACCCTACGGATCCAGACAAAGGGGGCATGGGAGGTCTGGTCCAATGAAGGGAATTTATAATTGTGATGCCCAGCATGGGGCTTGCACTTGGGCACAAGGAGATTATTTGTACCCAGGGTGACACATCTAAGCTATCCTTGCAGGAAGACGAACAATGATAACTGGCTTTTTTCTTCTGATTCCAAAACACCAGATGGGATTTTGCTCCAATTAACCGCCACTCAGAGGCTGAAAAAGACGGTTACTCACCGTTGTAATTGTTGTTCTTCGAGATGTGTTGCTCATATCCATTCCAGTTAGGTGTGCGCGCGCCGTGTGCACGCTTGTTGGAAGATTTTTACCCTAGCAACACTCGGTGGGTCGGCTGGGCGCCCCCTGGAGTGGTGCCGCTATAGCACCAGATATATACCCCTGCCAACCCACCCACCCCTCAGTTCCTTCTTGCCGGCTACTCCGACAGTGGGGAAGGAGGGCGGGTTTGGAATGGATATGAGCAACACATCTCGAAGAACAACAGTTACAACGGTGAGTAACCGTCTTTTCTTCGAGTGCTTGCTCATTTGCATTCCAGTTAGGTGATTCCCAAGCCTTACCTAGGCGGTGGGGTCGGAGTGAGACGTGGCAGAATGCAAGACTGCTGAGCCAAAGGCTGCATCACCTCTGGATTGTTGGACCAATGCGTAGTGTGAAGCAAAGGTGTGAATTGATGACCAGGTAGCCGCCCGACATATTTCCTGGATGGGGACATGAGCCAGGAAGGCGGCAGAAGAGGCCTGCGCCTGCGTAGAATGGGCAGTGAGATGGCTAGCGGGAACGTGAGCCAGTTCGTAGCATGTTCTGATGCAGGATGTCACCCAAGATGAGATCCGTTGGGAAGAGACCGGCATGCCCTTCATGCGGTCTGCTACCGCTACAAATAGCTGAGGCGAATGCCGAAAGGGTCTTGTTCTCTCTATATAAAAAGCGAGAGCCCTACGGACGTCCGTGTGTAGCTGCGATAAGTGCGGCTTCGGGAAGAAAACTGGAAGGAAGATGTCCTGATTGACATGAAAAGCAGACACCACCTTAGGGAGGAAGGAGGGGTGTGGCCGCAGTTGCACCTTGTCCTTATGGAAGACCGTATAAGGGGGATCAGCCGTCAAGGCACGAAGCTTGGAGACTCGCCTTGCCGAGGTAATAGCGACGAGGAAGGCCGTCTTCCAGGAAAGGTATAGCAGGGAACAGGTGGCCATAGGCTCGAAGGGGGACCCCATAAGCTTGGTCAACACAAGGTTTAAGTCCCAGGTAGGGGTTGGGCATCGGACCTGCGGGTACAGGCGTTTCAGTCCCTTAAGGAACCTGGAAACCATAGGGTGGGAAAAAATAGAACGGCCACTTTCGCCTGGGTGGAAGGCAGAAATAGCCGCCAGGTGAACCTTTAAAGAGGAGACCACCAGGCCCTGCTCCTTCAGGGACCAGAGGTAATCCAGGACAGTAGGGATAGATACCTGTCCGGGGACTAAGTTGTTCTGATCACACCAGTGTGAGAAACACTTCCACTTGGCGAGATAAGTCATTCTAGTGGAAGGTTTCCTGCTCCCCAAAAGAACCTGCTGCACCGAGGCAGAGCAACGTAACTCAGCTTGGTTCAACCACGTAGGAGCCATGCCGTGAGATGAAGGGACTGCAGGTCTGGGTGGTGAAGCCTGCCGAAGTCCTGCGTTATGAGGTCCGGCCATAGTGGCAGGGGAATCGGATCTGCCACTGAGAGGTTGAACAGCAGGGTGTACCAATGCTGCCTCGGCCATGCTGGAGCAATGAGGATGTGGTTGGCTCTGTCCCTCCGGAGCTTGAGCAGCACTCTGTGAATGAGGGGAAATGGCGGAAAGGCATAAAACAGGTGCCTCGTCCACTGGAGGAGAAAAGCATCTGAGAGGAAGCCCGGGGAGTGTCCCTGGTAGGAGCAAAACACGTGGTATTTCCTGTTCTCTCTGGAGGCAAAGAGGTCTACGCAGGGAAAGCCCCACCTCCGGAAAACGGAATGGATGACGTCGGGACGGATCGACCACTCGTGAGACAGGAAGGACCTGCTGAGGTGATCTGCCAGAGTGTTCTGGACTCCCGGGAGAAAAGACGCTACCAAATCGATAGAGTGGGCTATGCAAAAGTCCCACAGGTGAGTGGCTTCTTGGCAAAGTAGGGAGGAGCGTGCCCCGCCCTGTTTGTTTATGTAAAACGTTGTTGTGTTGTCCGTGAACACGGATACACAGCGGCCTTGGAGATGGACTTGAAACGCCTGGCATGCTAGGCGGACTGCCCTCAGCTCCCTCACATTGATATGCAAGGCCAGCTCCTGGGGTAACCAGAGGCCTTGAGTGTGTAGGTTCCCGAGGTGGGCACCCCAACCCAGAGATGATGCGTCCGTGGTCAGTGCCACTGAGGGTTGGGGAGGGTGGAACGGTACCCCTGCGCAAACTACCGCGGGGTCTAACCAGCAAGTGAGGGAGTCGAGGATTGTCCGGGGGATCGTGACCACTGAGTCTATATTGTCCCTGTGAGGGCGGTATAGTGAAGCGAGCCATGTTTGGAAGCGCCGAAGCCACAGTCTCGCGTACATGGTCACAAAGGTGCATGACGCCATGTGACCTAAGAGGCCGAGGCAGATGCGCACCGACATTGTCGGGAAGGATTGGAAACTTCGAATGATCGAAGACATTGCCTGAAAACGTGGCAGAGGGAGGCAGGCCCTGGCCAGAATGGAGTCCAGAATTGCTCCAATAAAGTCTATCCTCTGCGTTGGAGTCAGAGTAGACTTTTCGACGTTGACCATGAGGCCTAGCTTCTCGAAGAGGTCTTTGACTACACGCAGGTGCTGGGATACTTGCAGCTGGGAAGTCCCTCAAATGAGCCAATCGTCGAGGTATGGGTAGACGTGTATTCGACGACGGCGGAGGGCGGCAGTGACTACGGCCACGCATTTGGTAAAGACTCTCGGGGCCATAGAAAGGCCGAAGGGAAGCACCGTGAACTGGAAGTGCTGTTGGTTGACCACAAACCGGAGATACCGTCTGTGCGGCGGGTAAATGGCAATATGGAAGTACGCATCCTTAATATCGAGGGCGGCATACCAGTCTCCCGGATCCAGGGATGGGATGATGGTCCCCAGGGTTACCATGCGGAACTTGAGTTTTACCATAAATTTGTTGAGTTCTCGCAGGTCCAGGATCTTAGCCGCCCTTCGCCTTGGGGATTAAAAAGTAGCGGGAATAGAATCCCTTGCCCCGCATATCCTCTGGCACCTCCTCTATGGCTCCCAGATTTAGGAGTGTATGGACCTCTAGGAAGAGGAGTTGCTCGTGAGAGGGGTCCCTGAAGAGGGACGGGCAGGGAGGGCGGGAAGGAGGGGGAGAAAGAAATTGGAGGTGGTATCCCGCTTCCACCGTGCGGAGGACCCAGCGGTCGGAGGTCAGCTGGGACCAGGCAGGGAGGAAATGGGAGAGACGGCTGAAAAAGTAGGGTGAAGGATCCAGCAGGGAAACTGGTGGGTCGTCCTCGGGCGTCCCATCAAAAGTTTTGTTTTGGCTCCGTAGGAGATTTAGGGGGCGCTTGACTTTGGTTTCCCTGAGGGTCAGACTGTCTCCGCCGATTCCCCCTGCCGCGCCGTCTGGTCGTATCCTGACGCGGCCTGGGCTGGTTATAAGGGCGGTATGGTTGGGGCCTGAAGGACCTACGTTGGGTCACCGGTGTGTGCATACCCAACGATTGCATTATGACGCAATTGTCCTTCAGGCTCTGCAACCTGGGGTCGGTTTTGTCTGCAAAAAGACCCTGTCCATCAAAGGGCAAATCCTGAATTGTCTGCTGCAATTCTGGAGGTAGGCCTGAGGCTTGTAGCCAGGAGATGCATCTCATTGTTACCCCAGATGCGAGCGTTCTGGCTGCTGAGTCCGCTGCATCCAGAGAGGCCTGGAGGGAAGTTCTTGCCACTTTTTTACCCTCCTCTAGTAGGGCCGTAAATTCTGTGCGGGACTCCTGGGGAAGGAGTTCTGCAAACTTCCCCACAGACACCCACGTATTGAAGTTATAACGACTTAGGAGGGCCTGCTGATTTGCCACCCTAAGCTGGATGCCTCCAGCCGAGTATATCTTACGGCCTAGGAGGTCCATGCGCCTAGCCTCCTTTGCTTTAGGAGCTGGCGCTTGCTGGCCATGGCGCTCCCGTTCGTTCACGGATTGGACCACCAGGGAGCAGGGAGGTGGGTGGGTGTAGAGATATTCGTAGCCCTTAGACGGGACCATATATTTTCTCTCTACTCCCCTAGCCGTAGGTGTAACGGAAGCTACAGATTGCCAAATCGTGTCCGCATTGGCTTGAATCGTGTGGATGAACGGGAGAGCCACTCGAAGGGGTGCATCCGCCGTTAATATGTCCACCACGGGGTCCTCTATCTCAGCAACCTCCTCCACCGGTAAATTCATATTTTGGGCCACTCTCTGCAAGAGGTCTTGATGGGCCCTGAGATCTATAGGAGGAGGACCAGAGGAGGATGTTCCTGCCACAGCCTCATCAGGAGAGGAGGAGGAGGAGAGGCCCAGTACCAGAGGATCCTGCGGTGGGTCATTGAGTGGCGGAGCCCCATCTCCATCAGGCGGAATCTCAGGCTCTGCAGATTCAAGTGGCTCCTCCTCTGTGCCCGCAGGAGGAGGACGGCTCACCGTGGCTTCGGGAACCCTGTGTTCTGTGGGGCCGGGACGCTGAGCCACGAAGGGGGCACCTTGTGCCTCGTGGTATGCCCACGGAGTCCAGAAGGCCCATTGATGAGGACCTTGCTCCTGGCTTTGAACCTCTGGATGCTGGTGGTAAGAAGCACTGCCGGCTTGGGATGACAATGACGTGTGCCTCAAAGGCCACGGTGGTGCCGAGAGACCCTGGCAAGGTGCCGCTGATCCGGACGTTCGGTCCCGGGGCAGTACCGATGAGCAGTACTGGTCGTGTCGGTGCCGCGAATGAGACCGGGACCATCTACCGTGCCGGTGCCGGGAGGTCGACCGTGATCTCGAGTCTCTGTGCTGGGAGTGGCTGCGTGACGCTCGGTACCGAGAGCCAGATTGGTACCGGTAGTATCTGTCCGGTGACCGAGATCTTGAACGTCTCCGCGAGTACGACCGGTACTGCGATGGAGAGCGGTGCCGGGACTGCGAGCGGTGCCGGGATCGGGACCGGCGTGAGCGGGAGCGTCTCCGAGACCGCGATCTGGAATGACGCCTCTCCTGCTGGCCGACGGAAGGAGGCCTCATCATGGCCGGCTTGCCGACGGACTGGATAACCCGCACCGGCGGTGCCGTGGGTTGAAGCTGCATCGACTCCGTCAGCGCGATGAGCTCTCGTGCCGTCGAGAAGGTCTCCGGCATAGAAGGGAGAGCCAGCTCAACCGCAGCGTGAAGCGGGGAGCTATGTGGTACCGGACTCGACAGCCCTTGCGGTGCTGGAATTGACGGTGCCGCGCTAGGAGGAGCTGCCAACTGCGGTGCCGGTGTTGACGGTGCCAGCGCGGTAGCCGGGGTCCGACCTACGGACCTGGATGCGTGCTCCTTCCTCGAGGATGTGGCCGGAGCAGCATGACGTTTCCCAGACGGGGAAAGAGATCAGTGCCGAGGAGCCGGTGCCGGCTGATGACGGTGCCGGGAGTCCTCGGTACCGGAGTGAGCCGGTGCCGAAGGTGCACTCCTCACCGATGCGGACTGTTGAGTGGTCGGTGCCGGCGCCGCAGGACTAAGGGCCGATTCCATTAGGAGCTGCTTTAAGCGAAAGTCCCGCTCCTTCTTTGTTCTTGGCTTGAATGACTTGCAAATTCGGCACTTGTCAGTCAGGTGAGATTCTCCTAAGCACTTTAGGCAAGATTCGTGAGGATCTCCCACCGGCATCGGCTTCTGGCACGCCGAGCAGGGTTTAAATCCCGGTGCCTTGGGCATGAGCCCGCACCGGGTCGGAGGAAAAGGGGCTACTACCCCAATCCCCCAGTCAAGTATATACACTAACTATGACTAAACTTACAAAAACTAACTATAACTACAATGACTTGAACTATATACACAAGAAATAGTAAATAACAGCGAGAAGCTAGGGTTGTGGAGGTCAGCAAAGCTGCTCTCCACAGTTCCAACGACCGTCACGGGCGGTAAGAAGGAACTGAGGGACGGGTGGGTCGGCAGGGGTATATATCTAGCGCTATAGCGGCGCCATTCCAGGGGGCGCCCAGCCGACCCACCGAGTGTTGCTAGGGTAAAAATCTTCCGACGAGCGTGCACGCGGCGCGCGCACACCTAACTGGAATGCATATGAGCAATCACTCGAAGAAGAATTGGAGAATCTCAGTCCTCAGGTGCGTGTGTCAGGGAGCTCTGAGCCTGCGAGAACAGAGAGTTTGAACGGAAATTGTCTAGCAGCCTTTAGCTACAGCAGGAGATTCCCAGCACGTCCTCTGCAGCTCACCTTGTGCTATTGGGAAAGCCCCCTATAGAAATAAGGATGCTTGCCAGGCCCCTCCCACCCACAGAGCGAACACTACTAGTTCTCAGCTCTGTCCTTAGTTGGGAGAGGGCTATGGGGCAGTTCCAGATGGGTGACCAGGAGCCCCCCCACACACCTGGCCTTGACAGCAAACATTCTCTCATACCCCTCTCTCCTCTGATTCTGGTCTCCAGATTAAGAAGCCTGAGTCAGTTACACAGGCTCTGGTGGAACACCCAGCTGACATTCTCAGTCCAGACACGCTCTGTGGACCTTTTCTATTTCTGAGATAACATCTCTGAAACAGAGCAGCCTCACCACTTAGAACAGCAATATCTTGCCCTTCAGTTCCTCACAAACAGCATGTCATGGAGCAGGGCAGCATCAGCTCCAAGAAACAGCTGTGGAAACGGAAGCACAGAGAGAGGATGGGACTTGCCTAAGGTCTCGGAACTAGGTCAAAGCCAGAAGAATCATCCAGATCTGACACATAGTCTTGTGCTTTAACCACACACCATCCTTCCTGTAGCAGCAGAGTTCTATGAAACTGGGTTCCAGCTCCATAAGACACAGAAGTCTGGGCTAGATGGGGTCCCTAGCAGTTCTTCTGTTTCTCTTTGGTCTCACATGCCTGCCTAGACCCAACAGTTGTCTCCATGGAGGCGGGGGTAGATATCCATAGCCACGGACTCCTGAGGCAACATGGTCTTTGGCCTGGATTAAAAGGAACCTCCGGCAGGTCATTCCTGACCTGCGAGTACTGGATGAAGTGGAGGGGCAGGTGAGGCTGCAGCACTGTCTTCTATCTCTGCTCATAACTTTCCTTCCTAGGCTGGAATTACATTTTGTTGGAGAGCTTGTGCAGACATGGGTTTGGCATTTCTAGAGCACAAGACTGAGAACAAACCTCACACAACTGCAGCACTAGCTCAGTATGGGTCGGGGGAGAATAGGCTGGGACTGGCCTGCACATGCTCTGCAGGAAGAGGGAGAAGCCATTCTGGCATCTTCTGTTCAGGGGGGACAGCTGCCTCTCTCCAGGATGCTCTGCAGCTTCGCACTCCCACTGGTCTTGTTCCTGCATTTCCTTGAGGCTGCCACAGCTCTCTGGTGAAGGCCTCAGTGCTCAGCCAGGCCTGTTACCTACTGCAATAGGCTGTGACTGAGGTTGTCCTCACACCCACCTGCGAGCACCACCTGGGGCAGAACAGCTGTTCATCCCCTGAGATCACTTCCCAGGGTGGCTACCTGCTCAGATGCTAGACAGGATCCTTAAGGCCCTGGCTGATCTGGGACCTGCTCTCATCCACCCACTGAGAGGCTCCTACTCCTGGGGCTGAACATGCCAAGAGAAGTGCCCGAAGACCTTCCTCTCTGGGATTCACTCCCATTGACAGTTCCAGCAGAGCCAAGGCTGGTGCCCCAAAAGGCATCAGGCCAGGCACGTGGGGCTCATGTCCAAATTTAGTTTTGCTTTCTCTGGCCTTTCCAGGTGCAGGTGCTAGAACTGTGACTCATGCACTGGAGGACTGCTGCCATTGGTGAGTCCTGGACTGGTCCTGCAGATACAAAACCACTGTTTCCTTTTGGACCCCAAGGGCCCCCCATGAGCCCAGGCACAGTCAGTGTCTCTGTTCACATAGTAGTTTCCCTAGGGACACAACTTTTGGCTGAAGGCAAGTCCCATCCAGACCAGCTACGACCATCAACCACCTGCTCTGAATTTAAGGATTCCCATCCTCTGGAAGTTACACTGCCCCTTCCCCAGCCTGGTGCTGCTCCCTATTACTGCTCCTTATTGCACATTGGGCCAAGAGAACATGGGACCCCAGAATCAGGGGAAACATCTCAAGACAGCTCTTCCCAGAAGGGGGACGGGAGCCGCTCAGGACCCCAACCCGCTCCTTCCCCCAGCCACTACCTACCCTGCACAGTACCCCTAGTGACTTTCATAAGCTCCGGGGAGTCAGCCCAGCCCCACACTACATCCAGCTGGGACCCAGGCACTTCCATCAGTTATGCATGTTCAGTGTAAGCACAAGCCTCAAATGGAAAATGAGGCAGAGGAAGAGCCGAAAAGGGCGGGGGGGAGGGGAGGGAGAGCTCCCCTGGAGAAAACAGCCCTGAGCCTGGACTGATCTTATGCTGCCAGGTCCTCAGGAGGCTCCTGGAGGCAGCAGCAAGGGACTGCTCTGTACACAGCTGCAGAGATAGGGAAAGGAAGCCCTAAGCCTGGGACAAGCAGGCATAAAACAGGAGGAACGAGAAGAGCAGAGCAAAGGGATAGTCAGGCTCAATAGCATGGAAAGACTCCTGGGCTGGCAGTGAGATGGATCACAAAAGGGATTTGTCTCCCTTGATGGAGGGAAAGGAGGGGCCCCCTATCACCAGGGGAAGCATCTCACCCAGGCGGAACACATTGCTAATGGACTCTCACCTTCAAGTGGCAGAGCAAGAGCTCCTTTACACAAGCCATTTAAACTGGACCGGACACAGCCATGCAGAATACAATGTAAGGACCAGTCCTGCCCTGGGCCCAAGACAGGGAGGATTTGGGGAGGAGACTAACCAAATGGGACTGAAGAATCCGTCTGGAACAAAGTGGTTTATGTGCTGAACAACCGAACACAGACCCAATAGCTGGCTGTGGGGGTTTCCTGGAGTCTGTGCCAGCCAGAGAAAAAGGCAGCTCCTGGGGTAATACATAGAAATCCTTGCCCCTCCCATTAGAAGTCATGCCTATATATAATCCTTGCACAGAAGCTCACTTCAGCCCCAGAGGCAGAGTCCCTGAGCCAGGGGAACATCCCTGCACACAGCATCCTTCAGGTCAGAACACATGCCCATTACTGGTGCCAAGAGAAAACCTGGCCCAAGAACACCTCCTGAACAATGTGTTCACACCCTGCTCCACAGCCTCACTCTGAGACACAGACAATACCTAGTGGTGATGTCCTGGCATTCAGTGCCTCATGCCGCTCTCAAAGCTTCCGCCTGTGATTTCACCATACGAACTGCCTCTGCACTCCATGCTCATTTATTTAGCAATCCCGGCACCCTGGGCTCCATTCGCTAGTAAGAAGGTTGGATTTTCTAGCTGACAGTACTGCCAAGTTCATGGGGCCTGAGCACCTCACCGGCTCCAGGGTGGGTGTGCTACACCCCCTCAGGCAGAGGGAGAGAGCGCAGAGCTGGGATTTCCTGGGCTCCTACATCTTCAGCAGCAGCAGCAGACTTTCCGCACCTGGAGCTCAGTGTCAATCAGCAGGAAGGAAGGGCATTGAACCCAATAAGAGAGGAGACGAACACCCAAGCCTTACTCAACGGTGGGGGTATGTCTGCATTGCAATAAAAGACTCGCAGCTGGCCTGGGCCAGCTGACTCGGACTCAGGGCTCAGGCTGTGGGGCTATAAAACTGCAATGTACACATTCAAGTTCAGGCTGCAGTCAAGTTCTAGGACCCTCACGTCCATTGTGGGATCCCAGAGTCCAGGCTCCAGCCCAAGCACCTACACTGCAATTTTATAGCCCTGCAGCCCAAGCCCCATGAGTCTGAGTCAGCTGACCCAAGCCAGCCACAACTCTGCTGCAGGTCTTTTATCACAGTGTAAACGTACCCTGAGTGACAGTGAGGGAGGGATGTGTTGTCAGAACTTCCTCATCTGATGTGAAAGTCCTTCAATACTCCAGAGCCATGGAGACATCCTTGGGATACACTGAGGGAGGAGAACTGCTCAGAATCAGAGGACATCAAGCCTGCATCCTGCCCAAGACCAACATCTCTCCAACATTTCCATAGAAAGAGCAGATTTCCCTTCACTCCACTCCAAGAAACTCCTGCTCCTGTACCAGACAGAGGGGCCTGGCTACAAGCACAAGGGAGGGAGCAGATAGGGAAGTTCAAGGGGACACTTGCACCAGCAGCAATGCCAGGACTCGGATACAGCACCCAGCTCCCGGGGGCTTGGCAGGGCACATGCTATACAATATGTAGATATTATCATTACAGCTGAAGCATTCTAGGTGCGAGCATTCAGTACTGACAACAGGGTCTGGCTGTCAGTAGTTCAGGTGGCATCCATCTCATTTCTGTACTCTGCCAGCTCCCAGAAGACCAAAGTGCCCCCTGAGTGGGAATGGTGCAATAGGGCTGACGGCAGGAGACATTCCAACAGCAGGGGCTGCATATGTTACCTGGAAAATCAGGGAGAAACCTCCTCCTTCCCAGCCATGGAGCTGGCTCCACTGCAGAGTGACAGTGGGAGGGTGACACTCCCCTGGGCTCAAGGAACAGGACAAGCCCATTCAGAACGTGGTAACTGTCAGAAAGTTCATAGACAGAGTGAGCCCTGGTAGCGAGAAGCAGAAGCTTGATCTGTGACACAGATGGGGCTCTGGAAAATTCCAGTGAGCTTGAAAGGCACAGAAAATATCCCTATGCTGACACCTGCTGCAAAAGTAACTCTTACAGCTGCTTTCAGAATCTCTCTTCAAACATCATGAAGTCCTGAAGGGGGGCAGGAGAAGAGAGGACATTTCTGTAGTGCTTTCAGGAGCTTCCCTTAAACTGCCCTGAAGAATGAGTCAGTGGACCACACGGTCACTTGGGCTGGGAGACACTTGCTCCAACCCCCACTCCTACTGCACAGCACAGGCTCCTGAGTTACATACAGCCTCAGCCTAGGTTACAAGCAGTCATTCCAAGCCCTTGTGCTCAGACACCACCTCCAACAGATTTCTCTGCTGCCTTAAAGCCCCCTTCACAAAAGGGGTGTTTCTTGCTCTCCTGCTCCCCACGCATCTGACTGGCTCCCCTCTTCCTTAGTGCAATGCAAGCAGGGATTGAACTCTCAACCCCCACAGGTTTCCTAAATTTCTCCCACCTCACCCCAGATCTGCAGCAGCCATTCTCACCTCAGTTATGGAAAGGCAGGGAAGGAGGGAAAAGATGGGGAAGAAACAATCATTGTGCATTTGTTATTTGTCAGGTCCAGAAGCCACTTGTCCCAGACAGAGCAGAATTCCTCCTGCAACAATGACTCAGACTAGGAAACAAATCAAGCAGGTGGGATGATTTCTGGCAGAGAGAGAACAGCAGGAGTGGTACAGACCTCTTCCTCCTCAATGCGAGCAGGCTCAATCAGCAGATTATTGGCTTGATCAAACGACACCCCCTGTTAGGACAGGAACCAGCAAAGAGGCATGCGGATTAGTGGAGCAAAAACCAAACCCACCACCATTACCACCACCACCCGACTGCACACCGCTCAGAGGCAGGCCCTGCCACACAGCACAGGGATAGATCTCCTCTCCCACACCACTCACAACATTCACCTACCACACAAAGCACCAGACAGGGCCACCTCCCCTGTGGTCAGAGCACTGAGAATGCCAATCCTGCTAGGCCAGACTCATAGAACTCCATGCCCTGGGACCACATTGTTTGGCTTAGCACTCAGGATCTGAACTCCAGCTTCACGAGCTGAACGTTACTCGCCGTTGTTAGCCCTGTTGTGCCCCGTCAAGGAAGAATGAAGGATTGAATGATACAGGAGAGAGGAGAGAAGGGCCCTGTAGCACCACCCAGCTGCTGCACACAGGGGACAGAGGCCACCCCACAATCTCACCATGCCACCCTCCTGGAGAAAAGGCTCCAGTGCAACAGGCCACCCTGCCAGAGGCCACAAGTTTCCTGCTCCCAAGTGCATCACGAGTACACAGGAGACCTCTAGTACAAGACCCCTCCGGATTTCCCTAGGGCACCAGTTTTCATGCCAGAAACACTAGGTCATGATTCACTCCCACCTCCACACTGCCCTGCCTCCTCTCTGCCTGTCCAACACACACATCTCACCTGCGGTTCCCAGGGACACAGCACTCACATCCCCACTCCAGGAGAGAAGCTCAGAGAAGAGGTGAGGCCTGCAAATCTGCCTTGCTGGAAAAGGTGTCTGACCCAACCCCTTGAGAAGGGCAGCTCCTAGTAGAGGCCTTGCAACCATCAGCAGCACAGACTTGACCATGAGGAGATGCAGAAGCTGTGGCACCAGCGCCTGCATGATCTTCATTAGGCTTTGCCTACAGGAGTGGGCCCCAAGCCCACGGTGCCAGGCTGGAAGAAGCCTTCTCGGTCCAGGCCATTTTCCAGGTAACAGCTGAACTCTGAGGCAGGGAGGGCCAGAGCCAGCCTTGCACACTCCTGACACACAGCTCTCGTTTTCAGCTCGGAGAGCCTCACGTGGCAAGGGGCCTGTGTGCTGGGGACCACAGCAGCCCCAGGGGAGCAGGTATCAGTGCAGGCAAAAAGGGAGGCCCCAACATCAACAAAAGATGCTGAGTGCATGAAAACCTCCCTCACTTTGGCCAGGGAGCCACAGGGGACAGAGGGCCCCCTGGCCTGAATAGGTCCATGAGCTTCAACCCAGCACCTTATGCCAGCTCCAAGGCACAGATCCAGGAGCTGGGAACTGGGCGGGGGCAATTCCACAATGGAGACTACACCACATCATAACCCTAATTCTCTCCCAGCTTGATATGCCCCACAACGTAGCCACCAACTCCAAACCCACTTCCAGCTGACCCCACAGATCATCCCTGTTACCTCCTCAGCCCCATACCAGCACATCTCCATGAAAACCCATGAACACCATTCCCGTAAGGTCTGCCCAAGTGTTAGCTCCACTCAGAACTGGGAGGATACCCTCCCACCTCTCCAACTGCTGGTGGGGCAAACATGAGCAGGATGGTGCTCCCTGGCCCCAGGTTCCCAGGGCACGTGGTAGGGCAGTGCCCTCAGGGCAGCACCAGGCCTGCGGTGTGGGGTGAGTGCAGAGTACAATTCTCCCAGTGCACCCAGCCATTGGAATGCATCCCCATCCTGAAGGCTTGTGAGCAGGCACAGCTCCTCAGGACAAGGGAGAGCAGTGTGCTACTCTGCAGCCACTACCCGTTCCTCCCACAGGGGCACTTCTGTGCAACAGGCTGGGAGCAGGCACCCAGAGCAAGTATGACAGATCTACCCAGAAAAAGAGCTCACCCCAGCACAGAAGAGAAGCAGCACCCACAGAGCTGGGAGGAGAAAACCTGTCTCAGGCTAGGGGGATGAGGATGACTCTCACAGCATGGAACACATTCTACAGCAATGGGTGAGACATACAGTCTGGACGGAACACAGGGAGGAGAGTCTGGGAAGCTGGCAAGGCTACAAACCAGCAGAACTGACCCCAATACAAGCCCAGCTCTTCCCACCCACAGCACAGTGTCTCCTGAAGTCTCTCTTCTCCTGTTTTCTCTTCAGCACCATGTGGGCCTGGCAGCTCAAAGAACAGCCACCTAGGGGCACTGGATACCCACCCTCTGCCTCCCAGCAGCTGGACAGGCAGAAAGGCAGCCCAGAGAGCAGCAGGGAGTTCCCAGCCTGTGCAGCACCCCCCGCAAGGCCCTACCTTGACTGACGGCTGTGTGGACAAGGCTCCGTTCTTCATATCATCCTTGTCCCAGGCCTCCTCCTGCTCCTCGGGCTCTGCACTGTTATTGCAGCCCCCCAGCTCCTCCTCTTCCTCAGGGACCCTGTCACTGTTCAGCCCCTGCAGGAGTGCCACCACTGCCTCTGGCTTGGGCAGCTTGGTGATCTTAAAGTGTTTCTTATAGTGCGGTGTGTCCTTGCGGATCAGCCTCTGCTTCTCCACTGGGAACGGCCGGTCTTCATCCTCATCCTCGCTCCGGATCAGAGTGTCCTCAGCAAAATGCACTGTGGGCTACAATGACAAAGACCCATGAATGGCTGTGAGCCTCAGACAACAGCTGGACTTGGGGGCAAAGCACTGACAGCTGCTGGTCTGCAAGGCCAGCCTAGTCAGGACTGGGCCCCGGACACAGGCAGGAGGGACAGACTGAGGGCTGCTCCTCTGATGCTATTCAGGGCAGGTCCAGGAGCAATATCCAGAGCAGCTTCCACCACACCCAGCTCCAGGGCCCTGCCAGCACCCCTGTGCCCCCGACCTTCCACCCACTGCCCAGCTCCCACCTGCCTCACCCCCTCTGCAAACATTCAGGTTCTATCCCACCTCCCATTCCCATCCACGCCTGGAGCCATCTCCCTGCTGCTTTGGGAGATCTCCAGCGAGGCCCCATCAGGATCCTCCACAAAACCACCCAGTGCAGCGCCTACCTCATTGTACTCCACTTCCAGCTCCTCCTCTTGACCAGCCACCGCCTCCACCTCCTGCTCTTCTTCAGCTCCAGGCTTCGCCTCATTCTCCAGCTTCTGCGTTTCGGGCACTTGCCCATTCAGCCTGTCTCCCCCTCCTCCCCCCTCCTCCTCCTCCTCCCTGAAGTTGGCAGAGACAGTGCTGTTAGAGACATGCGAGTCCTCGCTGCGATTGGACATGGCACTCAGCCTCTTCACCTGTGGGAGTGGGACAGGCAGCGAGAACTGAGGCAGAAGCCAAAGGGACACACAGAAAAGGGGGAATGGGACCCAGCACTGAATGCTGCAGACCCTGGCCCAGCAGGATCCTAACTGCTTCAGTGGGCTGCCTGGCCTCATCTGTGCCACTCCCCAGCTCACTTCATCCCAGCCCCTGTGGCACAGCCAGCCTGGTACCTATCAGCACAGAGTGCTGTCATCAGTGTTACACCTGGAAGACAAGACTTCGGTAGGGAACTCAGCTGCCAGCAGCTGCAGAACAGTGCATTGTCACTCACTTGGGGATGCCCAGGGAACGACTGGGAACCCTCTGTATGGAGCGAAGGGAAAGCCATTACAAGCGCATTACTACGGCTCCTTCCCTGCTGAGGGGGCCGCATTATCCCAGGACAAAGGCACATGGGCAGAATGACTCGGAAGGGCAGAGATTCACACAAAGGTCACACAGCAATCAAGTCAGGGTCAGAGCCAGGGCAAGCCCCGAGTTGCCTGATGCTAAGTCCTGCCCTAAAAATGCATCACTTTGCACACAGGCTGTCAAGGTCCTGCTCTGCCTCAGCCCAGCCCACATGCAAGCTGACAGTCTTTTGCTTTCCCCATATTATGCCAATGGTGCCAGTTTTCATGGCCACTTTTTTCCTTGTCCCTCTCTTGCTGCCCCCCCCCGCATGGGACTCCCACACTACATCAGTGCGCCAGGATTCATTCCAGTGCCTCCTAAGAATTCACTTCTTCGGCCAAGCCTACAGACATTGCTGCCCCACCTCAGAAAAATGCTGCACCAGCCCCTGCACTGTCAATCCAATAAAGCCCCAATTCCAGAGCTCCCATGGTACTGGCTCTGATCTCTGCAAGGGTGGCTTAGTGCTCAGCTGGTGCAATTAAAGGTGTATGCCAGAGAGCTCCGCAACTTTCTGGCCTGGTCCTGCAATCTGTGCGGGGAGCACTCACCTCTGAGTTTGGAGAATCCAGGTCCACATCGGGCTTCGCCGAATATGTCTCATTGCGCCGAACTTCCATCACTTTCTTCATGACCTTCAGCTCACTAGGGTGAGGAGTTGCTCTGCGCTGCAGGCCCTGCCAGGGAAAGAGAGCACAGAGCAGATGAGCCAGTACACACAGCCCAGAGACTCCAGACCTTTAGACTGAGCATCAGCTCATCCTCACACTTTGCCAACAGAGAATGCCAAACGGGGAGCTGGCCCCAACCCAGGGGGAGATGCAGCCCCAACTGGGCCCCACCTCACTGCCACTGGGCTGAATTCTCCTCCCCACCTCCAATTCTGTGCTACAGTGAGCAGGAGCCCTGAGGGGAGAATGCAGATAGATTCCCCTCAATCTCTCTGGTATTCCTTTAGTGCATGCTACAGTCTCTTGCTTCTCAGCAGTGCCAATGGCACTTGCTGAGTGGATCTGTCCCAAAGCAACAGGCAAGAGAACAGCATTTCAAACAACAGAACATGGTGGTAGAAAACCACAAACACTCATGGGGCTGAAGGCCCTAGGGACTCCCAGAGCAGGCCCAGCACCTGGACTTGTTCTAACCTCCTTTTATTACAAGGGGCTAGGAGAGTCACTGGACTGGAATCATCTCCTAAAGTCAGAAGTCCTGCAGGATGCTCTAGCATCACAGACAGGTCGCAGTAGCCTTCACCATGCCCTACCACTCTACAGTTTGGAGTAAAATAACTGGCCATGTTTCTCTGGCTCTGTGACTTCACCTAGGGCTGTAAAATCTGAGTGACTGATACATAGTCATGGGATACAGGGTTTTCCCCTCCAGTGCATTAGTTCCCATTGGGTCCCAAGTCGGGGGACTGTCTGTCCGGATCAAGAGGCTGAGGACTGGGGGCAGTGCACTGGGATTGCAGTGACAAAGCCACCACCATGGGGTGACTATTTGGTGAACCTTTTGTAAAGTGAGTTAGTGGCCACGGTTTATTCTAATAGGACAGGTGTCCAGAATGCCAACCTCGTTAGGCCCTTATTGGCAGCTGCTGCTCGTAAGCCTGCCAGCCCTCATGCTGTACATGTCTCTGGGGTGGATGACTTGGCACAGAGGCTAGTTCCCCTCAGCCTGGGATGGTGTGTCCCCTCTGGGAGGCAAGGGCTGGGGGAGATGCAGCTCATACCATACCCCTTGGGGAGGGAGAGGCAGCTCTGGGCAGACACATTGTTCCTTGCCCTGCAGAAGTCTCCAGAGCACATTTCCTTAGGAAGCTGGCAAGGCCCCGGACAACCCACCATGCCTGTTTCTCTTACTCTCTTCTCAGCTCCAGCCTCCTCGTCATCATCAGCTTTGGGCTCGTCCAAAAACTGGATCACACTGACCCGGTTCAAGTTGGTGTCTGTCCAACTTTCATCCACGCTGTTCTGCAGGAGATTCTCTGCAGAGAAAGATGATAAAGAGAGAGCTGGCTCCTGGGCAACAAGGTGTTGGGGCCTGGGTGAGACGCACTTCCCACCGACGAGGCTCTCTCTATCAGAGAGCCCCCCAATAGCCACTAAGCGGCAGGGGCCTTAGGGGGAGAGACTGTGTTGCACACTCCTGTCACCCCTTCAGTGGTCCCTGACAGGGTTGCATGACACTTGGCAACCTCTACACGGGGGCCATGAAGGATCCAGCTCCAGCGCTGGGTAGGAAGAGGGGAAGAAACAGAAGCTGTGGTGCTTGGACAGCACTGAGCAGACAGAGCAGTCTCCAGTTCAGCAGCAAAAGGAAATGGTTAGCTAAAGGGATCTGATGCCACCTGCTGGATAGGCAGTTTCACAGCTTTAACATTCTCCAACTTGGGGAGATCCACCACGTCAACAGCTGGGAGCCCAGGCCTGTTACATCAATCACAATAACCATATGAACAGAGAATAGTCCAAGGGTGGTGAAGAGGAGACATCTGGGAACAGGAATCAAAAGAGACCCCCCCAGGGGAGAGGGCAACAATGGGCTCTTGGCCTCACATCTCAGAGAGAAAAGAGAGGACAGCCCTTCTCCACAGGAGGCAAGGCACCATGGAGAAGCACTCATGTGGGGCCTCTTACCTAGACTGGGAGATGGCTGCTGGGGCAGCAGGTAACAGGTGAGAACCTTTTCACCCGTCTTCTCATCATCTTCTGTCTGGAATTTCAACATGGGCTGGGACTGGTTCTCTGCAAGCCACAGGGCCTTCAGGTTGAGATTTGTCAGGGCAAAGGGCAAGTTCTGCAGCCTGCATGAGAAACATGGCTGATGAGACCCCACTGGCCTAGAAGGAACCTCCACTGGGCCCTTGAATTCCTCCACTTTCCTCGGGGCAGGATGGAGCAAACCCTGAGACAGGGCCTCTCTCTCCAGTGTTGAATCTCTCTCATGATGGAGACTCCACACAGCTCTTGCCAGACTGTTCTGCAGCAGTCCTCCCACAGCCTCCCGCCACCACACTGTCAGCTCTATGACTATGGGTAAAAGAGGGACACTTGTATTTTAACCACCCAGGGCTCAGTCCCAGTGAGTTTGTCTGGAAAATTGGAAAAAAAAAACAAAACCATTGAGCAGCACTAGGGAAAAGGAGACTCTGCCCCAGGCCAGTCAAGTTCCTGAAAACTCCTGGCAAGTGGAGGGTCTAACCAATCCAAGGCCTATGCTCTTCCCACTGCAGGACTCCAGCCAGGCAGTGGCAGGAGGTCATACTTAAGATTATGTTCTAATCATGGGTATTTTTTAGTAGAAGTCATGGACAAGTCACGGGCAGTAAACAAAAATTCACAGCCTGAAACCCATCCATGACTTGTACATCCCTGACTAAATCTTGGGGAAGGGGGCAGCCTGGGGGGGGACCACGAATGCTCTCGGGGGAGCAGCCCAAGCCCCCATGGGTATTCAGGGCTGGGGGGTGTTGGCGGGGCTGTCAGGCTCCCTACCTGGCTCCACGCAACCCCCCCAGAAGCAGCGACATGTCCCTCCCTCAGCTCCTAAGCAGAGCCATGGCCAGGCAGCTCTGCACGCTGCCTCCACCCCAAGTGTCAGCTCCGCAGCTCCCATTGGTGGGGAACTGCAGCCAATGGGAGATGCGGGAGCAGCACCTGCGGGCAGAGGCAGCGCGCAGAGCCGCCTGGCCACAGCTCTGCTTAGGAGCTGAGGGAGGGACATGTCGTTACTTCTGGAGAGCCCCCCTGAGGTAAGCGCCGCCCAGAGCCCTCAACCCAATCTCCCGACCTGAGCCCCCTCCCACACCCAAACTCCTGTTGCTGCTGGGGGAGGGGGAGATGCAGTGGCCCAAGACTGCCCCAGCAGCAGCCAGTGTGGCTGGCCCAGGGGCTGCCTGAGCTCCTCAGGCGGCCCCCAGGCCAACCGCACTGGCTGCTGCAGAAGTCACGGAGATCCCACAAAGTCACAGAATCCGTGACTTCCACGACCTCCATGAGAAACTCTCAGCCTTAGTCACAGTGCAACATGACAATGGGCTGCTCTAACAGAGGAGGAAAAAGTGTCATCTTGAAGCTCTGGTACCCATCAAATCCCTTTGAAGGTGCAGGATTTTGCTGTAAAGCCAGAGAGCAGACAGCAGAAATTCCACTCTGACCCCGAGCCTGCAGAGACTCTACGGTCACTGTCACTTGTTCTCATTATGAGTGTCACAATAGACTCAGAGCATCAGACAGGGATCATGACGTGGTTACATTTACCTTACACTAACAGAATATGGTACCAACCAGGAATATGTATATTTGGAACTTTAAAAGGGCCAATTTTCCAACGCTTAAAACAACTATTGGCTGACTGGGAATTTAAGTGGGAAGTTTTGTTAATGAAAACTGTGACTTGTACAAGGACATGCTATTCCATGCCCTAAAAAACACAATTTTACAGACGGCAAGAAGCCATCCTGGTTAAAAGGAGATGTGCAAGTGGTGATAAAACAAAAAAAATTTAGGGCTGTCAAGTGATTAAAAAAATTAATTGTGATTAATTGCGCTGTTAAATAATAATAAAATACCATTTATTTAAATATTTTTGGATGTTTTCTATATTTTCAAATATATTGGTTTCAATTACCAACACAGAATACAAAGTGTACAGTGCTCACTTTATATTTATTTTTAATTACAAACATTTGCATTGTAAAAAACAAAATAGTATTTTGCAATTCACCTAATACAAGTACTGTAGTGCAATCTCTCTATAATGAAAGTTTAACTTACAAATGTACAATTATGTACCAAAAATAACTGCATTCAAAAATAAAACAATGTTAAACTTTAGAGCCTATAAGTCAACTCAGTCCTACTTCTTTTTCAGCCAATCACACAAAAAAGTTTGTTTACATTTGCAGGAGATAATGCTGCCCACTTCTTGTTTACAATGTCACTTGAAAGAGAGAACAGGCACTCTCATGCCACTGATTCATATGTCCCTTCATGCTTCAACCACCCTTCTACAGGACATGCGGCCATGCTGATAATAGGTTCTGCTCGATAACGATCCAAAGCAGTGTAGACTGACACATGTTCATTTTCATCATCTGAGTCAGATGCCACCAACAGAAAGCTGACTTTCTTTTTTCGTGGTTCGAGTTCTGTAGTTTTCACACTGGAGTGTTGCTTTTCTAAGACTTCTGAAAGCATGCTCCACACCTCATCCCTCTCAGATTTTGGAAGGCACTTCAGATCCTTAAATCTTGGATCGAGTGCTGTAGCTATCTTTAGAAATCTCACATTGGTACCTTTGTGTTTTGTCAGATCTGCAGTGAAAGTGTTCTTAAAACGAACAACATGCTGGGTCATCATCTGAGACTGCTATAACAAGAAATATATGGCAGAATGCCGGTTAAAGCAGAAGCAGGAGACATGTAATTCTTCCCCAAGGAGTTCAGTTACAAATTTAATTAACACTTTTTTTTTTTAATGAGCGTCATCAGCATGGAAGCATGTCCTCTGGAATGGTGGCCAAAGCATGAAGGGACATACGAATGTTATGCATATCTGGCACGTAAATACCTTGCAATGTGGGCTACAAAAGTGCCATGCAAAATGCCTGTTCTCACTTTCTGATGACATGGCAAAGAAGAAGCGGGCAGCAGCATTAGCTCCCGTAAACAAATTTGTTTGTCTTAGCGACTGGCTGAAAAAGAAGTAGGACGGAGTGGATTTGTAGATTCTAAAGTTTTACATTGTTTTGTTTTTTAGTGCAGTTATGTCACAAAAAAATTCTACATTTGTGAGAATAAAAAGATTGCATCACAGTACTTGTATGAGGTGAATTGAAAAATACTGAATCACTTGGTTAAATGGTCATAGTCTTACCAATCACATTTTAACTGAGCCAAATCCCAGGTAATGCTGCTGAGAGTCAAGAATGCAGGTTATACCTACGGGATGGGCGACTGTCTTGGAAAGCAGTGACTCAGAAAAGGATTCAGAGGTCACCATACATCATTTCCCCAACATGAGCTCTCAGTGCAATGCTGTGGCTAAAAGGGCCACTGCCATCCTTGGGTGCATAAAAAGCAGAATATCAAGGAGAAGTAGAGAAGTCCCTCTGCCCATAGGCTCCAAACAGCAATGCCCACAAGCCAGTGGACTACTGCACAGGGAAGTGAGATCTGGCTGAGAACCTGCCTGCACAGGCAGCAACTACTGTGCCAGTCTGGAGAGAAAGGGGCCCCCACACCCACAGAGACTGGCATCTGTAAGAGAGGCCAGCCAAGCAGACACACTCCTGGGCCTAGTGAGACTAAGTGGTGCTGAGGCCTTGTGCTGCATTGGGTGCAATAAACTGGGTAGCCCCCACTCTGTTGCTAGACTTCTGCCTGCATTCTCTTTTTTACTCCTGAAGCTCGTTCCATTATTGTTTTGTTTTTATCTGGGGCAGGGGGGATGTTGGCTTTAAGTTCAAAGAATGTTAAGTGTATCTAGCCCCCGCAAACTCCTTCACAAAACTCCCCCGTTAGCCGCTCCCGTTCGCTAGCTCCTCTGGTCACTTAGGAGCGGGCTTTTTAAAGCCCTGGTCTTCCTGAGGGTGGGGAACAGGAACAGCACCCAGCCAAGACCCCCTCTGAACTCTTCAGTGGTCTCCCACATGATGACACCATATTCCGTGTCCCTCCAGAGCACATCCGGGCCCACCTGCACTCTGTTCTCCTCCTTCCCATGTGGCTTCTATGATGGGCATGCCTGAAGTCTGGGCTACACCTGTCCAGCCCTGTGTTCCACTCACCTGTTCCCTGCCACATCCAGCACATGCAGCTCCGTGGTGTTGGCAAGTTCGGGAGGCAGAAGCACCAGGCGGTTGTCACGCAGGGACAGCACATTCAGACTGGCACAGCCTCCAATCTCAGAGGGAAGTGCTGTCAGCCGGTTCCGGTCCACATTCAAATTGGTCAGCTTTGTCAGCTTCCCCAGGGATTTTGGCAAGGCCTGGGTGGGAGATGGAGAGACAGCACAGAAGCCATGATGCCAGAGGCTTCACTACAGTGGGATTCGCAACCCCAAAGCAAAATAAAGGGGAAAGAACATAAGAACGGCTACACTGGGTCAGACCAATGGACCATCTAGCCCAGTACCCTGTCTTCACACATTGGCCAATGGCAGGAGCTTCAGAGGGAATGAACAGGTAACCATCAAGTGATTCATCCCCTTTTGTCCAGTCTCAGCTTCTGGCAAACAGAAGCCAGGGACACTTCAAACCATGGCTTTGCATGTCTGCCTATCCTGGCTAGCCAAGCCAGGAAGCTAGCCAAGAGGTTTAGCTCTCTGTCACCTCATGGCAGGGGGAGGAACAGCAACACCTACATCCCTCAGCAACTCATAACTGCTGGTGAAAATCAGCACCTCCCTCTGAATCACAGCCACAATCGCTGCCTCTCTCATCACGGGGCACTGTGGGGAGCAGGGCAGGAGCACTGGCTGTGGGGGGAGCTCCCATCTACTCCAGCCCCAGCCTCTTCCAGCAGGGGGCACTGTACGGAGAGGGGCAGGAGCACTGGCTGTGGGAGGAGCTCCTGGCTACTCCAGTCCTGGCCTGTCCCAGCAGGGGGCGCTGTGGGGAGCAGGGCAGGAGCACTGGCTATGGGGGGGAGCTCCCATCTACTCCAGCCCCAGCCTCCCCGAGCAGGGGAGAAGGGCAGGAACACTGGCTGTGGGGGGAGCTCCTATCGAGTAGGTAACAGCTCCACCTTGGGCAAGTTATTCCCTAGCTGCTCAGGATGGGAGTCCACTGCCTTTGGGAAGCACCTTGTCCTTCCCCTCACATGTGTTATTTACCCATCTGTGCTAAGATTTTGAGATCTTTGGGTCAGGGACCATTTTCTACCATGTGCCTGTGCAGCACCCAGCACAATGGGGTCCTGGTCCCCGATTGGGGCCTCCAGGCACTACCCGTACACAGTCATCTGGTGCTGGCCCTGGCCGAGCCAGGACACTAAGCTAGAAGGACTCGGGCTGATCCACTTTGGAGAGCCCAGGGGATTCTTCAGCCAACTCATGAGATGACATCAGCTTCATCCAGGGGTCTCCCGAGGATAGATTGTGGTTTCGCATCACCAGAGGGGAGCACAGCAGGTACAGCTCACTGAAGACTATGGCCCATGGTTGAGGTCAAGGGCCCTGAGCCCTCTGTGGTACTGGCTGAAACCCCCAGAGCTGCAGCCTGTGGGCAGGGCCCAAGGAGATGACAGACTGGCATGGAGCAGTAAGGGGTTGAGCTAAGCAACACAACAGGGGCTAGCATGACTGCCAAAACACATACTGTCAGCACATTCTCTGTCAGGATGAGCTCCGAGAGATTCTCACAGTCCCCAATCGACTCAGTCACCTCAGCCAGCCGATTTTGATCCACTTTTAGGATGGAGAGCTGCTTCAGCTGACCTGAGCACAGGGAGAGACAAACATGAGCTGCATCAGCAAGTGATACGGGCCCTGCCCACACTACTCAGCCAAACCATCCATCCCTTACCCTCCCCAGCAGGGCTTCTCACTGCTACCATCCACGGGGTGACATGGTCCCTGCTCCTGCCCCATACTCTTCCTCCAGGGCTACCTCCCTTCCCAAAGGGGTTATACTGCACCCACGCAAACACGATGGCCCTTGCTGCAGCGCACTTACCAATCCCAGCAGGTATGCGTTCCAACAGGTTCTGCGACAGCAGTAGGTCTGTCAGTGCCACCAGCCCGCTGATCTCATTGGGAAGCTGCTCCAGCTTGTTCTCAGACACATCCAGACAGACCAAGCGCCGAAGATTCCCCAGCTCCTGGGAGGGGAAAGGAGACACCACTTGGCTCAAGGGAGTGATGGAGCAGGGAGCACAGCAGTGAGGCAACACCCATGGAACGGGTACTCACCGGGGGCAGGGCTGAGAGCTGGTTTCGGTCTAGCCAGAGCTCCCGCAGGTTCGGTAGTGCTCCCAGAGTGTCTGGCTGTGACAGAACAAGAAAACAGTGCGTTAGCCCTTCCCACAGGAGAGCACCTGCTGTTCCTAAATCACCACAATCCAGCAACGACAGATGCTGCAGCTCTGCCGCCTTCTCAAGGCCATTCACCACAGACCGCTGGGAAAGTAAGCAAGCCAGGATACCGTGACACGAAAGACCAGGTATTGGGGAGGATCTCAGCTGACACATGCTGCGGGTTTCTAGATTGGCCATGCTGGCTGAAAAAGTTCCCCAGGAGCAGGCTAGAAGGGGACAATTGAGATTGTTTGGTCCCACAGAGGGGTGAGGGAGGGCTTCAGAGGCTTTCGCCTCAGAAGGAATAAATGTCCCCTCTCCTTCCTCCTTGTGGGAATGGGCAGAGATAACTTGATATTAACCAGCCACCCTACTACACCAACATTATCCACCACCCGCCAGCCAGCCACAGGGACATACACATTAGCTGGATGTCGCTGCTAAAATGATCAGCAGTGGAACAAATGAAAGCACTGACATTTTGAGAATAGTAGTTAGGTTTTGGAGTTAACGCTTCACTGAGAAGCGGTTCATGCCTCAGAACTATTCTTGCAGGTCATCTGCAGGTTCTGGCAGAAAGAGCTGCACCACCTCACATGGCTCCCGCTTTAGGAGGTTTTCACCACCACCACCAAGAGGTTAAATTCTTGGAAAACCAGTTCTGGAGCAGCACTCTGGCACCTGTCTCTGCAGCTATGGAAACTACAGAACACACCTGGATTCCAGCTCAGTCAAAGGCTGCTACAAATACGCAAGAGCAGCTGAGCCCAGGTTTCACCCAGGCACTCTGTGTTGGTCTCCAGCATTCACGGGGTAGAAGGGCCTAGATGGAGGTTTCAGCGTCTGCAGCTCTCAGGGCCGCCATGCTAAGATTGGGTATATATACCCCCTGGGGAATACCAAGGGAAGTTGCTGGGGTCTCTCTCTAATGGCAAAGCCAAACCAGAAAGGGGAAGGGCAGCAAGCCAGTCCAGGAGGGCTGAAGCAGATGACAAGGGGTGGTTGGGATGGGGACGCAAAGGTCAGAGGTAGCAAAGGCAAGCAACAGAACTGGAGAGGCATAAATCCTCCGGCAGCTAGAGAGCAGGGGAGAGTCCCCCAGAGAAACAGGAATGGGATGTGAGGGGGAAGCAAGATGTGCAACAGGATGGAGGAAAACAACACTCAGCACCAACACAGCAAGAGAACAGAATGCTGGGAACAGCTACTGGGCTGCAACAGGCACACTGGAGTCACCAGCTGCTCCTTGTGATTTCAGATCCCATCCATCCATCCCCAAAGTTGGACCAGGGCACTGTCCCAACCACCAACCATCTCCTTCCCTCCCACCTCCTCCCTCCCATCCGCTTCACCTACCAGCACTTCCAGGTCATTGCCACCAAGATCCAACTGCTCTAACTTGACGAGGAATGAGAGCGAACTGCAGACCATTGAGGGGAGGGGGAGAGAGGGGGAGAGAGAGAGAGAGATTAGCAGCAGGGACCCCAGCTCCCCAGTCAACGTCATTGTGAATGCCCCCCTGCACCAGGAGACCAAAGAGTCAGTCTAGATAGCTCTTTCCATGGTGCCTCCAAGCCAAGGGGCTCAGGTGAGTTGGGGCTCTGCCCCACCTCCTATCAGAGTGGCCAAAGCCAACAAGGTCCTGTCTGCTCTGGGCTAGTGATGCTGGCATTTCCTCCTTTGAACAGGGACATGTGAGCAGGTGAGTTCCACAGGCCAGGCCTGCTGCTGGTCTGTTATGCCATGGTGGAGCCCTGAGAACAGGACGATGGAGAGAACTGGAAAAAGCTCAAAAGGAAAATGACACACACTCCAGGGGCTGCAGGAGCTGAGTTACAGGAGAGAGGAGGGAGCAAGCATTTCTAGTTCCCTACCCTCAAGACTGGGAGCCCCACTGTCCCTGCAGAGGATGTGAGAGCACCCTGGGCATTGTCCTGCAGAAAAAGAGGCAACGGGATGACAGCGGACAAGGTGTTCACTGGATATAGTCTTGTGAGAAGCCTGCCTGCAAGCCAGGTCCTGGCAGCATCTTGGGGGCAAGTTCCTAGGGCTGGGTGAAAGAAGGAGCTGAGCAGTGCCTGCATCCCTGGGGACTTGTCCTAGACATGCCAGGAACCACTGGTGTGTATGTCTCCACTCCAACAGCCCCACAGCACTAGGCAATACAGCAACTACTCCAAGTGAGATGGCTAACAGGTTCATCTGCATTGACTCCTGGCCCTACAGCCCCACCCCATCCTCTGATTCTCAAAACATGGGTCACTATCACACCCCGTCAGATCAGAGATCTTCCTTCCTTTACACCTGCACAGCCTCCTTCCACCCAGCCCTCAGCAGCTCTTCTGCCCTTTTATTCTCTTCAGATGGGTTTCACTAGCTCAGTTTTCACCATCTCAGGAAGGAGACTCTTGTGCAGGCAGCTGCTCTGCCCCCCAAGCCAACTTAAGAGTCTGGTTGCATGTACATGGTAAAGCCAAGAGATGACTGGTCGAAAGGGCAGGCTGCAAAAATACCAAAACAACAGGGGAAGAATGGTTCTCCTCCAGTAACTGACCATGGTTCTTCAAGATGCTGCAGTCAGCGTAGATCTCACTGTGGATACGCGGGTACCTCATGCCTATGAGACCGGAATCTTTGGAATCACAGCCTCCATCAGGGCTGCCCACATATGGGCTCTGTGCCTCCTCGTGTTCCCAGGAGGGGGCATAAAGCAGCCATGACCCTCCTCAAGACTCCTCCCAATTTGAAGCCTGTGTTAGCAGAGGACAGAGGAGTCTGAAAGCAGGGGTGAAGGGTCAGTCGGGGGTTCCACACCAATTATAACATCTCAGAGAACCACACTTACTGCAGGGTAACCATTCTCTTTTCAAGCATGTCAGTGCAATCCCACTGTAAGTGACTGGCAAGACGCACCCCTTTAAACAGCAGAATGAGAAGCATCAGCTGCAAACAAACAGGGACTCCAGTTCTGCTCTCCTGAATTTGGCATCTGCTCTGGCAGCTAATGCCAATGCATAATGCTTGACAAAAATCAGTGGATTACACATTACTGCCTTGCAATCTCAGAACCTGGCACATTTCTGAAGCAGGCAGAGCTCTGGTGGAGTTAGCGTTAACATGCATTGGAAGAGGTGTACCTGACAGTTGGTAGCAGGTCCATTGGGTTATGCGCTTAGCTCTCCTGTGCGATGAGATGGCCTGGCCCTTGGAATGGCTTGCTACAACCAGGAATAAATGGGGAGACAGAAAACCAAACCATTCCGGCTCTGTAGTAACGTGAGGCTCTGAAAATGCCTGGCACATGCAATTTGGCTGCTGATTAAGAGTGGTGTCTCAGGAAGAAAGCAGGCAGGTTAAGTGCGTAAGCTGGAATTGTGAGACCACCCAGGGTGAGGTCTCATCAGCACTTTGTCCCTATGATACGTTATGTAGGGAGGGTCAGCCACAAGCGTTTGAAGCGTGCACACTCTCCTGGCTGAAGTGACAGTGACTAGGAAGACCATCTTCAAAATGAGATGAACTAAGAAGAATTCTGAAAGGGGCTCAAAGGGTGTCTGCACGGCAGCGAGCCTCCCAGCTCGGGTAGACAGGCTCATGCTAGCAGGCTAAAAATAGCGCTGTGGCTGTTGTAGCTCTGGTGGAGATTCTGGCTAGCCACCTGACCTCAGGCCCACTCACCTATGCTGAGCATGGGTGGCTAGCCAGAGTCTCCGCCAGAGCAGCTAATTTTAGCACACTAGCTCAAGCCCCACTAGCGCAAGTCTATCTACCTGGGCTGGGAGGCTCATTCCCAGCTAGAACATAGACAGTCATGGGATCTCCTCACGAGCGTCTCAAAAGAGCAAGGGCCAGGTCCCAGGTAGGAACAGGTCTTGTTCCATGGGTAAGTACATAACAGGGCCTGAGGAACTTTGATACCGTCAGAAAAGAGAAAATGGAGCACAACTGTACAGATGACAAACCACGATTGCTGAGAGGTGGACCTTAATGGAGGGTTCCAGATGCAGCAAGCTGTCAAGCATCAGCAGTATCAAAACCCACATCCCTGTTGAGCACATAGCCCAAGAATCTCATTTTGAGGACGACGTCCTTCTGGTGGATGTCCTCCTCCTCTGTATTAGGATCTCCTGGAGTGTCTAAAGAAGACCCAATCTCTACTACTTAACCGTCTAACATCCAGGCCGTCAGATACAGGTCAGGATGGATTACTTCACCATGGTGCTGTGAGATCAGGTATGAGTAGCCTGGAAGCTAGACTGGCAGTTAACTGGACACCTGCAGCAAAAATGCCTGGGCCAGCATGCAGCTATGAGAACAATCGTGGCCTTTTCCCTTTTGATTCTGGAAGTCACCCCAAGGATCAGGGGAACCAGAAGAAAGGCATAAAAAAGAAGCCCTGGGTGCCACTGGAGAAGGAAGGTGCCTGGTATTGATCCTGGGCTCATGCCTTCTATGGGTAAAAAAAAAAGTTCTGATACTTTGTGTTGTCCTTGGTGGACAACAGGTCTCTCACAGGAACCCCCCCAAAGATGCAGTATCGACTCTCTAATGGAGCTCTCCACTCATGACTGGTCACAGATTGTCTGCTCAAGAAGTCCACCAGGACATTGCTGACTCCGAGGAGGTAAAGAGCCACGGGGGTTCATCTTATGTTAGTGGCAGCATGCCCCGTATTTGATGGCCTCCAGGCATGGGGGCAATGAATCTGTGCCTTCTTGCTTGTTAATGTAATGACTCACAGAGGTGCTGTCTGTCAGGATCTGTACAGTGGAGTTTTGGAAGACAGGTAGGAATGCCATGTAGACCAGCCTGACAGCTCTGCGTTCCAGGGCCTTGCAAGTCCCATGTCTTCCAGGGACGAGATCACTTGCATCTGCATGTAGTCCAGCTGGGCTCCCTGGCCTATCCCTGAGGCATCCATGATTAAAATCTTTGCTGGGAACAGGGATAAGAATGGCACCCCTCTTCTCATATTATCCACCATGGTGACTCTGAGGACATGAGATGGCATGGAGATCTTCCTGTCTATCCAGGTCTGGCCAGGGAGTAGACAGACCTGATCCAGTGCTGGAGGGGCCTTGAGTGAAGTCTGGCAAGCAGCATCACATATGTGCCGGCTGGCCTAACAGCCAAAGATAAGTCCATATAATCATAGCGGGGTTTGCTCTTTTCAGGCAGCTATACCCTCTCTGATCTGAAGTTGATCCCAGCTCCTATGAGCTCTATCATCCACAATGGGTAAAACACTATTTTTCATAGTTCACTGGACGCCCCAGTGAACTATGAAACTTGGAGAGAATGTAAGGTAGGCCTGTTGCGGTCTCCAGCTGGAACCTACCTCTGATTAGCCAGTCATCCAGGAAAGGGTAGACATGGATGTCTTGTATCCTCAGGTGTTCCCCTAACACTGCTAGGTACTTTGTGAAGACTCATGGTGCTGTGGAGAGTCCAAAAGGCAGAACCTTGCAGTGGTTGTGATTTGGCACCACTGAGAGCCTCGGGTACCTCCTGTGGGCCAGGTGGATGACTATGTGGACATACACATCCTACAAGCAGAGAGACATGAGCCAGCTCTGAGCCTGCAGAGATGGAACGATGGAGGCAATCGCTACCATCCTGAATCTGAGATGGCGAGTGTACCTGTCCAGTCTTCTCAGACCTAGGACAGGACAAAGACCCCCTTTTTCTTTGGGATAAGGAAATATCAGGAGTAGAAGCCTCTTCCCCTGTGGTACTTAGGCTCCTAGACAAAACAACAAGGCCACTTCTTTTAATAATGGGTTCTCATCCCAAAAGAGGGATGGGGAATGGGTAAGTAGTGCGTAAGGTATGGAAACCATTGGGGCAAAACAGCTTCGGAAGGCAACGACAGGCTTTGGATCACCTCGAGCATGGCTCTCAGCACTCCCATCAAACCTGCTGCCTCTGATGGTGTGGGGCGGGTGGCGAATCCAGGGGACAGCCATCTCCTAGGATTTCAAAATGTTTTCCAAGGTGGGTATGCAGGTTGCCAGCCCTAAGAGTATGATGTCCTTTGACTCTCCTGGAGCTGATTCTTACAGGGTTTCTGGTAGGGACCCAGAGTGCAAATCCCTAAGGACCTTAATGTAGACCTGAGTCTTTCAGGAACCACAGAGCTCCATTCTCCTCAAAGGGCAAGCCCTCGAAGGTGACTTCCATCTCCTTGGGTATCTTGGACACTAACAGCCACAACAGCGTGACAGCCCTGGCCACTGACAGCATGGCTGTATCAGATGTGTCATGGCTGCCGCCAGTGACATTTGACTGACCCTTTGGCCTTTTAACTCCCCTGCAGGAGCACAGGGAGATCTTCGACAGGACGGGAGCAACCCTCTACAACATTAGGCAGTTGTATTTTTCGTGAACAAGGCCTGGTAGTTCACCACCTGGAGCTGAAGTGAGGAGTATGCTTTGCTCCGAAACAAGTCTAACTTTTTTGAGTCTTTGTGCTTTCAAGTACCTTCCAAAGGCTTGGATTTCCCCTGGACTGCGACACTACTAAGGATCCCAGGTCTGGGTGGATGTAAAAGTGTTCAAAGCCCTTTGGGGGCACCTGGTATTTTTTCTTCACCCATTTAAAGGAGATGGGGAGAGAGGCCAGGGTTTGCAAAGTCCCTTAGCTAGCTCCAGTATGCCCTTACAGATGGGGAGGGCAATCCTAGTCAAAGTAGTCAAGCTGAGAATATCAAACAGCTTGTGGGACTTCTCATGTAAGACTCATATTCAGAGTATCTGCTACGTGGGTCAGGAGATTCTAGAAGGCTTTGAAGTGGTCAGCCACCAGGGTAGTAGCTGGTGTCACTGCCTCATCACCCGATGAAGACAACTCCTCTGGCAGAGATGGGAGTTACTGGTGTTAAACTTCTGCTATCTCCAGCTCATGGCTGCTGATAGCAGGCTCTGGTATTGGAGGTCTGGCCAACATCGCTCCCTGACAGTGAGATCTCATCTTCCTGGAAGTGTGAGAAAGGGTCTTCTCCAGGATACATGCGACAACAGTCCCCTGTGAGGCCAAGGTGACTTGCCATAGGGATACTGGCCTTGTTCAGGTTGCCTGGCTACTGACACTCCTGTCTCACTTGCAACGGAGCTCCTGGCACGGGGCCTCCAGAAGTGTCCTTGGGTTTACTCTCTAAAGTCAAAGAAAAGGCACCCCTGTTTAACAGTGGGGAGAAGAGTAAACTGAAATGGGGTAAGAGAAGTAACCCTCTTTGAACAGTGCTGCTGCACGGTGGGGTGACCTCTGCATCAGGAGGGGACATCAGGGCCTTTGCCAGGACCCATCTCAGGCCCATCATTCGTTCAGTCATGGGCCCCGATATTGCAATCTTCTGCTGTTCCCACCTCAGCAGAGAATTTAGACGCTCTGTCCTTGGAGGAGTGATGTTTCACGCTCCTTGTGGAATGACTCCACATATCGTATGAAGCTGCATTTATGCTCCGTGGAGGATTTTCTCCTGGCAGCACCCTTCTGTGACCTGGACACAGGTGCCAACTCTATCATTGAAGCTGTTGGCACCAAAGGCGTCAGTGCTGAAGGTGGAAGTGCCAGTGTTGACAGTATCCTCTTCATTGTCTCTCTTTTGCTGCCCGATTCCAGGGGGTGGTGCCTGCCTGAGAAGTGCTGGCCAACGCTCTGCTCCACTCTGGTGGTCGTCATTTCCTCTGGGTCTGAAGTGACCTGCACTGTTGCACAGGAAGTGCATCCCTGGCTTTGCAGGTCCTGCAGGAAAAGTACCAGAGCAACAAGCACCTGCCCAGGATATAGCTCTGCCCCAGACAGAAGAGGCAACAGCTGTGTCCATCAATGAGATGGGGAATGAGTCTGACATAGGATGGGCAGGTTTTGAACCCTGATGGATTAGAGTCTGTCATGTTGGCACAAAGCACCTTGCCCCACATTACAGGTAGGTCCCTTTCTTCTTTAATAGGACATCCGAATTAAAGAAAGCAAGGATTTTCTTCACCAAGCCAGTCATGAAAAAGACTAGTTTGAAGATCAGGAGAACAGTGATTCAGACAGACACTTTCTCCCCCCAGGCAGTAAGAAGGAACCAAGGGAGAATCGTGGCTGCTGCCCCTCATCCTTTCACAGAGGAGAACAGGAGGCACAGGACACATACGCAGCCCTAGAGGCATTGCTACTCAAAAGACTCATCTCACAGGGATGCGGCACATACTCATCCCACAGTGGGATTCACACAGACATATATATATATATACACACCTGAAAAAGAATGAAGGGATACATGCGGGTGAGCATTTGGATTGACTGGCAGGCAGATACTGAGCTGATGTTGAGCTACTATGGATTAGGGACAAGATTCAGCAGCGGGGCTCCTGACAGGAGGTCTACGTTCAGTCGTATCAGCCAGCACCTGTGCTCCGTCTGTCTCCTCCTTTGATGAAGCAATTTACTGTTTGCAGGGAAGTCACAACTCACCCCCTCCTCCAAATCCTTACAGCAACTCTTGGTGACTCAACTTCTCTCCTTTAAAGCTGGCTTCTTAGCCCCCACCTGCCTGAAAAGGCCAGTATTCTACTGAAGCCCAACACCAACACCCCCACCCCCGTAAGAGCTGCTGGACCAGGACAGGCATGTAAAAAAGCAAAGGTGCCAGAAAAAGGGAAAACAACGAGGAGAACTTGTGGCACCTTAGAGACTAACAAATGTATTTGGGCATAATGTGTTAGTCTCTAAGGTGACACAAATACTCCTTGTTGTTTTTGCTGACACAGACTAACATGGCTACCCCTCTGAAAGAAAAAGAGAACAAATTCGGCACATTCCCCAGTTCCCTTGCTCTACTTTACGATGCACTGCAAATCCTCACCTACACCCCCATAAACATCATCATCCCTTGCCCTCCAAAACCACCTTCTGCTAACTCTAACCCACAAATGAGGGAAGTTCTCAGCAGTTCGACCAGGGACCTCAAAGCAGCAGCCCCACAATTCCACTGCCTCCTCCAGTGTGATCATGAGCTCAGATAAACAGATTCCAAATGTCCCTCCCTACCGTTATGCCTTGAACAAACCCCTTCTCCTCATACCACCCCCAATAATCCAGCGAAAGAGAGAGCTTGTTCATTCAAAGCCCTGCAGGCCCTGTAGCCAGGGTACTCAGCTCTGCACTGCAGATGGTTAGCCCCTGGGGCTCCCCTAGGCGAGCAGCCAGGAAGGTCCCACAGTCACCCGACAGGACACTCACGTGGGGAGGGACTTGAGCAGGTTCTCACGCAGCTCCAGAGTCACCAGATTTGCCAAACTGCAAGAGAAAAAGATGCGAGGAAGCCAGAGTCACTGGGAATGGGGGGGGGCCCTTCAGGGACAAACTCCGATGCTCAGACCCTCCCTCAGGGCAGTCCTTTGTATACATGGCTACACGGTGTACACCAGTAGCAGAGGTGGGCTGGGGTTGAAATAAAGACGTCCTAAAATTATCGGGGCCGATGGAGACTTACTATCAAAACACCCTGGAGGTTGCTGTTCCCAGTCCAGAGGACAGGAGAGAGATGGCATCAGCCTATGGAGCAGCCGGCATCCCGGAGACCAAACCCCACACACAAGGTGATGCCCTACCCTGGGGGAAGGAAGGTCATGCCCCTTCTGAGAGGCCCTGAGGGTTCTACCTAAGCACTCAGAGCTCACCATGCTGAGAGTCTAACTGAACTGACTGCAGCTACTTGCAGGGGAGCAAGGGGTGTACGTGCACTAGAGAGGAAGATGGTCTTGTGGGACTCAGGAGGCCTGGGTTCAATCCCTGCCTCCAGCAGAGACGCCCTGTGGGCAAGTCCTTTCCCCTCTCCTGCCGCAGTTGCCATCTGGGACACGGGAACAATGATCCTAACTCAGCTGCTGGACAGTGTGGGGGATAACTTCATTAATGTTCCTAAGACCACCAGGAGTTCAGATAAATAGCGCTTTTGCCCATGGTGCAGGCACCTTCCACGATGGTGGGGGTGCTCTCCTCCTGCCCACCCCTCCCCTGCACTCCCCACACAACTAGCAAGAAGCATAAGCGCACTCACTTCCCAATATCACTGGGGAGGCTCTGCAGGGATACATCATTCAGGGCAAGGTGGCCCAGGCTCCGCAGCTGGGTGAAGCCCTCAGGAAGCCTATGGAGGAAACAGACTCGTAGGCCTGGAAGGGACCTTAGTAGGTCATCTAGTCCAGTCCCCTGCACTCATCAGGACTAAGCATTATATAGACCATCCCTGACAGGAAGTGACAAAGCCAGCACCATTACAGTTGTGCACAAACAACCCCAAGTTCCCTCTGCCTCATCCCTATCCCTGCAAACCTTTACATAGGGAGAGGAACTCACTGCGGCCCTACCCATTCAAACAAATGACAATACCTACTGCCCAGATGCATTATGGGGGAGTCACACACATTGGAGGCAGCTCTAATCCTGTCTGGGAAATCCTATGCTCACATACCAGCACCACAGGGAGGCAGCAGAGAGCTAACTCTGATTTAAAGGGGTGCACAGTCTGCAGAGGCTTTGGTGCCCACAAAGTACAAATTGGGTAGGGCAGGAGAAATGGGAGTCTCTGTCTCCAAGGACTGTAATGGAGGTTGGGGCATAATGTCACTAAATGGAAAGTGGACACCTCGGACTCTATGTGGGGGGAGGAGGCCATAGGCGCTGACTCTGTGGGTACTCTGGGGCTGGAGCACCCACAGGGAAAGATTGGTGAGTACTCAGCACCCACTGGCAGCTCTCCGCCCCCCCCTCCCCACTCACCTCCGCCTCCTCCCCTGAGCGTGCTGCCTGCCCACTTTTTCCCCCTAGCTTCCAGCGCTTGTGCCGCGAGGAGGGAGGGGGGAGGAAGGAAGGGGAACACAGCGCACTTGGGGAAGAGGCGGGGCCGGGGCAGGGATTTGGAATGGGGGCAGGGCAGGGGCGGGGAAAGGGTGGAGTCAGAGCAGGGCTGGGGGGGCATGAGCACCCACCGGCACCGGGGAAAGTTGGCGCCTATGGGAGGGGAGTCCCAAAAGGACACAGGAGTAAGGGCTACAAAGGCATCAGGATGGGACAGGAAGGGGAAAGAGTTCCTCTCCATAAGGTTCCATGTAGACTCCCTGAGACCATGTGCTCAGCTCCAGGAACTGTATTAGCAGAGAGATGCTGACAAAAGGGAGGAAACTCAGAGCAGAGCCACAGAAAGGTTCTGGGGGCCAGCAGGACTGAGTTACCAGAGGGACACCAAGAGCTGAGCACCATGGGGCTGACAAAGGAACATGGACCCTTCTCCCAAGTCCTGCAGTGACGCAGTCATTCCTGCCTGTCCTGTTGAGGCAGGGTTCTCAAACCAGTTCTTAGAGACAAGTGGCCACATCACAAACACCAGCAGCACCACTAAGCAAAGGGCAAACATTTCCCCTGGTTGCAGTCTCAACAAAGGGGAGAGGATTGCAGGGCTTCGAAGGGTCCCCCCCGTGCAATGTGAGCAAAGGTGCCAGGAAAGCAAGTGAATTGGGGGGAGGGGGTCCACAGACTTTGCCTCTTTCTGTTTTACTTCTAGAAGGTCCAATACGAGCTGCTGGGCAAGACAAGCTGGAGAGAATAGGGTGCTTCCCCCTTCCTCACCCCATGCACTGAGTTGAGCCAGGAGAGGAGACTGCCTGCCCCTCCCTACCTGGATAAGGGATTCCCACTGAAGTCAGCAATCTCCAGGGATTTGCAGAATTTGATGCTTTCAGGGATTTCTGGAATGTCTGAAGCAAAGAGGAAAAAATAAGACCACAGTAAGATCCAGTCACATGGATTCATAGATTTCAAGGCCAGAAGGGACCACTATAATCATCTAGTCTGACCTCCTGTATAGCACAGACCACAGAACTTCCCCATAATACTTCCTAGAGCAGATCTTTACAAAAACATTCAGTCTTAATTTAAAAATTAGCAGTGACGGAAAATCCACCACCACCCTTGGTCAATTGTTCCAGTGGTTAATTACTATCACTATTAAAAACATACACCTTATTTCCCATCTGAATTTGTGGGGACAAGGGAGGCCCCAGTGAGAACCTGTCACACAGTGGGAGAATGGAAACTCCATGGCACAAGAGCAGCTCCCAGCAGAGTTCCCTCTAGGAAGCTCCTGAAGGGCACATCCTCCTTCGGGCACAGGCACTGATGTCCTGGTGACACTGGGTGGCCCATGGAGCACTGAGGTGCTGGAAGAGCCTGGTACTGGGCTCCTGACAAGGAACCCCATGTTCCCTGCCTGGTCGGCCTTACCATTGCGAGAGATGTCTAGCTCCACCAGCTGCATGAAGTTGGCCACCTCGGGGGGAAGTCTCTGAATCTCATTGTCACTCAGGCCCAGCTTGCGTAGGTTCAGGAGCCGGAAGAAAGGCTGGAAGGAGAAAGCAGCAACAGCTCCACAGGGGATCTCATCCTACCTACTTATCCCAGCCCTACACAACTGCCAGCCGTGGGCAGCTTCCTTCTGCCCAGGCCTCTTCCTGCGACACCACCTCTCAAAGATGCAGCTGCCACAAAGGAGACGAGCAATGTGAGACTGAGCAGCCAAGGGGGTGGAGCTAGAATTATCTGGCACAATCCGAGTAGGGAGCGAGCAAGAAGCCCTAGGGACCAGCTGCTTAACGGACTCATTGGTGATCCAGAAGAGGTGTAGGGAAGTTAATGGAGTCATTAAGTGTGTCCAGGCCCCAACCCCATTATCCTACAGCCCCTTATCAGCCCCCTCCCCTCTATGCAGACTGGAAGCTCCTCAGGGAAGGGAGTGACTTCGCTTGTTTTGCAGGCACACAGCAAATCACAGGAATACTAGGGTGTAAGATGTCTCCATTAATGAAGTCACCAGCAGATACCACATAGACATGGAAAGCCAGCCCATGTATGTCAACAGAAAGGAGCATACAGAATGGTAGGTAACATGGATGCAAGGAGAGAGATTAGCAAGAGGCTATCAGTCTGTCTGGAACAGGAAGCCCACAAGCAGATTCGAGGGGATACTGGGCACCACAGGTAGGAGGAAGCAGTTAAGGAGAATAAGGATATTGCTGAGAAGCTCAATGTTTTTCTACATCATTCTCCACACAGGAATGTGGGGAGATCCCTGCCCTAGGTTTCCTCTTCTCATGTGATGCAGAGAAAGTGCTCTCAGGGACTATGGTAGAACAGACTGAGACTTGTAGAATCCATGTCAGCTGTAATCTATATACGTTGTAGGGGTCTGAGCCGCTCATTATAAAAGAGGAACAATTCCTGGCTTGCCATCCCAGCTTACAGCTTATCCCAAAAATATTTATCTAATTTCTCAAGACCTCCCATTGTTAGCCAGGACCCAGGTGCCTGATCAGTCTCTTGCTACATTGTATACACCTTCCCCTCTCAGGGTGGCACCCTGTCTCTGGGACCAATGCCCTATTTTATACACATTCTCCATGCTCTGGGAGGCGTCTGGGTCCCAGAGATTAGGGCCCCCTCATACCAAAGGGCGCCTGCTCACACCAAGTTCCAACTGAGCAGAATCACTGTCTTAGCCCTGTGAAGGCCATGGACAGGTTTCAGCTACTGCAAGACAAGGCCACTCAGGAGGGAGGGAGGGAGCCAGCCTGGGCACTGAGCTGGTAACTGTACCTTGCTCTCCAGAGCTTTGGAGAACTATTCCCTGTTCCCTTAGGACCCTGCTTGGCTCTGCATGGGTACCAAAGAAATAAGCTACCGCACCAAAAGCACTAGATGCTGGGCCATAACGTGTCCAATGTAAGCAGCAGGGCTAAGGCTGTATGAACTTTCCATTCTAACCCCCTCACTTCAGGCCATGGCTCAGCCCAACCATTTGGGAGTCCAAGTCAGAGACCACATTCACTGCCCCCACACAAACAATTCCTGTGACCAGTGCCATGGAGGATAGGAGGGAGGAAGTATGCTGGACCTGGGGCAGGAAGCAAGCCTTGTAGAGGTAGCCAGCCATCCAGGGACCCCCTTGAGACTGGTCAGGAGTATGACCCATTGAAAGCTGAACAGGGGCAGTAGGTAAGATGCAGGTTTTTGTCACTATGGCTGTGTCTACACTGCCACTTTCGGTGTTAAAAGTTTTGTCATTCAGGGGTGTGAAAAAAAAACACAAAAGTTTTAGTGCTGAAAAGCACCAGTTTAGACAGCGCTTTCTCACCAGGAAAGCTACCACCACTCATTCAGAGTGTTTGTTTTTTTTAAATCGCCGGGAGAGCTCTCCCCTGGCGATAAAGCATGTCTACATTGCACGTCACAGCGCTGCGGGCATCCGCGCCATAACGTGGGCAGTGTAGACATACCCTATGCTCAAAATGATCAGCCAAGGAAGACTGTGCACATGCACATCTATAGAAAACTCTAAGTCTCTATCACAAAAAAAGAACGAGGAGTCCTTGTGGCACCTTAGAGACTAACAAATTTATTTGAGCATAAGCTTTCGTTGGCTAAAACCCACTTCATCGGACTAACACGGCTACTGCTCTGAAATCTATCATGAAAGATACTCATAGCCTGGACAGCTAATTATAACGAGGAACCTCTGAGACTAAATGCTTAGCAACATTCAAAAAAGGAGACTGGGAACACAGCTAATGAGTTAGATAGGGCGAGGCAAGAGGCTCTCTCTATAGGCAGCTGATTCCATCATTGTCCGGTAGGGAGTTTCTTGCAGCTAGTACTTTATATGGAGATCTACCTATGACATAGAACTGGAAGGGACCCTAAAAGGTCATCAAGTCCAGCCTCCTGCCTTCACTACCAGGACCAAGTACTGATTTTGCCCCAGATCCCTAAGTGGCCCCCTCAAGGACTGAACTCACAACCCTGAGTTTAGCAGCCCAATGCTCAAATCACTGAGCTATCTGAATTCTGAACTCAATAGGCTACAGGGCTGCAGCAATTGCTGTGTTCCCTGAATCACTGCAGAGATGTCAGGGACCACTTTCCAAAGGCTCCTCACCTGTTCCCACTGAAATGAATGAGACTACTTGCAGAGTGGGCTACTCACCATGAGAAAGTAGGACATAATTTGGCCCTTAGTGGATTCTCAAAACAGCCTCCATGAAGAGGCAGGGATTCGTGTGTACGGTGCGTAGCACAAAGTGGACCTAATTCCTGATTGGGGTCTATGGACTCTACTGCAATACAAATACACCTCTACCCCTTTCTAATGCCACCCATTATAACACGAATTCGAATAGAACACAGTAAAGCAGCGCTCCAGGGGGACAGGGCTGTGCACTCCAGGGGATCAAACCAAGTTCAGTATAACGCGGTAAGATTTTTTGGCTCCCGAGGACAGCGTTATATCGAGATAGAGGTGTATAAACTACTCCCACTCTACAGCTATCTGCCTGTGATTGTTAGATAACCTCAGAGAGGGTAAGTGTCTCGCTCAGGGTCACACAGGAAGTGTGCGGTAGAGCTGGGAACAGACTTATGTCTCAATCATTACACTACAGAACCACACACACAGAAATGACTTCTAATCTATGTCATTATCCTGTCTGTCAATAAGCCACAGGTGGCTAGCCGGGTAGAGCAAGCACAAGGAGACCAGAAAACAGACCCAGAGGCTGAGTGACCTACCTAGACAGCTACCCATGGGCCTGAGTTCGACTTCGGTCTGACTCTTCTTTCCTAGGTGACCGCCCCCACCTGCATAATGTGTCATTGACATGAATGAGCCACACTGAGGGCTGCCAGGGGTAACAAAACTGTTCAGTACATGTGGTTGGGTGGCTGCTCCACACAGATAGATGGAGGGTTAAAGCAGCCCTCAGGGAGGCTATGGTGGGGACCCAGACCCTGGAAGAGTGAAGCAGGTTGCTCCTCGAAGTAGAGAGCTTGGAGACATCATGCAGGCCCAGCTGAGGGAGAAACTGGGGAGATAAGGCCACACACTGGGGGGGCTCTAAGTTGGAGGGTGTGTGGTGAGGCAACTGCCCCACACAGGTAGATGGAGGGTTAAAGCAGCACTCAGGGAGGCTGTGCAAAACCCAACCAATGGGAGGAAGGCTTGTAGAGAGCCAATCAGGGCCAGGATAGGCCATATAAAAGAAGGGCTGTTCAACAGAGCAGAGTCAGTCCCTTCTTAGAGTGCAAGGGAGAAGGACTGGCTGCCTTAGAGGAGTACCTTAGATAGAACAGTGCTGGGCAGGGGAGCAATAGGGAACCCCAGCCTGAGGACCCTGATGCAAAGGGCTGGGAAAGTGCTAGAGCTATGGGGAAATGGCCCAGGGAAAGAGGCGGCGGGATTGAAGGAGCGGCAGCACGTGGCCGCTGGCTATAGGGTCCCTGGGTCAGAGCCCTTAGTAGCAGGAGGGCCCTGGTCCCCCCACCCCCACCCCGTCCCCCTACTTGCCACAGAGGTGATGGCCAGTATTTGGACTGCAGTTTACCCCTTGAGATGAGGGGTTAGACCAAAGGCTACAATAGGCAACAGCGGCAAGTGGATGGACTAGAGACAGCTGGTTCCCCCGGAAGCTGGGAGAAGTGGAGTGGGACACAGCCCGGCTGTGCCCAGAAGAGAATACCACAGTAGGGGGGAGGGATAGCTCAGTGGTTTGAGCATTGGCCTGCTAAACCCAGGGTTGTGAGCTCAATCCTTGAGGGGGCCACTTAGGGATTTGGGGCAAAAATCTGTCTGGGGATTGGTCCTGCTTTGAGCAGGGGGTTGGACTAGATGACCTCCTGAGGTCCCTTCCAACCCTGATAGTCTATGATTCTATGACACGGGTCTTAGAGGTGGAGCAGAAGTGATGGCGGTGAGACACCGCTAGAGGATGGTGCACCGGCACCAAGAGCTAATTCCCAGCAGGAGGCACCGAGGTGGTGAGCCCCGCCCCGTCACAGTAAGATACAGGCCTAGCGCAGCACTGCATAGTAGAGAACAAGGTCTTCTGCCTTCTACAGAGGCTGGATAAGGGGGAGAAAGATTATATGAAAAGTAGGGAGACAGTACCTATGCCATGAACGGAGCTGTCCACCCTGCTGGAAGGGTTGGCTAAGGTCTCCCAGCAGCAGGGTTTGAAATACTCCCTCTACTAGTTCAAGTCAGCTCTTCACAGTCACTAGGCCAAGACCTATGCAGTTTATTGTGTAGGTTTCTCAAACCAGACCTTAAGAAGTATAGTTTCTACATATGGGTATTAGAGAGACTATAAAGCATTGCCGCTCATTTGCTAAGGCTGTACAGAAGATGTAAAGTGCTGTAAGGTGAAAGGTGCCTATATAAATTTAGACTCCTACTGTCTCCTATACTTCCATAAGCCACAGGGCATGGGGAGAGCAGCAAACTAACAGCCTCATGATAGTGAACGATGAGTGCTATTTAATTCAGCTTAACTAGCATAAAGGAGTTTAATAGTAAGGAAACAGGTGTTAAATAGACATGAGATTGTCAGCTCCAGCCAAGGCCTCAGGTCAGAGTAAGAATTTCAGAGGCTGTATCGGTTATCCTCTCCCACAGACTCTAGGAAGGGAGATTCAGGTTAGAAATTAGGCGAAGTTAACTATGAGAAGATAAATAGTTAAGTTTTGGAATAGGCTTGCAAAAGAGGTAGTGAAATCCTCATCACTGGAGGTTTTTAAGAACAGGTTGGACAAACACCAGTTATGGACAGTTTAGGTTTACTTGGTCCTGCCTCAATCCAAGGGCCTGGACTTACAGGGAGGGATAGCTCAGTGGTTTGGGCATTGGCCTGCTAAACCCAGGGTTGTGAGTTCAATCCCTGAGGGAGCCACTTAGGGATCTGGGGCAAAATCAGTACTTGGTCTGGCTAGTGAAGGCAGGGGGCTGGACTCAACCTTTCAAGGTCCCTTCCAGTTCTATGAGATAGGTAGATCTCTATATATTATACCTCCAGCCCTTAATTTCTATGATGCTACAGAATTTCATGCAAAAAACAACTAACTTGGCAAGACTCAGAAAATGCCAAGGGACGTTTATCTCTTGTGTGTGTGAATTATAGCCTCAATACAGGAGAACATACTATTTTTCACACAGAATTTTTCTACAAGCAAAGATATAGGACTAGGATGCATTCCACAGTCCATGAAAGACATTTGTATGACACCATTAAGATATAGACATAGAGAGAGAGAGAGAGAGAGAGAGAGAGAGAGAGAGAGAGAAATATAGATAGATAGATCTAGTGCGAATGGAGTGTAACAGCAGAGTAACTGCAAACAGAGGCGTAGGATTTATCTACCTAATGTGAACACGGTTATATAGCACCTTATACAGGTACAATTGCATCTACACTAGGGTTATTTCAGCATAATTATGCTGGCAAAAAAAAATACACCCCTTACCAATAATGAACAGCCCTTATTGCCAAAACACTGAAGAGATGTAACAGACACTTCTGTCAATGAAACCAGACTCACTGATGAGTCTCAGCTTGAGGAGATGTGGGCAGGCTACACCTTCTACTAGCCTGGAAAGGCCATGGATGAGCTGAGACAGTTGGGGGTAGGGTTCACCATACAGTGTGACATTCCCTGTAAGCATGACTCACTCCCCAATGGAGTCAATGACCGACTTATAGTGCTCTGCATAAAATGTTCCCTTTATGCTAGGTACCAACAATGACTCATAGAGATGAGGTCAAGGAACTGTTTTATGAAGATTTCAGCAGGGTCATCAGAGGGGTGCCACACTAGGACATTGTACTTGAAGATTTTAAATGCACATGTAGGAGCTGACTCTGACACGTGGAGCAGGGTGCTAGGCCATCACAACATTGGAGGGTCAAACTCAAATGGCCAACTACTTCTCTTCATTTGTGCCAAATTCAATCTCACTATTCCCAACAGTCTGCCAACAAATATAAGACAACATGGATGCATCCCAGGTCAAAATAGTGGCACATGCTGGACTATGTAACTGTACGGTCTAAAGACATGAAAGATGTACATATCACCCTGTCACGCTGTTTGGTATGGCTTTCAACAGTGAGTGCCAATCTCAGGTCAGGCTCTCAGAAAACATGGAAGACACGCCAAACTGGTGTATTTTCTATAATTACATTTCTCACCAAGCCAGTAACAAATGTACACTCCTGGATCACTATACCAGCATTACCATGGAGTCACAGACAGTCGCCTTAGGCTCTCCAGCCCACCTTACCACCCAGACAAACAAAACTTTGGGCTTGGCTACACTTGCAAGTTGCAGCGCTGGTAGAGCTGCAGCGCTGAGGCACTCCACTGCACACCACCACACCACACACACAAGCAGCTGCTGGCGCCTGCCTGGCTGCTGCACCTGGCTGTAGCACCTGGCCAGGATTGGGCTGCTGGGCTGCAGCTGCTCAGCGCCACACACACCACACCAACACCGACACACCTCCTGGGGAATAAAGATATAAAAGAGAGATATCTTTAACTAACTTTAACCTTTGTTTTTTTTGTTTGTTTTGTTTGTTTTGTTTTCTTGTTTTGAGCTCCGCTTGCTCCGCTTGTTCAGGCTGCTAATCAGCTCCATTGAGCTTGTGATCTCAATCTGATCTCAATAATCATCCAAGATCCTCCCTCCCTGTTGCTGACTGCTCTCTGTGCCTCTGCTCCCGCTGCGCTCTAAAAAAAAAAAAAACAAAGCTCTGTGTGCTGCTCTGATCCTCTGTGTACTGCTGTAAACAATCAAAAGAGAGGAGGCAGGGAAACAAGGGGAGTCGTGCAGGCTGTTTTAGTAAAAGTAAGAGTTAAAGGGTCAAAAAATTTGTTTTTTTTTTTCAAAAACACACAGTAACACACACAAAAATCTCCAATCTCCTCTCCCTCCCCCCCCCGCACCCCCACCCACCCCACCCCCCCCCCTTTTGAAAAGCACGTTTTTGGTTTGAATGCTGGGCTAGCTGTGCCATAATGCATCACTCCCAACAGCGCTGGAAAAAATGCAATGCTGCACACCACACACCAGCGTAGCTGTGTGTGTGTGTACACACACGCCAGCGCTACACAGCTGGATGACCAGCGCTGCAAACTACCAGCGCTGCAAACCGTAAGTGTAGCCAAGCCCTTTGATGTTGTTCACACTACCAAATATCGCATCACATTAGTTTACTCGCACACCAAATGGCCAGTCGCTTTCCCCAGGTCAAATTGGTACTCTGGCTCCACCGTTGTCTTTGGTGAGATCAATTTCTCTAGTAAACTGACTCAAGGTTTATTAGCTAAGAAAAAGAAATGAGTTATTGAGAGGTTAAAGCAGGTAAAATACATTAACAGGAGAATCCAAGTTTGTAGATTAAAAGTGACAGCACAGACACAGTGATGAGCTAGTTTTCCATATGCCTCTCAGGGTTCCCCACAGTAATTGTGGGTATCTGTCCAATTATTCAGTATTCTACCATTAGAGTCTATCAGTCCAGAGATGCAGAATCATTCCCTTAAGCCAGTATTTATAGATCCTGTTCACAGACAGCAAGCTGACAGGTGTCTTCACCAAAGCCTGGGCTTTTCCTCTGGTGACAGTGAGTAGGGAATGCAGTTTGATCTGTAAACTCAACGACCCTTGCTTTGACTTTAGCCTTCTACTTCTTTTGCATTCACAAGTAATTTAGTTAGTGACGTATCTAATGCAATTGCCTGCCATTACATTCTTATGGGGATAGATAAGTGAAAACAATACAAGTATCATTCATTAGTATTCATGAGGTTCTAACACCTGAATATACGCACTTTGATCTAGGGCAGCAGTACTCAAACTTCATTGCACCATGTCCTCTTCTGACAACAAAAATTATTACATGACCCCAGGAGGGGGGAACCAAAGAGTGAGCCCACCCGAGCCTCGCTGCCCAAGCTCCACTGGCCCGGGCGGGGAAGGGGGCCCAAAGCTGAAGCCTTTAGGGGGTCCCGACCCACAATTTGAGAACCCCTGATCTTGGGTTATTTAATTACAGAGACATACACAATGTAATGCAATAAGCAATCAACAGGTTTCTAGACAAGAGGAGGCAATGCCATTAACATTCCGTTTGAACTAAACTAACACAAGTACATTGCAGCAAAGAGTCCTGTGGCACCTTATAGACTAACAGATGTATTGGAGCATGAGCTTTCGTGGGTGAATACCCACTTCGTTGGATGCAAGTAGTGGAAATTTACAGATCCAGACTAACACGGCCACCCCTCTGATACTTGACAAGTACATTGGTTTCAGTGTGGTAGCCGTGTTAGTCTATATCAGCAAAAAGAACAAGGAGTACTTGTGGCACCTTAGAGACTAACAAATTTATTTGGGCATAAGCTTTCGTGGGCTAAAACCCACTTCATCAGATGCATGCAGTGGAAAATACAGGAGGAAGATATATACACATAGGACATGAAAAATGGGTGTTACCATACCAACTCTAATGAGACTAATTAATTAAGGCAGAATTGCGACCTTTAGGTCTGTAATTGAGTGTGCAGGGAGGTTGAAGTGTTCTCCAACTAGATTTTGAATGTTATAATTCTTGATGTCCATTTGTGTCCATTTATTCTTTTGCATAGAGACTGTCCAGTTTGGCCAATGTACATGGCAGAGGGGCATTGCTGGCACATGATGGCATATATCACATTGGTAGATGTGCAGGTGAACGAGCCTCTGATGCTGTGGCTGATGTGATTAGGTCGTATGATGATGTCCCTTGAACAGATACATGGACAGAGTTGGCAATGGGCTTTGTTTCAAGGATACGTTCCTCAGTTAGTGTTTTTGTTGTGTGGTTGCTGGTGAGTATTTGCTTCAGGTTCGGGGGCTGCCTGTAAGTGAGGAATGGCCTGTCTCCCAAGATCTGTGAGAGTGAGGGATTGTCCTTCAGGATAGGTTGTAGATCCTTGATGATGCGCTGGAAAGGTTTTAGTTGGGAGCTGAAGGTGACACAGGTACTCCTCATTCTTTTTATGAGTAAATTGGTCCATGCATATTAATACACTTAACATTTCTTTGAAATTTACACACATGCGAAATGGCCTATGACACCAAACTGAGCTGTCTGTCAGCGTCACACACCCGTTGTTTGAGAGATGCCAAATGCTGGTCAGACCATCAGCTTGTGAGAAGCATCATGTTGCTACACTTCTCCCCAGAGTGCCCCAAAGGATGCTCATCAACTGCTCATCAACATGCTCATCAACTGCCAACGAAGATCAATGTGGCTGCCATGAAAGACTCCAGCAAACAAGAAAAGTTGGAGCAGATACAGGAGACTGCACTAGCTGAGGACCCAGAGAACTCTATAGACGTAGCAACCTGACAAAAGCTCAGAGATATCACATAATACAGCATCCAAGGTTCTTGGATGTGTCAGGCTGTAACACCAGGATGGTTCGATGAGAATGACCCTGAGAGAGAGTAGCTACTGGAGACCAGGCATAGTACCCACAAGTCCTGCACGTTGGACAAGAAATCAACAAGGAAGGAGGCCAGGTATTATCAGGCCACACATACATTACAAGCCTTATTGAGGCTAATGAAGAACCACTGGTGGGAGCAAAAGGCTTCAGAACTGCAGCAAGTGGCTGATAAGCGTGACGTGAAGGCCTTCTATGAAGGTCTCTGTGCTGCGTATGGCCCAAAATCCAGTGGTTCAGCCCCTGTCCTCACAGCAGATGGTAACCAGCTGCTCACAAACAAAGGTGATATTCTCTTGCGCTAGGCTGAGGACTTTGATAGTCTCCTGAACTGTCAATCCATTATGTCCAACAAAGCCATCAATTCACTCCCCCAGTGTCCTGTCCTGGAGGAGCTGTCTGTGTAACTCTCTTTAAAGGAGGTTACCAAGACCATCAAGCAGCTTTGCACAGGCAAGTCTCCAGGCTCTGACAGCATTCCACCTGAAGCGTACAAATGTGGAGGTGTTCACCTGGTCAGGAAACTCACCAGCATTTAAGACCATCTGGGAACAAGATACCATGGCCCAGGACTATAAGAAAGCTTTCATAGTCTATCTATACAAAAGGAAGGGAAGCATACCTAGCTGTGAAAACCATCGTGGAATCTCATTGCTGTCTATAGTGGGGAAGATCCTTGCACTGGCAGTCCTCAAGAGACTTCTCTCCCCTAGCAGACTCAGTGTATCCAAAGTCACAGTGTGGCTTTCATGCTAATTGTGGCACTAGGGTCATGATTTTTGCATCCCAACAAATACAAGAGAAAGCTCATGAAGAGGACAAGGACCCATGCATGGTGTTTGTTGACCTAACCAAAGCTTTCTCTACATGGTGAATTGCCAGGGCCTATGGAAACGCCTTCATAAACTCAACTGCCCAGAGAAGACTATTGCTGTAATCTGCTCACTTCATGATGGCCACAATGATGGGGAAGGCCTCTGAGTCACCACATTCCATCACCAATGGCACCAAACAAGGATGTGTAACGGCTCCCATCCTCTTTGCCGCTGTCTTTTCAGCCAAGCTCTTGTTTGCATTCCAGGACTTTGACGGAGGTGTACACACCTGGTTTAGATTGGATTTGGGGGCAGGGGGGTGTCTATTCAGTGTGCAGCAACTCAGGGCCTGCAACAAGGTAACTGAACAGCTGCTAAGAGAGCTCCCATTTGCTGACAACTATCCCCTCACTGTACAGACACAAGGACATTCCGCTTATTGCAGACAGCTCTGCCTATGCCTCAAAATGCTTCGGTTTCACAATCAGCCTGAAAAAGACAGAGGTCATGTACCAGTCAGAACCAGACCACCAGCATCATGAGCACTGTGATCTCATCATCACAACTAACACCACACCCCTCAGCTCAGTCAAGGCAATTCTGCTACCTGGGCAATATACTTTCCAACAATGGCACGTTGGATGAGATCACTCAGCACCTGGCAAAGGCCAGCTTGGCATTTGGCAGGCTTGCCCACAGGCTCTGGAAGGAGCATGGAGTCTGCCTCGCTCCTCCACAGCTCCAAGAAATGGACGCTCTACCAATACCTCACCAAACAACTAGAGAGCTTCCACCTTCGCTGCCCAGAATCCATCTGCAACATCAAGTGGCGGGACAGGATCCTTAACACTGAAGTCCTTGAGAGGTGCCAAATCCTTGGCATTGAGAACATGCTCATCAGGGCTCAACTTCTGGGTCGGACACATGGTCTGCATGGAGGTTTTCCGTATACCAAAAGCGGTACTCTACCACCTGCTGAGCACAGGAACTTGCTCTAAGGTTCGACCCATCCTCTGATGTAAAGACACTGCAAAGGCTAACCTCAAAGCATGCAAGATAGACATTAAAAGCTGGGAACGCATTGCACTAGACAGACCCAGATGGAAAGGTCTGCAACATGAGGCTGTGTCCACTTTTGAGGTCTCTTCAAGAGAAGAGACCACATCATGAGGCCAATATCTCAAACCCTCCCATCCAACAACTACACTTGCAATACTTGCACTTGCATTTGCAAATTCAGGATCCGACTCACTTCCCATGTGAGAAGCCATAAAAACCAATAAACCCATAATTTCAGTCAATACTAGCTGAACACTCCTCAATCCAAGTGACAGGAGAATCTAACAATATGCCAGTAAATCTTTACCTGTAGACCAGACCTTACCAGAATAGTTTTCAATGATTAAAGCCCTGTCAGTATTGCTTCAGTAGTAGATCTGACTGTAAATACGTTACAAAATAACTGTACAGACTTTGTACATAAAATGTTTTATCTCAATTCATAGTATAACACAGTTTGCTATGCACTTGTCCTTATCCAATTAAAGTATCACAAAAAACGTCCACTACTGTGGACAAGTATCAGTTCTGCACACGATTTCTCATTCAGGAAAGAGCAGTATTTAATGATAGCACATCCATTTCTCAGAGTCAGAGCTGAACTTTATTTAAAAATATTTTGACAATAAGCCATATAAAAATAAAAACTAGTTACAATGGCAGGAAATTGGATTTTCTATTTCCTGCAGCAAGTCCAAAGTTTTCTCTGGTGAGCGCCATTAACTTCTGCAGCATCTCAGCTTCCATTTACAAAAAATAAGATTCTAGGTCTTATGATTGCAAAGAAAAACAACTAACTGTGACCCAAGTGTATCTGATGCCATGATTTCTGCATGAGTCTGCATATGGTCAACTCTGATACTTCTGTTAATGTTCAGAAGCTTTGCTAGGCTGCAGCATGTCAATTACTTCTGCGGCAGCTCAGCAAAGCTATGAACATCGGCAGATGCACTATTAATACAGCTCTATTCCTGAAACAGTTTGAGATGTTAAACTACTGTTCAAAGGTGGGTCAGTCTAAAATAACTGTTTTCCCTTTTTCAGAAGTGGAGTACATGGCTGCTGAGAAATGTAGACTATAAACCCACAAGAGAGAAGGACAAACAAGGTCAGGGCTTTTACTCAGAAGTGCAGAGCAGCTGCACCTCCCATTGAAGTCAACAGGATGTGCAAGTAAACAGCAAGTGCTCAGGCCCTCTCCCAGTTAAGGCTGATTAAGACAACAAAAATGAGTGTACACAAATAGTGGGTTTTTTACCCCCGAAAGTTTATGCCCAAATAAATCTGTTAGTCTTTAAGGTGCCACCGGACTCCTTGTTGTTTAGGTGAATACGTGAATTTCAAAATCATCAGTGGAGCTGAAAGTAACACAATCATAACAGCCCCTGTTCAAGTCAAATATAGGACTTGTTTCATATAGCAGGCACAAAATAAGCCAACCCTATGGCAGAACCAACCAGAGACTCCGGGCTGCCAGGAGGGCCTTGCCCAAGTCAGTAAAGGAGTCCAAAACCTGCTTGCCCAAACAAAAGAGTGTAAAAAGCAGGGTTAAGAAGGAACTTAAACGTGGAAAAGGAAAACAAAACAGTAAACACAAAGAGAAGAAACAAGCCTGGAACAGAGCCACGACACTTGGTGAAGAAAATTCAGAAACCAGGGAAAGATGAATGGCTTGGAGGCAGTGACTTGTGGTGAGGGCAGACGAGAGAGGAGCCAGGGAGCAGAGGACCTAGGAGAGGCAGGAGAGGACAGCAGGGAGGCAGAGACCAGACAACACAGAGAGAAGCAGCGGATGAGGGACAGACAGAGCTGGGAGACGAGAGAGAGACGAGAGAGACAGAAGAGACTGGGACAGGAGGGAGACTGAGCACAGGACACACAGCACACATGCTGATTTCACAGAGACCAGGCAGGTCATGACATCCACACATGCAGAGGATCATCACATCATTCAGAATGGCTAGGAGAGAGCAAGAAGCAGAGTCAAATGAAATCTATTAAGATGAAGAGAAGAGGGACAGACAAGGATTTAATGAAGAAGACTCAGAACAAAGAGACATTACAGAGAGAAGACAAAGACTACAACATACACTCCCAGAAAAAGAAGAGACTCTCCCAGAGAAAGAGATTACCATGACATTGGGGGGAGACTTTGCAGGATGGAGAGCAAGTGGAGATGGAGAGGACTGGGAGAGAGTCATGGCTCTGGGAGATCTCATGGAGAATGGCATCAGAGAGAGAGGAGCATGCAACAACAGAGGCATGATATGTGCAGCAGGCAGATCACACAGCAGATCCAAAGAGAGTACCAGATAACTGCCAGCAGGCATGCAAGCAAAGTTCAGAGACCAGCAGAGAGATAGAAGAATTAGTAGAAGGAGCAGGCGAAGAGGGGCAGAGAGAGAAGCTGAAGCTGAAGAAGAACTGGTGAAGAAAAGAAGCTGAGAAGAAGAAAAAGAAGAAGAGAGAAGAGAAGGAAGGAAAACAAGAGAGAACAAAGATGTGATGGAGCTGAAGAAAGAAGTTTGAACACCAAGACAGGATTTGGAGAAGAGAGAAAAGAAAAAGAGAGGGCAGAAAGTGAGACACAGAGGAAGAGACAGAAACAGAGGAGAGAAAGAGAAGCAGAAAGCAGGTCAGCAGACAGAGAAGTGAACAACAAAAGAAGACAGAAAGAAGAAAGAAAAGCAGAAAGCAAGACAGCAGAAGAAGACAAGCAGAAGAAGAAAGCAAAAAAGAGCAAGCAAAGCAACAGAGCAGTGAAGAGCAGAAAGAAAGAAGACAGGAGAGCAGAAAGAGGAAGAAAAGAGAGGATAAGGGGGAAGGCAGAGCAGAAGCAGAGCAGGCAGCAAGCAGCAGCAGCACAGCAGGCAGGGCAGCATGAACAGCAGCCAGAACACCAAGCCAAAACTCGAAAAGGAAAAAAAGCCAGAAGAATAGAACTACAGATGAACAGATGGGCGGAGCACATGGAGGAGCTCAGAGAGGAACAGATGAACAGAGAAACGGAGACCATGACCAGGACCACCAACACCTCCCAACCACCACACCCCCAGCCAGCCACCTCCCAATCCAAGGAGAGACATGACAAACAGAAGCCAAGACGGATGAGAAAAGAGACCTCCAGATGACATGAAGAGAAGCAGGCCCTGAGCAGCCTGAGCAGACCTGGCAGGCCTGAAAGCAGACCCTGGAGAAGAAAGAAAGAAAAGAAGAAGTGAAAAAGAAAGAAAAGGAAGAAGAAGAACTGAAAGAAAATATGGAAAAAAAATCAAATCAAAAGAGATCCTAGACTGAATGCACACAACAACAGCCAAGACTGGACTATCCCACCTCTAGTGAGACAAGGAAGTCAACGAGAGAGTCCAGAGAATGAAGGATGCCAGCGATCCACAGCTACCAGATGGCAAGGCGGCACAGGGGCAGAAGCAATAGAACAGCGAGCAGTCTATGGAGCAGCAGCAGCAGGTCGACTCGTTGTAACTCAACTTTCTTGACTATGAGAAAGCATGTTGACTATGAGAAAGCGAGGAGAGCGACGTGAGACGAGACCCGCTGGCTGGAAGAGGCACATCAGCATCAAAGCAAGGTGGTCAACCTGATCAATGATCCATACACATACACTGCAGAGAAGTGATCACAGGAGGGCAGCACACTCAGGGTCAGGCTAGGAGTGTCGTCACTTCTCTTTCTTCTTTCTTCACTCTCTTTTCTTCTTCATCGATTGGATTTATTGACATGGAGACATCCAGGAACAAGGAATGGTCATTGTCTTGATCTTTTGGACCTGAGACTTGACCTGGACTTTGCCCCGACTTGCCTGCCACAGCGCATGCAAAAGAGCAGCAGCAGAGAAGACCACCGTGCCAGTCATCACAGGTTGGCCTCAACATCCACACATCCACAAGGACAAGACCAAGATCCCAATGATCATCAGCATCGCACTCCAGTCAGTCACAGACCTGGAAAAGAGTGGAAGGACCTGGACTGGAAGAAGTGGAAGAAGTGACCCACCTACCTAGGTATAGCAGCATCGACCAGCAGGGTGGACAGACAAGGCACACATCAAAAAAGTAAGTAAGGTAGAAGTAAGTCTAGCCTTCTTACAGCTCAAGAGAGAGAGGAAGAGCAGTCTTTGGCAATAAAGATTCAACGTTCAAACTCAACGTGTCATCGTGTCTTTACTGTATGAGGCTGGGAGGACAACCACAAAAAAACCAGGACCATCCAGACCTTCACCTTCATTAATAGCTCAGAAGGATCCAGATCCCATCTCCCAGACAGACACCATCAGTAACATCCACCCCTCTGGGGAGAGGACCCATCAACCCAGAGAAGAGGAAGAAATAGAAGAGGGGGGGGGATAGGGGATAGGACATACGCCAGCAGCCAACCAACATCACAGACAGGCACTGCAGGAACCCCCCCCCCAAAAGAAAAAAAGAAGAGGCAAGAGAAGACCCTGACGCGAGACCTTCAGGTTGATAGCAAAAAAAATATACTGGACCACAGCAGAGAGCAATGGCCCCAGGATAGAAGACTATGGAGATCTGTTGTTGGCGGCCCATACCCCGGTTGGGGTGACGGGCATGAATGAATGAATGATGGCAGAACCACGCTGCATGTCTGTATAAGGTAGATATGTCCATGTGACATGTCTTCAGGATTGTCTCAGCACCTGATATCACCAAAGCTTCACATCCTAATCCTTTGAGGATCTGCATAGGATTGAAGTATTTGTTGAGAAGCTGCAAATGTGCAGCCATGACAACTACACAATCATCACACAATCTCTCATAGTGTTTTCTGCAGCATGCCAAAGGAGTCAGAACAAATGTGAGATCAGGCTCACTGAAATTAGTTATGTATGTGTGCCCAGTGACAAAGGAATTAAAACAGCCCCAAGAAAGGTGAAGGCAAATAGAAATGTCATAAAACAAGGCGGCCTTGGAGAAAGCTACTTGTCTTCACTTTCAAGGCTGTTAACATCTTATCCCCCGCCTATCATCTCTCATGCACTATTGAAAGGTTGATTCCAATGTCCATTGCCCTTGTTACGTTTTCAAACAAGCACCTTTGTGCTTTCTCCCATGCTGCCACTCACACTTGGGAGTCGTTCCCTCTAAAATCCACAAAACTAACATTATCCTCCTTCAAAAAAGAACTAGATAAATTCATAGAGGATAGGTCCATCAATGGCCATTAGCCAGGATGGACAGGGATGGTGTCCCTAGCCTCTGTTTGCCAGAAGCTGGGAATGGGCGACGGGATGGATCACTTGATGATTACCTGTTCTGTTCATTCCCTCTGAAGCACCTGGCATTGGCCACTGTCAGAAGACAGGATACTGAGCTAGATGGACCCTTGGTCTGACCCGGTCTGGCTGTTCTGATGCTCTCCCTCAAAACCCTCTTTGAAACTGTCCTTTACTATGAGGCCTATATAATACAGCCCCGAGACTACAGCCTATTATGGTGACTTATACCGACTCACTGTTTCCTTGCACTCCCCCGACCATTGTCTCGTGTCTTATATAGACTGTAAGAACATAAGAAAGGCCGTACCGGGTCAGACCAAAGGTCCATCTAGCCCAGTATATGTCTACCGACAGTGGCCAATGCCAGGTGCCCCTGAGGGAGTGAACCTAACAGGCAATGATCAAGTGATCTCTCTCCTGCCATCCATCTCCATCCTCTGACGAACAGAGGCTAGGGACACCATTCTTACCCATCCTGGCTAATAGCCATTTATGGACTTAGCCACCATGAATTTATCCAGTCCCCTTTTAAACATTGTTATAGTCCTAGCTTTCACAACCTCCTCAGGTAAGGAGTTCCACAAGTTGACTGTGCGCTGCGTGAAGAAGAACTTCCTTTTATTTGTTTTAAACCTGCTGCCTATTAATTTCATTTGGTGACCCCTAGTTCTTGTATTATGGGAATAAGTAAATAACTTTTCCTTATCCACTTTCTCAACATCACTCATGATTTTATATACCTCTATCATGTCCCCCCTTAGTCTTCTCTTTTCCAAACTGAAGAGTCCTAGCCTCTTTAATCTTTCCTCATATGGGACCCTCTCTAAACCCCTAATCATTTTATTTGCTCTTTTCTGAACCTTTTCTAGTGCTAGAATATCTTTTTTGAGGTGAGGAGACCACATCTGTACACAGTATTCGAGATGTGGGCGTACCATGGATTTATATAAGGGCAATAATATATTCTCAGTCTTATTCTCTATCCCCTTTTTAATGATTCCTAACATCCTGATTGCTTTCTGAGGACATCCAGAATGCTGCTCACAGAAGGAACACACCCCCAGCCAGTCAATAACAGTGAAACATCAGGGACAGTAAACAGGCTCCAGGTGGCAGATCCACCTCAGCAGCAGAACAAACCACTGCAGAGGAACAGAAAAAGTGGATCTGTGATGAGAGAGCCATTGAGCTGCAGAGATGATAATTACTGACAGATATCCAGTACCCTGACCTCCATCCTACCCCTACTATTTAGTGCAATAGCATGTAGGGGCCCCAGTAGTGCTTACTACTGAACAAACCAAGACAGTTTCTGCCCCACAGAGCTCACAGTCGAAGGCTATGTCTACACTGCACAGCCTACGGCAGTGTAGCCCCGAGCGCAGATCCAGCAAATGCTAACAAAGACTCTGCCAGTACAGGAACACCACCTCCCTGAATAAGATTAGCTATGCCCACCAAAGCGCTCGTCCATTGGCACTGTGGCATGTATACCAGGGATTTGGTCAGCATAGCTCCGTGGCTAGGGGTTGTGGGTTTTTCACACCTCTGATTGACATAGCTATGCCAGCATATGGTTTAGGTGTATGGCAGGCCTCAGTAAAGCTTGCTCCATTTGCACTTTAATCATGGGTTGGGTGAGTCTCCAGGTCAAGCTTTGGCTAAGGGTATTTGATTATTTGCATCAGGAAGCTGTAAAAGTAGCCCCTGGAAGGAATGGATAGCGACTCCTGCCTTATGACATTAGCCTTTGCTAACCCCAAGTCATGTGTGGCTGAGGCCATTTTCCCCCAGCTCTCTCCTGTGTCAGACTTTTATCACAGGTGGGTCTCACTGAAGGGCCTGGGGAGCAAGAGAGATCCCCAGCTCCCTGTGAGTTGGAGCCATGACCAGCCCCTTGAATGCCTATTGTTGTCACATACCATGTTAGAGTAACAGACACCCCATACCCAATAGAGGAGGGAGGGAGGGACAGAGGGCTCTGGGCATGTAACAGCCTATTAGGGAGGGACAGGGAGCCAGCTATCCTCCGGCTATCTCTCACACAGACACTTTCAGCCAACCTAGGACTCAGGCAGCAGCTTCCAGCCACACATAAGGGGCTTGACGAGTTTGTACATATCCTCCTCAGGGAGTAAGGCTATCATAGGTGCCCAGTGAGCCAAACTCAAACTGCAAAGGCACTTGGGAGCCCCGAGCAGTGTCTCTACAGCAAGATGCTCAGGCACCTCCAGGGTTGACAAAGGCCAAAGCCAACCTGCATCAGAGGGACAACAGAGTCACAAAGACCACCAGGGCCATTTCAACTTCTACCCACAGGCACCCTTTCATCCACAGGGCCACTTCAGAGCTTCCCCCCCCACCCCACAGTCAGTCTGTGGGGAGGTGCCCACATAAGCCCTTTGTTACTCAGGCTTCCTGACTTATTTGCTTTCTGTAATTCCCCAACCCTGTCCCTCTGGCTGCCTGTATTAATGTCAGTAAAGCCCGAAGGATTACAAGCAACTGGTCTCTAGGGTTGGGACAATGCCCTCAGGATCTGATGGGGGCCAGACTGGGAAACCACAGCCTCAAAGGGGGATGCTTGGAATTTTGAAAGTTTCCCCCAGTACCCTCCACTTCCCACAGAGAGCCCCCAACCCACCTCAGCCCCCTCCACTAGTCACTCATTCAACCGGCTCCAGTGGAAAATGAACAAGGAGAAAGGGACAGTGGATAAAAGGATAAGACTAGCTCTTTGAACTGCCAATGAATGAGGCAGCTTCCCAGCAACAACAAAATCCCAGGGCAGGCCCTGAAAAGCCAGCCATTCTCCAGACAGGATTAAGCACCAGGTCAGCCACACACAGCACAGTGGGCAGCCCTTCCCCACAAAGGGACAGTCCCTAAATGAGTCCACCAGTGTGTGACTGTGTCAGCACTTGCTGGTTCCCAGCAAGAGGCACCGTAGAGGTGGGACAGCAGGAGGAGGGGGAAGGATACAGTGCTAGCTGGACTCATTGGTGTGATGGGGTGGGGGGAAGCGAGGATACAGAGCTAAATGGTTACAAACTGCTGGGGGTCAGCCTGACAGCCAATGGGGCAACAGGAAACTGGAGCCACAGTGCCAGGATGGCATGGCCAGAGCCGAGTGCCCTTCCTCAAATCACGCAGTAACAGGACTCTACGCCAGCCCTTGCTGTGCCCTCCCCCATCCCTTGGATCTGAATGTAATTTATTCACGTATAGCCAAGGAGAGGCAAAGGAGAGGGAGGGTGGGGAGGACCTTGACCGTTGGTTACAGGTCCCTAGAACTCTCTCTCTGGAGGGGGGTGGGGAGAATATGAGTCTCTTCCCAGATGCCCAGGTCAGCTTCACAATTCTTCCTTTTCTGAATCGGTTCTCCAAAATACTGCAGGAGAGGCTGAAGGAGGCCTGTTCTGTCGGAGGCTATAGCACTAGCTGCCCTTCCACCTCCCCTGTCTGATCGCTTCTGGAAACACAGGAACAGAGTGGGTCCCTATCCAAGGTTACAGATCTGTGATTTGGGAGGTTACCATATGGTGTCTGACCCTCATATGTGCGACTGAATTTGCCCATTTCACACTTCAATAACCAGTCCAGCCCTCTCATCGGGTACAGCAGCCTCTTCCAAGGAGAGAGCCCCCCAGCACAGAGGGGCCTTTGTTCCCTAACACTCAAGGGTTCAGCAGCCCACTGCTTCTATCCTTCCACTTTCATCTAATTGACAGTCCTCCCCACCCTCTCCTGCCTGCACAGTGAGGAGAGCCATCCTAGGCCGGGAGGGGGAAGGGATCCCCAGTCCCCTTTCCAATTCTGCATGGGAGAATGAGACGCATTGTTCTGCAACACAGACAGCTCCCAGGAAACTGGTCTCACAGCCTGGACCCCTCCTAGCAGACAGCGGGGACCGGGGGGGGAGCCATGTGTCAAATGCCATCAGCTTGGGGTGACCTTTGCATCCTGAGTTAAATGGGTTTGGGGTCAAACCCATGGCATGCTTTGTCCGTGAGCCCCCATGAGAGGGGACACCCAACTGGAGCAGAGCAGCAAGGGGGACACTCCGCTGCCTTACAGCATTTCAAAGACTCCCTGAGCCAAAACAGCTGCAGAAGTCATGGTGAAGATGGAGCTCTCTGTATGGGGCAACCTCTTTGAGACATGGAGGTGGAATGGGTAGGAGATAACCAGTATGACAGCTAGAGACCTGTGTACAACCTGCATTGTAAACAAGTTCTTTACAACTACAGGAGAGCTGTGCCAGGCCCAATGGGTTCAAAGAGCTACTGTCAAAGCCTACTGAGCTCTGCCCTTCAGAGTGAGGGGATTCCCAGGCTCCACCAGCCACAGAGAAGCAATTAGTTCTCTCCCCCTTTCGTATTAAATAATACTTCATCACCGCAATGTGACCCAAAGGCTGCAATGCGAACAAGGCCCAGAGTGAAGGCTGCACAGGTATATTGGGATCTGCTCGGCAGTAAACAACACCTGGGCTTTCTGGATCAATTCCTTTCTCAGCAATCAAATCAACAAGCACTGTTTTTCCAGATCCCAGTTCTGCAAACATCTCCCCTGCCTGGGATCAGAACAACAAGGCAGATTCTGTCCTGTTTACAGCTCAGCTGCTTTAGGAGAATCTTCAGGACAAGCTCTGCTGATGCAGCTCCATTGACTTCAGCATGACAACACATACATAACTAAGGGCAGGATTACATCCTGTAGCTAGAACATAATTAACAGTTCTGCTACACTGCTATTCATGAGCCAGAATAGAGCCCAGCTCCCCAGCCAATTACTGGGCCAGGCTGGCAACACAGTGCTCAGAGAGAGAGCACCCAGCACCCCGCCCCATTACTGGGCCAGAACAGACTGGCTGCACAGAGCTCATAAGAGTAACATAACAGAACTGTATGTCTGTCACTGAACTGAAGTGGGGAGGCTCAGACAACAGCCAGGAGCTTGGCAGTAAGATGTCAGAAATGTGGCTCCTCCTCCAGGTGCTCACAGGGATTATTTTCCACTCCTCTATTCCCGTTTAGATGTGGACCTTTCTATGTTGCAAGTTTGCCTCAAACACACGGCATAAAATCTGCTGGGTGTGCCCCGTGGCTAAGTCAACAGTACTGCAAAACCTGCACTTCTGCCTTACTAACCTGTGGGACTATGGGGCCAAGCATTATGCCAGATCGACCAGAGGTAGCAGCCAGTAAGAACTGTCTCTTTCTGGGCTGTGTAGGTGGAATTCTCTTGCTTGGGGAAGGCAGGCTGCATAGGTGACACCCAGCAGGGCTGGGAGCTGAGACTGTAGAGCACAGACAACATCAGATCATCCCTAAAAGATCCACCCCCGCCCCTCAATCAACCATGCTCAGAGCCAGCTCCTTGCATACCCGGGCCATGGAGTCAAGGAGGACCCTAGCACGTTTGGGGACTCAGCCAGCCAGTCCCTGCAGGCTACATGATCTACCTCAACAAATTTCAGAGTGGTAGCCGTGTTAGTCCATATCAGCAAAAACAACGAGTCCTTGTGGCACCTTAGAGACTAACAAATTTATTTGGGCATAAGCTTTCGTGGGCTAAAACCCACTTCATTAGATGCAAAGTAACAGTCCAGCTTCTGGCAGTGACACATCCTTCTGCCGACACATACTAATGATCAGGAAGAGTAGAACATAAGCACCACACTACTTCAAACTCCAACACCCCCCTCCTGGCATTGAGAGAGGAATCCCAAACAAAGTGCACTCCCATGCCAGTCCCCCTTCACTTTCACCACTGCTTGTGGTTTGTCTTAGCCCACCCCCTCCTGCTACAGTGGGAGAGATGGGGGTGCTTTGCCCTGCTCTAGGGCTGCCTGTCAGAGTACAACAAAGGTTCTCCAGCCATTAAATTCAACCCTCGAGAAGGCAGGTGGGACACATAGGGTCATCTGGCACTGAAAATGCTAATGCAATTCTGGGGTGCATAACACAGGAATCTCAAATAGGAGTAGAGAGGTTGTATTACCTCTGTATTTGGCACTGTGAGACCGCTGCTGGAATCCTGTGTCCAGCCTAGTATTCACATTTCAAGAAAGATGTTCTTGAGTAAGTAGAGAGAGGTCAGAGAAAAGCCATAAGAATGATTAAAGGATTAGAAAATAGGCTTTATAGTGAGAGACTCACGGAATTCAATCTGTTATAGCATAACAAAGAGACGGTTAAAGAGTACTTTGATCACAGTCTATAAGTACCTACATGGAGAACAAATATTTGATATTGGACCCTTCAGTCAAGCAATGGCTAGAAGTGAAAGGTAGACAAATTCAGAGTGGAAATAAGGCGTAATTAGCCATTGGGACAACTTACCAAAGGTTGTAATGGATTCTCCATCATCAGCATTTTTAAATCAAGATTGAATGTTTTCCTACAAAATATGCTCTAGTTCAACCAAGAATGATTTCGATGAAGTTCCATGGTCTGTGTTATGCAGGAGGTCAGATTAGAGTACCACAGTGGTCCGTTCTGGCTTTATAATCTGTGAAATTCAACTCCCTCTGAACAGCAGCTGTTCATACAGGGATCCCTCACCTGGCGCCAAAATGCCACCTCCTCTGTTGTTGGGATACAGCAGCTGCTTAAGAGCTATATAGTAACACTACAAAACAGTTTAGAAGAGTGAAAGGGCAGAGGGAATTGAGAAGTAGGATGGAATTACCCAAACTGAGATTCTGTCAAAACCTACTCCTGCGAGAAACACCGAAGGACCATGAATAACTATGAAAGATAAGAGTGTCAGTTTTAAGTCCTATTTGAAAGGCATCTCCAGCATCACAGCATCCCCAGCAGAGGACTGGTACATGAGGTCAGCTTGGAGTTCATTCCCTCTGGGGCACCTGGCATTGGCCACTGTCAGAAGACAGGATACTGGGCTAGATGGACCTTTGTTCTGACCCAGTATGGCCATTCTTATGAGTCAGATAGCAGAGCACCCCCTAGTCAACTCCCCACCCCAGTCCCTGTAGTACCTGGTGTCCCTTGGAGGTCCCCCCACCATAATATTGAGCAGACACAGCCAGTCTTGCTTAGATAACAAGATGTGACAAGATCCCGGCACACGGGGGTGCAGATCCAGGGTGGGGGAGATGCTAGGCCAGCGAGAGGACAACTGAACCAGTAACAAAGGCAGTAGCTCAGTGACAGAGCCCTGAGCAGAAACAGCTGATGCTCTGCAGCAACAAAACCACATGCACAGCAGCGCTCACCAGAACCTACGGCTGCAGTAAGGAGAGCAAAGGTAGGACACACTCACCAGCGCTGCAGCACACGGAACAAGACAAAAGCAGACTATGCTCCAGGCACGCACACACACCAGAGTACAAAACCCCAAAACCAATGGGAGGGGTATGTGCTCATGGGCTGAGAGCAGAGGAGTACCCATACACCTGTGGCCTGACGGCTCTTTGGCAGCAGTGACACAGACCCCTGTAATGCAGATTAGCCGGATTTCCTGCTATTTAACCCCACATATCAGGCCCTAAGGAATGTGTTTCAAATACATGAAAATACTTAAATGCCAGGAAAACATTCCAGCTAAGACACAAAGCAAGCAGTCTCAGAGCCCAAGGCTCACCAGCTGACTCTTCACAGGCACCTCAGCAGGGAACTGGGAATGTAGCCCCCCCCCTCTGGGGTGGAATGCAGCAGCTGTTTCACAGCTAACTGCAACATTATACAAGAGTTTAGAGCAGAAGCAAAGTGGATTTCCAGGTCCAGATTAAACTTTAAGGGAATTTAGGCTGTGAAAAGAAAAGCCCCAATCTAGAATTTGGCCAGGAAACCAGGGCTAACACTCCACTCCCACAAAGTACTGTGGGATCTTTACTAACCACAACTGCTCAGGGGCTCAATTTAATTCTCATGTGAGACACAGTAGCATCAGCAGCACAGTACCCCCTAGTGCCATGCTGGGGCATTACAGTCAGCACTGACACTGTAAAGACAGCCCCTACCACCACTCCATGGAGCACAGCACCCCTATAGCACCACATTGGGGCACAGTCTGTCACTGACTCAGGGGGAAGAGTGCCAGCTGAGGAACCAACATTTCATTAGAGATCTCCCATCCAAGTACTGCCCAGGCCCAAACCTGCTTAGCTTCAAGTCATAGCAGAGGGTGGGCCACAGCTGACAAAGCAAAAATTTACGAAGAAGTCCAAGAAATATCCAGATCTCCATTCCTTGTTGCTTATCTGATCTTCCCGCACTGATCTATCAGGTACTATTCCCTCCTTCCAAATCCTCTCCAGATCTACTTCTGCCAGGACTCCTACAAGGAATCAGCCATTAACAACAGGCCAGCTGAGCAGCAGTCATGACTACACAATTTTATTTGCTTGAACTATACCAAAACAACTGTCAGTGATTGAGAACCATCCAGTTATGCAATAGCTGCTCACACACACTTGGTGCATCACTTCCAATTGGATTACAACTTCTTCAGAGACGAGGTCACGTCATCCTGTGCGTTTGTGCAGCACCCAGCACCAGTAGGCCCCATTCCTCACGGGGGGGCCTTTGTGTGGCACCACACTACAAATACCAAATCAGATTTACCTCTGAAAGGAAGAAATGGGCTGAGAATGTGAGAATGACAGGGTAGTTGGGAGTCAATGACCCCACGCAGCCTGAACTTAGCACAGCAAGGAGTGCGGCATTCAGAGAGTACAGTAACACAAGGCCTTAGAATGCAGCAAAGCAAATTTGGGGGAATGAAGAAATCTCGTGAGGGGTCCTGGGAAGAAGAGTTAAAATCCCCCTCAGTGGGAGGAAGCAGTGAGGGCTCCTCAGACACCATTAGGCACAAACAATTCCCCTGAAAAATGAAGAATGCAGGGAACGGGAAGGTGGATGGCAAGGGACTGGCTCAGAGACATGGCTAAAATGTCCTGAAGCCAAATGGAAGAGGGAGAGGTAAAGTTTCACAGGAGCAACAGTTGGACAAGCCCCATAGGTCACCTAGTTCATCTTCCTCCCTGCACAGGACTGTCCAGCTATCATTACCTCTCACTACACTGCTCCCTATATTTATCAATGTCATGGTTCAAGGAGACACAGCCAGATACATCTGCAAAAAGCAGAATGAATTACTGCAGTCAAGTGGAGTAAGGAGGGGTTATATGAACATAGCACAGAGAAGTGGGTCCAGCAGTCAGTGGGGAAGGGACCCAACCATTTCTAGAGCCTCTGGTCCCTGAGAAAGGACTGAACAGGACCTAGTCTTTCCCATCTCTCTGCCTCCACATAAGAACGGCCATACCGGGTCAGACCAAAGGTCCATCTAGCCCAGTATCTGTCTACTGACAGTGGCCAATGCCAGGTGCCCCAGAGGGAGTGAACCTAACAGGCAATGATCAAGTGATCTCTCTCCTGCCATCCATCTCCATCCTCTGACAAACAGAGGCTAGGGACACCATTCCTTACCCATCCTGGCTAATAGCCATTTATGGACTTAACCACCATGAATTTATCCAGTTCTCTTTTAAACGCTGTTATAGTCCTAACCTTCACAACCTCCTCAGGTAAGGAGTTCCACAAGTTGACTGTGCGCCTGCATGAAGAACTTCTTTTTATTTGTTTTAAACTTGCTGCCTATTAATTTCATTTGGTGACCCCTAGTTCTTGTATTATGGGAATAAGTAAATAACTTCTCCTTATCCACTTTCTCCACATCACTCATGATTTTATATACCTCTATCATATCCCCCCTTAGTCTTCTCTTTTCCAAGCTGAAGAGTCCTAGCCTCTTTAATCTTTCCTCATATGAGACCCTCTCCAAACCCCTAATCATTTTAGTTGCCCTTTTCTGAACCTATTCTAGTGCCAGTAAATCTTTTTTGAGATGAAGAGACCACATCTGTACACAGTAGTGGGGATGTGGGCGTAACATGGATTTATATAAGGGCAATAATATATTCTCAGTCTTATTCTCTATCCCCTTTTTAATGATTCCTAACATCCTGTTTGCTCTTTTGACCGCCTCTGCACACTGCGTGGACATCTTCAGAGAACTGTCCACGATGACTCCAAGATCTTTTTCCTGACTCGTTGTAGCTAAATTATAACCCCAACTATACATACAATATGATGGGGGCTTTTTTCCAATGTGCATTACTTTACATTTATCCACATTAAATTTCATTTGCCATTTTCTTGCCCAATCACTTAGTTTTGTGCGATCTTTTTGAAGTTCTTCACAGTCTTCCTTGCTTTGTACAGGGCCCATATAACAGGCAAGCACAGCATGAAGGCCACCCTGGGCAGAAAGATTTCTGCCATTCAGTTCAATGTAACCGAGTACACAGCAGCCTGCATAGCTGCTCCCAGCTCGCCTCTACTGTTACAGTAATGTGTGCTTTGTTCTAGAATGAGCACTCCTCAGTGTATCCCATGTGTCTATACACTGCCCAGCACACTGATCTTGACTCTGGCCTCAGAACCCCCACAGATGGGGGTATCAATCCACATTTCATAGATTCATTTTCATATATTTTAAGGCCAAAAAGGATCATCATAATAATCTAGTCTTGATATGAAGATACCAAGAGATGGCGAATTCACCTCTTTCATAGATTCTGAGGCCAGAAGGCACCATTGTGATCATCCAGTCTGATCTCTCTGTAACACAGGCCATAGAACTTCCCCTAAATAATTCCCAGAGCATGTCTTTTAGAAAAAACATCAAACCCCGATTCAAAAATGGTAAGTAATGGAAAATACACCATGGCCCTTGGTAAATTGTTCCATGGGTTAGTTACCCTCACTGATACAAATGCATACCTTATTTCCACTCTGAATTTGTCTAGCTTCAACTTCCAGCCATTGGATCATGTTAGACCAGAGGTCAGCAACCTTTGAGAAGTGCTGTGCCGAGTCTTCATTTATTCACTCTAATTTAAGGTTTTGCGTGCCAGTCATACATTTTAACGTTTTTAGAAGGTCTCTTTCTGTAAGTCTATAATATATAACTAAACTATTGTTGTATGTCAAGTAAATATGGTTTTTAAAATGTTTAAGAAGCTTCATTTAAAATTAAATTAAAATGCAGAGCCCCCCGGACCGGTGGCCAGGACCTGGGCAGTGTAAGTGCCACTGAAAATCAGCTCGCGTGCCGCCTTCGGCACCCGTGCCATAGGTTGCCTACCCCTGTGTTAGACCTTTCTCTGCTAGACCGAAGAGGCCATTATTAAATACTGGTTTTCCATGTAGGTAGACTGTAATCAAGTCACTCCTCAACCTGCTCTTTATTAAGCTGAATAGGCTGAGCTTCCCTTGGTAGTTTGTTCCAATGGTTAATTAACCGCACTGTTAGGCACAGACTTTGAATTTTAATTTTCTTGCTTTAAGTTGTAGGCATTGGTTCTTATTATGCTCCCTTCACTGAAGAGAAGAGCACCTGATATTTACCTCCTCTCAAGGTTCTTATACACTATAATCAAGCCAGTTCATTTTTTTTTGGATAAACTATAATAGATTGAGCTCTTTCAATCTCTCACTGTAAGGTATTTTTGCCAGCCCTCGACTCCTTTGTGTCTTTTCTCCAATTTTTCAACTTCCTTTTTAAAATGTGGACACCAGAACTGGATACAGTATTACAATACTGGTCTCGACAATACTGTATAAAGATTTAAAATTACCACCCCACTCCTACTCCCCTGTTTATATATCCAAGGATCATATTAACTTTTTCTACCACAGCATCGCAGGGGGAGCTCATGTTGAGTTGCTTGTCCACTATTATCCCTGAAATCTTCTTCAGAGTCAATACTGTCCAGGATTTGACAAAAGGGGAAGCTGTGGCAGAGGGGAAGGGATGAGAGCGGAGCGAGGAAACCAGCTGCTCAGCCTCAGCCAGGGCCACTATAGCAGCAGGTGCCCTAGCATACACACCTAACTTAGGGTATGTCTACACTACCCACCGGATCGGCGGGCAGCGATCAATCCAGTGGGAGTCGATTTATTGCATCTAGTCTAGAGATGATAAATCGATCCCTGAACGCTCTCCCGTCGACTCCTGTACCCCACCGCCACGAGAGGCACAGGCTGGGTCGACGGGGGAGTGGCAGCAGTCAACTCACTGCAGTGAAGACACCGTGGTGAGTAGGTCCAAGTACGTTGACTTTAGCAACATTATTCACGTAGCTGAAGCTGCGTAACTTAGACTGACACGCACACAAAGTGTAGACCAGGCCTTAGCGAAACACAGGCATGTCGAAACGCAAAGGTTGTGCCAATTTAACTAAACTGATTCCTAACAGATTCAAACACCAAACAAGCAAAAGCAGTTTCTAAGCTGAATTTGTTAAATTACTGCCACTTGTGTGTTTAGACAAGGCCTGAGAAGCAGAGAATTCCACACACAGACCAAGGAGACTTGCTCATTACCAGCCCTCCTTTCCAAAGGGCATCAGAGTGCAACACAGCAGTACAAGGGGCTGGAGGGGAAGAGCTGAAGCCATTGATGAATCTTATGGGCCATCTTAATTATCACTTCAAAAAGTCTATGCATCCGAAGAAGTGAGCTGTAGCTCACGAAAGCTCATGCTAAAATAAATTTGTTAGTCTTTAAGGTGCCACAAGTACTCCTGTTCTTTTTGCGGATACAGACTAACATGGCTGCTACTCTGAAACCTGATGAATCTTTGTTGGCTGTCTCCCTCCATGCCAGGGAGGGGCTGAGTTAGTGTTGAGAGATTAGAAGGAGCAGCTTTACTCCTCCACAGAAGTAAATAAAAACCCAGAAGCCTCCACCCAGGCCCCAGTTGCCAGCAAAATAAAAGCTGGTCTTAATTAGCCCAGCAGAGGCCCTGCCTGACCTTGGGTTTCAAATGGCTGGGCTCAGAGCTGCAGGAGCCCAGCTGGTGGACAAAAGAGGCAGCTCCTGCCACAGGCCAACTGCAGTGAAGCAGAAGGGAACTCTACAGCCTAGACAACTCCCACCTCCAGGAAAGGGCCCCGCTACTGATGCAAATAGCAGGGAGCCAGAGCAGGAAGGAATCTATGCAAAGCCCACATAGCTTGCCAGCGCACACACAAGGATCATCCTAACGTCCCTCCTCCCTGCTAGGAGCCAGAAATGAGTTCTTTGGATCAGCTCCAATCTGGAACCCACAAGGGAGACACCTTCTGCCTTGAGTCAGAGTCACTCCAAGAGTTTGGGCAGGAAGGAAGTGCTCAGAGGATCTGGACCCCCACGGTGAGATTCCCCACAGCTACATTCCTGTCTTCTGCAATCTTCAGCATGGAATACGGGCAACGTTAGCCTTCTCCTCTCCAGCCACACTTTCCATGGTGAGACCTCAGCTGCCATGTTTAATCTGGATGATTTCCCAAGCCAGACCCTCCCCATGTCAGCCCTGTGTCTCCCACTGCCAGCTCTCCTCCCCATCAGTCACTCAGCACAGCAGCCATCCTTGCACATCTGGTGTCAAACTTGGTTCCTTGTCCCAGCTCCTTCCTTCTCTCCATGTAACTAACCTGTCTGCCTAGGCTTCCATCATCTCCCACCTGCTAGTGCAGGCCTAGTGCCTCACATCTCCCATCATCACCCCTCCAAGATGCAGCTGCCAAGTAACTTCTCTATTACTTTCAATCCCTGCCCAATTCCACCCTCCTACACAGTCCCACTCTCTCTGCTCCACCCATGTTTCTTCTGACCTCTCCCCATCAACTCTTTCACCCACCCACTCTAGACTCAATGCCTAATTTTATGACTCTTCCTACGCATGGAAGAGCCTCTGAATCTCTGTTGGCCAAGCTCCCTCCCTGCCCTGTAATAAAACGTTCTTGCTAGACTATGCTCATGCCATTCAATATTGCATTTCATCCACCATGAACTGGTCACAGAGACTGGATTAAATGATCCAAGAGCCCCTCAACTCAAATGCAAGAATCTGACCTGCTCTGTTTGCAAACTAAGCCCCTCAGCACAGGGTCCTGCTGTTGTCCCCTTGCTGTATGCTGCTGTGTATACTGACAGTCCTGCAGAAGTCATTCTATGAAGGCTGAAAAGTACAGGTGTCAGTGGGAAACTGAGTGCTTCCTTTCCTGGAACTCAGGCACTATGGCGATGGGCACAGGGCAATTATAAAAACCTAAAAAGATTCAAGGGACTAAAGCTATCAGGCCACACAAAACTTAACATTTCACACTAAGGCTTGATCTTATGTCAGTATAACTACATCGCTCAGGTAGAAAATCCACACCCGAGCAATGTAGTTATACGAACCTAACTCCCTGCGTAGACAGCGCTGTGTCAATGGAAGGGCTTCTCACGGCAACATAGCTACCACCTCTCACTGAGGTAGATTTGCTATGCAAACGGGTCTCCCAGCACTACAGCTGCACTTGTTCTGGTGCTGCTATGCCGCTGGTAGCTGTAAGTGTAGACAAGCAGAAGTGCCATTTTAGGCCTGGTCGGGCGGGGGGGGGGGGGGAGAATTGATCTAAGTTACGCAACTTCAGCTACGTGAATAACATAGGTGAAGTCGACGTACTTAGATCTACTCACCACGGTGTCTTCACTACGGTGAGTCGACTGCTACCGCTCCCCCACTGACTCCACCTCTCATGCAGGAGAGCGCTCGGGGTTGATTTATCATGTCTAGACTAGACACGATAAATCTACCCCCGCTGGATCAATTGCTGCCCACCAATCCGGCAGGTAGTATAGACATGCCCAGAGAGAATGGGACAGCACCACCAGGAGGGACAAATGCTCCTAACTCACAAATCAAATCTATCCATGCAAGCTGCTAGAGCCCAGTCCAGCCACCATAGAGGAAATCTGGCTTTACACAGGTCAGGATTCTCCAAGGGGTAGGTAACAAGAGCAGGTGAAATGGAAAAGGTGCTGGGAGGACGTGAGGTACATTTCTTCAGATTTTTACCAAGCTCTCTCCACCCCCACACCAACGCTAAAGATGAAATTGAGGAAACTGAATGGGTGGGGGGGTCAAGCCTGTTCAAAGCAGTCTCAGCCCCAAGAGGCAGCAAAGAATCCTGTGGCACCTTATAGACTAACAGATGTTTTGCAGCATGAGCTTTCGTGGGTGAATACCCACTTCTTCGGATGCAAGACACATCCGAAGGCTTGCATCCGAAGAAGTGGGTATTCACCCACGAAAGCTCATGCTGCAAAACATCTGTTAGTCTATAAGGTGCCACAGGATTCTTTGCTGCTTCTACAGAACCAGACTAACACGGCTACCCCTCTGATACTTAGCCCCAAGAGAAGGCAGAAGTTTGAACCAGAACAAGAGCCTTTCCCACTGACCCCAAAATTTGAATGGGTTGGGTTTTTTCAGTAAAGTTTCTACACAGAAATAAAGATGAATTAACTACAACACCTCCAGCTCCTCATTCCCTGCCCCCATGCTCCAATTCCTTCTATTTATATTCTATCCATGCCATCCAGAGCCTCCTTAGACAGCCTTCCTGTTACCTGTACACAACCCCACTGCAACCACTATATCCCTTCTCCCCATTATCGGTACCACCTTGCTATTCCTACTACCTCACCCTAGTACCTGCTCCGCTCACTAGCAAAGCACTCTTCTGATAGCCATTCCCACAACTGCACACACACATTTCACTCTCACCAGTGTACCACCCCCACCTGTCCTTACTACTCCCCATCATCTGCGCCTCTCCCCCTAACTTCTGAGGCACTTCCCCAGGGAATGCACACAGCCCACTCACGTGCTCCTCCAGTATCCTTCCCCCGACAGCGCAGAGCCCCCTCTCCATCACCCCATGCTCCCCTCCTCGGATACCTGCCCCGAGAACCTCCACTCACCCACCCCTGTGGCCGGTGTACCAACCCCACTCCTCCGGCAGGGAGAACGGACCCCGGGACCCCTGTGCAGAGAGCCTCAGCTCTGTGCGGTGCCGGGCCCGGCCCGACTGGGACTCCCGCCCCAGCCTCCCCCAGCAGCCCCAGCCCCTCGGCGCTGACCTTGGGCAGCTCCCGCAGCTGGTTGGCGTCCAGCAGCAGCTCCTCCAGGGAGCGGCTGTAGCGATAGATCTCCTCGGGCACCGCCTGCAGCGAGCAGTGCCGCCGGTCCAGCGCCTCCACGTGCCGGTTACAGCGCCACAGCGGCGGCATGCAGCGCAGCATCCTCCCGGGGCGGCCCCGCCGGCCGACACGGGGAGCGGGCCGGGCGCTGAGGGACGGCTCCGGGAGGGAGGGCCGGGCGGGCGCTGAGGGCAGGTGGGGCGGGGCGGGCGCTCGGGGTGGGGGGCGGGGCGGGGCCGCTGAGGACAGGTGGGGGCGCTCGGGGTGGGGTGGGGTGGGGCCGGGGCGCTCGGGGTGGGGTGGGGGCCGGGGCGGGGCGCTGAGGACAGGTGGGAGCGCGGCGGGGCGGGGAAGGGCCGGGCGCTCGGGGTGGGGTGGGGGGGCGGTCGGCTCCGGGAGGAGGAAGGGCCGGGGAAGGGTCCCGACGCTCCGGCTCCTGCTCGGGGGGAAGCGGGTGCGCCGGCGGCGGCTCCGGGTCTCAAGGGCCGGGGAGACACGAGCGCCGCATGGCCGCCACCTTAGGCCTGGTTCCCTCAGACTCAGGCCGCGGCGGTTCCGACTCCAGCCCGGGTCGCTGCAGCGCTCGGGCCCCGCCGGCTCCTCAGGCCGCAGCCGCTCCGCCCCCGTGATGGACCCTGGGAATCCGAGTCCGATCGCCCGGAACTACGGCTCCCGGCATGCCCCGCGGGCTCCCTGCTCCGCCCCGCCCGGAACTACGGCTCCCGGCATGCCCCGCGGGCTCCCTGCTCCGCCCCGCCCCGCCCGGAACTACGGCTCCCGGCATGCCCCGCGGGCTCCCTGCTCCGCCCCGCCCGGAACTACGGCTCCCGGCATGCCCCGCGGGCTCCCTGCTCCGCCCCGCCCGGAACTACGGCTCCCGGCATGCCCCGCGGGCTCCCTGCTCCGCCCCGCCCGGAACTACGGCTCCCGGCATGCCCCGCGGGCTCCCTGCTCCGCCCCGCCCGGAACTACGGCTCCCGGCATGCCCCGCGGGCTCCCTGCTCCGCCCCGCCCGGAACTACGGCTCCCGGCATGCCCCGCGGCTGTCCCCCGGTGAGGAGCAAATCTCACCCCTGAATGCGGGAGCAGCGCCCCCTCCCCCACCCGCCTGGAGCCTCGCCGGTCCCCTCCCCCACCGGGTCCTGCCCTCGCGCCTGCAAAGAGTCCCCAGTGTCTCCCCTCCCCGCACACTCCTCCCCGCCCCTTCCCGCTCCCAGTCACCCCTGCCCCACCTCCCTTCCTCCACAGCCCCTCCCGTCACCGTATCCCTCCCTCTCACCCTCCCCCGCCCCTTCCCGCTCCCAGTCATCCCCCACCTTCCATCTCCCCCCTCCTCCACAGACCCTCCCTGCCCTGCCCTGTCCCCACTGTATCCCTCCCTCTCCCACAGACTCCCCTACCATCTCCCCTACACAGACTCTCTACCCCATCTCGCTCCTGCCCCAGACCCTTCCCTCCCCCAGTCCCTCCCTCTCCCCCACAAAGATGTCCCATTCTCTCCCTCCCTATCTCCCTCCTGCTGCCACAGACCCTCCCCTCCCTTGTGCTCGCCCTAACACAGACCCTCTCCACCCCCATTGTCTCCCTACCATCCCCGCCACAGACCCTCCTCCATAGGCCCTTCCTGCCCCCAACTTTCTCCTTCCCACCCCCACAGACCTGCCTGATCTTCCTCCTGTCCTCTAGAGACCCTCGCCCGCTGTCTGCTGCTCCTCTACACACAGATCCTCCCCCATCTTCCTCTCCCACACCCAGACCCTCTCACCTCATCCCCATTCTTCCCTCCACTATCTCCCCCCCCCTCCATAGACCCTCCTTTCCCCCACATCTCCTTGCTGCTCTCCACATCTCCTGCTGTACCCCGTCAGCCTCCTGCACTGCCAGCTTCCTCTGCGGTTTTGAAATTACTGTAGAATCTCAGAGTTACGGACACCTCAGGAATGGATGTTGTCTGTAACTCTGCCATGTTCCATAACACTGAACAAGAGGTTATGGACTTCAACTTGGGGCGGGGGTCAGGGCTTCTGCCCCTCGGGAGAACTAGGGCTCAGTGTTTTAGAGCTGGGGGGGGAGTGCTAGGGCTCCACTCCCGGTTTCACCCTCACGGGGGGCACTAGAGTTCAGGGCGTTTGTAATCAACCTCTGTACCAGGTAACTGCAGATAGCTACTGTAACACCACTTCTTTTTAAAAAAGATCCACAGGTGATCTTGGCAATTCCAGACCACTAACACCTAACTTCAATACCAGGCAAATTGGTTGAAACTATGGTAAACAACAGAATGATCAGACATGTAGATAAATATGATATGGTGGGGAAGAGTCAACATCACTTTTGTAAAGAGAAATCAAGCCTTATCAATTAGAATTCTTTGAAGGGGGGTGGTGTCAGTAAACTTGTGGACAAGAAGTGTACTTGGACTTTCAGAAAGCCTTGACAAGGTCCCTCACCAAAGCCTCATAAGCAAAGAGAGCAGTCATGGGATAAGAGGGAAGGTTCTCTCATGGATCAATACTGGTGAAAAGATAGGAAACAAAGGGTAGGAATAAACAGTCAGTTTTCACAGTGTAAAGACGTAAACAGCAGGTCCCCCAAGGATCTGTACTGGGACCAGTACTGTTCAACATACTCAAATGATCTGGTAAAGGGATAAACAGTGAGGTGGAAAAGTTTGAAGATGATACAAAGTTACTCAAGATTACCAAAGCTGACTGCAAAGAGCTACAAAGAGATCTCACAAAACCGTGTGCCTGTTCTGTGCAGCAGAGCAGCGACCTGCAAGAGAGCCTGGCTGGGGGTCAGTGGCTGGGACGCTGCTCTGCGAAGTAGTGGCAGCAGGCTGACCCCCACCCAGGCTCAGCTTCTAGGGACAAGGGCCGAGCATACCGGAGGGGGGCAGCCCATACTGGCTTGTTTGGCCCTCTCCCCAGAAGCGGAGCCTGGGTGGGGGTCAGCCTGCCCCCACCGCAGCCAGACTCTCTCACAGGAAACTGCAGAGCTGTTGTGGCTTCACATAACAGTGTCCCAGCAGCCAGTGTGAAAAGAGGCTTGGGTCCCGCCCCTTCTGCTCCCTGCCCAGGCTGGCTACTTGGGGGGGGGGCACTTGACCCCACATGTCCCCCCTCCATATTGCCTCTGTCATTGAGTGATGGTCCCTAAAAGTATTCCAAACATGGGTGTGCCTATGCACCATGTGCTGGAACCAGAAGGTTTTCCCTAGTGGTTCATAGACTATCAGGGTTGGAAGGGACCTCAGGAGGTCATCTAGTCCAACCCCCTGCTCAAAGCAGGACCAATCCCCAGATTTTTACCCCAGTTCCCTAAATGGCCCCCTCAAGGATTGAACTCACAACCCTGGGTTTAACAGGCCAATGCTCAAACCACTGAGTTATCCCTCCCCCTTAACAGTGAGCTGTTGTCTCACTGTTTCATTGTGCCCCCTCATGCTCACAGCTGAGGGTATAATACGCTGTGTGTGTCGACACCTCTCCAGTTCCCTCTAAAGGCCGCAGAGCCTGAGTTGGAACCCCTGTTCCTTCGCGCAGAGTGGTTTTGGCCATGGTGTATAATTCTTAGTTGTTTCTTGGTGTAGATAGTTTAGCCTTAGTAGTAAGTTAGTTAGTGGTAAGTTTAGTAAGTTACTTAGTTCTCCCCATCCAAGGGCTATGTCCTACGTCCTGGGCTTCAAAAACTGGATATCCTGCCCCTGCTCCTTCTCTGTGAACAACGAGCACCAGACGTGTCTTGCCTTGGTGAGGCTCATATCATGGCACATTGCTTGATTTGCAAGTCGTTCCCTCCTCAGACCAAGGAAGCTCAAGCACTCCACCTCTGCAAGTTCCTCATGGGGAAGTAATGTTGCTGTGTGCGCAGTCAGATCCGGGAGTATCGGAACCGCCAGTTCAGCGACCATCACTGGTGGTGAGCACTCCTCTGACCCTTACCAGCACTGGATCCGGCAGTTAAGGACAAGCCCCGACATGAGAGCAGGAAGCACTCTCACAGGCACAAAAGGAGGTCCCCACAGTGGACTGCTAGTAAGCACATTTCCTCCCCGAGCCATGCCAGGTCAGGTGAGATGTCACACACGGAGATGTCTGCACTGGTGCCCAAGCTTCCCCAGGTTAAGGGGAAGGCTAAATGTGAGAAGGATCTGGCAATAATAGCAACCACCTCAGTACCCACTCATCCTGCTACTACCTTGCCATCTGGAGCAACTGGCCCTGTTGACGCTGCCTGTACCCTTGGGTGTTTCCACAGGCACCTCAGACTCCTGGACATTTGGAGCATCTTCTCTCTGCAGCAGAACTGGATAGAGAATAGGTCCATCAGTGGCTATTAGCCAAGATGGTCAGAGGGACATTCCCATGGTCTGGGTGGCCCTAAACCTCTGACTGCCAGAAACTGAGACTGGATGACAGGAGATGGATCACTTGATAATTGTGCTGTTCTGTTCATTCCCTCTGAAGCATGTGGCACCGGCCACTGTCAGAAGACAGGACCCCAGGCTAGATGGACCATTGGTCTGACCCATCTCTGACTAATTTGCCAAGCATCACATAGGAACTCTGTGGCAGAAGCAAGGCTAGACTTCAGTTCTTCAGGGCAGCATTGAACTGCTTCAAATCACTCTCTCTTCCTGCAGATCACAGCCTCACTCACCATATACATTTCAGCTTCTGCAATAAAGGAGTCTCTTCATGATGCAACACTCTCACTTCCCAAGCACCAGCCATTCTGGGCACTGAATGAGGCAGGAAGTTTTAAAAAAAAGCAAATTGAAAAAAATAATTCCATCATGTAGAATCATATTGACATCCACATAGTTCGTCAGCAGAGTTGGAACAGTTTTGATTTTGGTGAGTAGTGAGGACCTCATAGAAGAAATGGTTGTAGGGGACAACCTTGGTTCGAGCAATCATGAGCTAATTCAGTTTAAACTAAATGGAAGGATAAACAAAAATAGAACTGTGACTAGGGCTTTTGATTTCAAAAGGGCTAACTTTAAAGAATTAAGGAAATTAGTTAGGGAAGTGGATTGGACTGAAAAACTTGGGGATCTAAAGATGGAGGAAGCCTGGAATTACTTCAGGTCAAAAGTTGCAGAAACTATCAGAAGCCTGCATCCCAAGAAATGGGAAAAAACTCATAGGCAGGAGTTGTAGACCAAGCTGGATGAGCAAGCATCTCAGAGAGGTGATTAAGAAAAAGCAGAAAGCCTACAAGGAATGGAAGATGGGAGTGATCAGCAAAGAAAGCTACCTTATTGAGGTCAGAACGTTTAGGGATAAAGTTAGAAAGGCCAAACGCCATGTAGAATTGGACCTTGCAAAGGGAATTAAAACCAATAGTAAAAGGTTCTATAGCCATATAAATAAGAAGAAAACAAAGAAAGAAGAAGTGGGATCACTAAACACGGAGGATGAAGTGGAGGTTAAGGATAATCTAGGCATGGCCCAATAGCTAAACAAATACTTTGCCTCAGTCTTTAATGAGGCTGTCATAAACAGATAGGTAAGGTTAATGTCTCTTTTACCTATAAAGGGTTAAGAAGCTCAGTAAACCTGGCTGACACCTGTCCAGAAGACCAATAAGGGGACAAGATACTTTCAAATCTTGGTGGAGGGAAGTCTTTTGTTTGTGCTCTTTGTTTGGGGGTTGTTCGCTCTTGGGACTAAGAGGGACCAGACATCAATCCAGGCTCTCCAAATCTTTCTGAATCAGTCTCTCATGTTTCAAACTTGTAAGTAATAGCCAGGCAAGGTGTGTTAGTCTTATTTTTGTTTTCTCAACTTGTAAACGTTCCTTTTGGCTGAGAGGATTTTACCTCTGTTTGCTGTAACTTTGAACCTAAGGCTAAAGGGGGTCCCTCTGGGCTATATGAATCTGATTACCCTGTAAAGTATTTTCCATCCTGATTTTACAGAGATAATTTTTACCTTTCTTTCTTTAATTAAAAGCTTTCTTTTTAAGAACCTGATTGATTTTTTTCCTTGTGTTAAGATCCAAGGGGATTGGATCGGTATTCACCAGGAACTTGGTGAAAAAGTCTCTCAAGGCTGCCCAGGGAGGGGAAGGTTTTGGGGGGACAGAAAGTGATCCAGACACTGAAATTTCTGGATGGTGGCAGTGTTACCAGATCTAAGCTAGTAATTAAGCTTAGAAGTGTCCATGCAGGTCCCCACATCCTGTACCCTAAAGTTCAGAGTGGGGGAGGAACCTTGACATGGTGGCAGAGCGGTGGGATCATTTTAAACCAAAAGCCAGTAGGATTTTTTTTCTCCTTTCTAGCTGCTTAGAAAGCAGCCTGAAGGCAGAGGTGTTAAGTTTTTTTAACAAGGGTCTTTGTTAAGAGAAGGCTTCAAGCTGTGAGCAAGCAGCCAGCAAAAGGAATTTACAAGCTGAATTGTTTTTCTTTCTTTCTACCTCTCGGGTATAGCTAGTTAGAAAGTCTCTGTTAACCAAGCAGCCCTGAGCTGAGTGCATCCCAGTTTCAGTGAACTGCAGAGGGGTGTGGCCCAGCACAAGAAAGCAAGAAAATGAGTACCAGTGGAGCAACTAACAAACTAGAACTGGCTAGGCTGGAAGCAACAGAGAAAGACAACGAACATAAGAGACGGATGGAACTAAAACAATTAGAAATTAATGCAGAAATAGCCAGGGAAGACGCTGCCCACAAAAGAGAAGAGGAAGCCAAAGAGGCTGACCACCGGAGAGCTATGGAGATGAAACAAATAGAGATGGAGCATGAACTGGAATTAGCAAGGACTAAGCAGGATGTACCAGCCAACCCTAACAACCCTTCTCCAGGTACTGTTTCCCATCCCAGAAAATTCCCCACCTACAAGGCAGGTGATGATACTGAGGCCTTCTTAGAAAATTTTGGAAGGGCCTGCCTTGGGTACAGCATCTCTGCAGACCAGTACATGATAGAGCTCAGGCCACAGTTCAGTGGACCCTTAGCAGAGGTGGCAGCTGAAATGCCTGTAAACTTTTTCAAACCAAGGCCAGAATCAGAATGAGGCTAACACCTGAGCATGCCCGTCGGCGGTTCAGAGCCCTAAGGTGGAAACCAGATGTGTCATTTACCCGACACGCCTACCACATTGGAAAGAATTGGGATGCCTGGATATCAGGAGCAAGTGCTGAATCTCTGGAAGCTCTGTCCTTCCTAATGCAAATGGAGCAGTTCTTAGAGGGTGTTCCTGAGGAAATAGAAAGGTACATCCTAGATGGGAAGCCCACAACTGTAACCGAGGCGGGGGAGATTGGAGCCAGATGGGTGGAAGTGGCAGAAAAGAAAAAAAACTACTAGCAAGGGGAGCGAATATCAGAGGGGGCAAACCAAAAATAAACCCTATCACCGGGGGCAACCCAAGACCCCACCTACAACCCAAGGAAAGCCTCAGACACCCTATTGTCCCACCTCACCAGCCTCCAGCAACCCACCTTGACCCAGTGACCAGTCAGCTGGGCAATGTTTTAAATGTAATGAACTGGGACATATAAAGGCCCACTGCCCAAAAAACCCCAACCGATTACAGTTCATTACACCACAATCACACCAAAGATCCCCAGGCCCAGATGCCTCTCAAATACCCTCGGAGCGAAGGGAAAACTTGAGAGTGGGCGGAAAGAAGGTTATCGCGTGGAGAGACACTGGGGCACAAGTGTCAGCTATCCACCAATCCTTAGTGGACCCCAAATTCATCAACCCAGAGGCCCAAGTGACAATTCACCCATTCATGTCAAAATCTATAAACTTGCCTAAAGCTGAGTTGCCTGTCCAGTACCAGGGCTGGTCAGGAATGGGGACTTTTGCAGTCTATGACAATTATCCCATCCCCATGCTACCGGGGGAAGACTTGGCCAACCATGTGAAGCTGGCCAAGAGAATGGGAATGGTGACACGCAGCCAGGCCAAGCAAGCTTCCACACCTATCCCTGTTCCTGAGCCGTCCACCAGGGCCCTGTCCGTGTTACCAGAGACCCAGACAGAGGTGGTGGAACCGGATCTTCTACCCATGAATGCTACAGCCGTAGTGAATCCAGTCCCAGAACCGGAACTGGAAAAGCAACCAGCACCAGAACCGTTGCCAGCACTAACTCCAGCGCTTGCAAGCCCATCTACAACTCCAACGCCAGAGGGCACCAGCTGGCCTGAACTGGCAGAAGCAGCAGACAACCCTACCCCAGAGGCTCAGCCAGAGCCTGAAATACCACCTGGTGCACCAGCGGAGAGCGGTTCACAATCAGTGAAAACAACCCCATCACCTATATCACTTCCAGAGGGACCAAGCCCAAGTCCACAGTCTAAGGAGGAACTGATGTCTCCAGCCTCAAGGGAACAGTTCCAGGCTGAGCAGGAAGCAGATGACAGCCTTCAGAAAGCTTGGGTGGCGGCACGGAGCACCCAACTGCCTCTCAGCTCTTCTAACCGATCCCGGTTTGTTGTAGAACAAGGACTTTTATACAAGGAAACTCTTTCTGGTGGACACCAGGAAAACTGATGTTCTCAAAGACAGTTGGTAGTTCCAACTAAGTACCAGGTAAAGCTCTTGAGCTTGGCTAATGATCATCCCAGTGGCCATTCTGGGGTGAATAGAACCAAAAACCGTTTGGGGAAGTCCTTCCACTGGGAGGGAATGGGCAAGGACGTTGCTAATTATGTCTGGTCTTGTGAGGTGTGCCAACGAGTGGGAAAGCCCCAAGACCAGGTCAAGGCCCCTCTCCAGCCACTCCCCATAATTGAGGTCCCATTTCAGCGAGTAGCTGTGGATATTCTGGGTCCTTTCCCAAAGAAGACCCCCAAAGGAAAGCAGTACATACTGACTTTCATGGATTTTGCTACCCGATGGCCGGAAGCAGTAGCTCTAAGCAACACCAGGGCTAAAACTGTGTGCCAGGCCTTAGCAGACATTTTTGCCAGGGTAGGTTGGCCCTCCGACATCCTTACAGATTCGGGAACAAATTTCCTGGCAGGGACCATGAAAAACCTGTGGGAAGCTCATGAGGTGAATCACTTGGTTGCCACCCCTTACCACCATCAAACCAATGGCCTGGTGGAGAGGTTTAATGGAACTTTGGGGGCCATGATACGTAAATTCATAAATGAACACTCCAATGATTGGGATCTAGTGTTGCAGCAGTTGCTTTTTGCCTACAGGGCTGCACCACATCCCAGTTTAGGGTTTTCACTATTTGAACTTGTGTATGGCCATGAGGTTAAGGGGCCATTACAGTTGGAGAAGCAGCAATGGGAGGGGTTTACGCCTTCTCCAGGAACTAACATTCTAGACTTCGTAAGCAACCTACAAAGCACCCTCCAACACTCTTTAGCCCTTGCTAAAGAAAACCTAAAGGATGCTCAGGAGGAGCAAAAGGCCTGGTATGATAAGCATACCAGAGAGCGTTCCTTCAAAGTAGGGGACCAGGTTATGGTCTTAAAGGCGCTCCAGGCCCATAAGATGGAAGCATCATGGGAAGGGCCATTCACGGTCCAAGAGCACCTGGGAGCTGTTAACTATCTCATAGCATTCCCCACCTCAACCCTAAAGCCTAAAGTGTACCATGTTAATTCTCTACAGCCCTTTTACTCCAGAGACTTAAAGGTTTGTCAGTTTACAGCCCAGGGAGGAGAGGACGATGTCTACAACGACGGAAAAAATGACAGTGGCGTGGAAGAGGTGAACCTCTCCACAACCCTGGAACGTCTGCAGCGGCAACAAATCAAGGAGCTGTGCACTAGCTTCGCGCCAATGTTCTCAGCCACTCCAGGATGGACTGAACGGGCATACCACTCCATTGACACAGGTAATGCTCACCCAATTAGAACCCCACCCTACCGGGTGTCTCCTCATGCCCAAGCTGCTATAGAATGGGAGATCCAAAGTATGCTACAGATGGGTATAATCCACCCCTCTAACAGTGCATGGGCATCTCCAGTGGTTCTAGTTCCCAAACCAGATGGGGAAATATGCTTTTGCGTGGACTACCGTAAGCTAAATGCTGTAACTCGTCCCGACAACTATCCAATGCCACGCACCGATGAGCTATTGGAGAAATTGGGACGTGCCCAGTTCATCTCTACATTAGACTTAACCAAGGGGTACTGGCAAGTACCGCTAGATGAACCCGCCAAAGGTAGGTCAGACTTCATCACCCATGCAGGGGTGTATGAATTTAATGTGCTTCCTTTCGGGCTGCGAAATGCACCCGCCACCTTCCAAAGACTTGTAGATGGTCTCCTAGCAGGATTGGGAGAATCTGCAGTTGCCTACCTCGATGATGTGGCCATTTTTTCTGATTCATGGGCAGAACATCTGGAGCACCTGGAAAAAGTCTTCGAGTGCATCAGGCAGGCAGGACTAACTGTTAAGGCTAAAAAGTGTCAAATAGGCCAAAACAGAGTGACTTACCTTGGACACGAGGTGGGTCAAGGAACGATAAATCCCCTACAGGCCAAGGTGGATGCTATCCAAAAATGGCCTGTCCCAAAGTCAAAGAAACAGGTCCAATCCTTCTTAGGCTTGGCCGGATATTACAGGCGATTTGTACCACACGACAGCCAAATCGCTGCCCCACTAACAGACCTGACCAGAAAGACACAGCCAAATGCGGTTAAGTGGACTGATGAGTGTCAGAAGGCCTTTAACCAGCTTAAGGCAACACTCACGTCTGACCCTGTGCTAAGGGTCCCAGACTTTGACAAACCCTTCCTAGTAACCACAGATGCGTCTTGAGTATGGTGTAGGAGCAGTTTTAATGCAGGAAGGACCGGATCAAGAATTTCATCCTGTCGTGTTTCTCAGCAAGAAACTGTCTGAGAGGGAAAGCCACTGGTTAATCAGTGAAAAAGAATGCTACGCCATTGTGTATGCCCTGGAAAAGCTACGCCCATACGTTTGGGGACAGCGTTTCCAGCTACAAACCGACCATGCTGCGCTAAAGTGGCTTCATACTGCCAAGGGAAACAACGAAAAACTTCTTCAATGGAGTTTAGCTCTCCAAGATTTTGATTTCGAAATTCAACACATTTCAGGAGCTTCTAACAAAGTAGCTGATGCACTCTCCCGTGAAAGTTTCTCAGAATCAACTGGTTAAAAATGGTCCCTGAAATGTGAAAAATCTTGTAGTTTTACATAATTAGTAGTATATGTAAAGGTGCATGTGTTTATTAATCTGTGTATTCTAAAGTTCTAGGAAGAAATCACCGCCAGTGTGGTTCCACACTGTCTGAGATTTGGGGTGTGTGTCATAAACAGATAGTTAAGGGTTAATGTCTCTTTTACCTGTAAAGGGTTAAGAAGCTCAGTAAACCTGGCTGACACCTGACCAGAGGACCAATAAGGGGACAAGATACTTTCAAATCTTGGTGGAGGGAAGTCTTTTGTTTGTGCTCTTTGTTTGGGGGTTGTTCGCTCTTGGGACTAAGAGGGACCAGACATCAATCCAGGCTCTCCAAATCTTTCTGAATCAGTCTCTCATGTTTCAAACTTGTAAGTAACAGCCAGGCAAGGTGTGTTAGTCTTATTTTTGTTTTCTCAACTTGTAAACGTTCCTTTTGGCTGAGAGGATTTTACCTCTGTTTGCTGTAACTTTGAACCTAAGGCAAGAGGGGGTTTCTCTGGGCTATAGGAATCTGATTACCCTGTAAAGTATTTTCCATCCTGATTTTACAGAGATAATTTTTACCTTTCTTTCTTTAATTAAAAGCTTTCTTTTTAAGAACCTGATTAATTTTTTCCTTGTGTTAAGATCCAAGGGGATTGGATCTGGACTCACCAGGAATTGGTGGGGGAAGGGAGGGGGGATGGTTAAATTCTCCTTGTGTTAAGATGCAAGGGGTTGGATCGGTGTTCACCAGGAACTTGGTGAAAAAGCCTCTCAAGGCTGCCCAGGGAGGGGAAGGTTTTGGGGGGACAGAAAGTGATCCAGACACTGAAATTTCTGGATGGTGGCAGTGTTACCAGATCTAAGCTAGTAATTAAGCTTAGAAGTGTCCATGCAGGTCCCCACATCTGTACCCTAAAGTTCAGAGTGGGGGAGGAACCTTGACAGAGGCTAATGAGGAGCTCAGGGATAATGGTAGGATGACCGATGGGAATGAGGATATGGAGGTAGATATTACCACCTCCAAGGTAGAAGCCAAACTCGAACAGCTTAATGGGATGAAATTGGAGGGCCCAGATAATCTTCATCCACAAATATTAAAGGAACTTGGCACATGAAATTGCAAGCCCATTAGTGAGAATTTTTAATGAATCTGTAAACTCAGGGGTTGTACCGTACGACTGGAGAATTGCTAACATAGTTCCTATCTTTAAGAAAGGGGGAAAAAGTGATCCAGGTAACTACAGGCCTGTCAGTTTGACATCTGTAATATGCAAGGTCACAGAAAATTTTTTGAAGGAGAAAGTAGTTAAAGACATTGAGGTCAATGGTAACTGGGACAAAATACAACTTGGTTTTACAAAAGGTAGATCGTGCCAAACCAGCCTGATCTCCTTTGAGAAGGTAACAGATTTTTTAGACAGAGGAAACGCAGTGGATCTAATTTACCGTGATTTCAGTAAGGCATTTGATACGGTTCCACATGGGGAATTGTTAGCTAAATTGGAAAAGATGGGGATCAATATGAAAATTGAAAGGTGGATAAGGAACTAGTTAAAGGGGAGACTACAGTGGGTCATACTGAAAGGTGAACTGTCAGGCTGGAGGGAGGTTACTAGTGGAGTTCCTCAGGGATCGGTTTTGGGACTAATCTTATTTAATTTTTTTATTACTGACCTTGGCACAAAAAGTGGGAGAGTGCTAATAAAGTTTGTGGATGACACAAAGCTGGGCGGTATTGCCAATACAGAAAAGGACCTGGATATCATACTGGAAGATCTGGATGACCTTGTAAACTGGAGTAATAGTAATAGGATGAAATTTAATAGTGAAAAGTGCACGGTCATGCATTTAGGGATTAATAACAAGAATTTTAGTTATAAGCTGGGGACGCATCAGTTGGAAGTAACAGAGGAGGAGAGGGATCTCAGAGTTTTGGTTGATCACAGGATGACTATGAGTCACCAATGTGTTATGGCCATGAAAAAAGCTAATGCGGTCTTGGGATGCATCAGGCGAGGTATTAACAGTAAAGATAAGGAGGTGTTAGTACCATTATACAAGGCACTGGTGAGACCTCATCTGGAATACTGTGTGCAATTCTGGTCTCCCATGTTTAAGAAGGATGAATTCAAACTGGAACAGGTACAGAGAAGGGCTACTAGGATGATCCGAGGAATGGAAAACCTGTCATATGAAAGGAGACTTAAAGAGCTTGGCTTGTTTAGGCTAACCAAAAGAAGGCTGATGGGAGATATATTTATAAAGAGCAATCATATCAGAGGGATAAATATCAGGGAGGGAGATGAATTATTTAAGCTCAGTACCAATGTGGACACAAGAACAAATGGATATAAACTGGACACAGGAAGTTTAGACTTGAAATTAGATGAAGGTTTCTAACCACCAGAGGAGTGAAGTTCTGGAACAGCCTTCCAAGGGGAGCAGTGGGGGAAAAGACATATCTGGCTTCAAGACTAAGCTTGATAAGCTTATGGAGGGGATGGTATAATGGGATAGCCTAATTTTGGCAATTAGTTGGTCTTTGACTATTAGTGGTAAATATGCCCAATGGTCTGTGATGGGATGTTAGATGGGGTGGGATCTGAGTTACTATAGAGAATTCTTTCCTGGGTGCTGGCTGGTGAGTCTTGCCCACATGCTCAGGGTTTAGCTGATCACCATATTTGGGGTCGGGAAGGAATTTTCCTCCAGGGCAGATTGGCAGAGCCCCTGGGTTTTTTTCGCCTTCCTCTGCAGCATGGGGCACGGGGCACTTGCTGAAAGGTTCTCTGTACCTTGAGGTCTTTAAACCACGATTTGAGGACTCAGACATAGGTTTGATACAGGAGTGGGTGGGTGAGATTCTGTGGCCTGCATTGTGCAGGAGGTCAGACTAGAACATAAAAAAAAAAGAAAAAAAGGGTAATTGGAGATATACCAATCTCCTAGAACTGGAAGGGACTTTGAAAGGTCATTGAATCCAGCCCCCTGCCTTCACTAGCAAGACCAATTTTTGCCCCAGATCCCTAAGTGGCCTCCTCAAGGATTAAACTCACAACCCTGGGTTTAGCAGGCCAATGCTCAAACCACTGAGCTATCCCTCCCCACTAAGAACATAAGAACAGCCGTACCAGGTCAGACCAAAGGTCCATCTAGCCCAATATCTGTCTACTGACAGTGGCCAATGCCAGGTGCCCCAGAGGGAGTGAACCTAACAGGCAATGATCAAGTGATCTCTCTCCTGCCATCCATCTCCATCCTCTGACGAACAGAGGCTAGGGACACCATTCTTACCCATCCCACCATGAATTTATCCAGTCCCCTTTTAAACATTGTTTTAGTCCTAGCCTTCACAACCTCCTCAGGTAAGGAGTTCCACAAGTTGACTGTGCGCTGTGTGAAGAACTTCCTTTTATTTGTTTTAAATCTGCTGCCTATTAATTTCATTTGGTGACCCCTAGTTCTTGTATTATGGGAATAAGTAAATAACTTTTCCTTATCCAATTTCTCCACATCACTCATGATTTTATATACCTCTATCATATCCCCCCTTAGTCTTCTCTTTTCCAAGCTGAAGAGTCCTAGCCTCTTTAATCTTTCCTCGTATGGGACCCTCTCCAAACCCCTAATCATTTTAGTTGTCCTTTTCTGAATCTTTTCTAGTGCTAGAATATCTTTTTTGAGGTGAGGAGACCACATCTGTACACAGTATTCGAGATGTGGGCGTACCATGGATTTATATAAGGGCAATAATATATTCTTAGTCTTATTCTCTATCCCCTTTTTAATTATTCCTAACATCCTGTTTGCTTTTTTGACTGCCTCTGCACACTGCGTGGACATCTTCAGAGAACTGTCCACGATGACGCCAAGATCTTTTTCCTGACTCGTTGTAGCTAAATTACCCCCCATCATATTGTAGGTATAGTTGGGGTTATTTTTTCCAATGTGCATTACTTTACATTTATCCACATTAAATTTCAGTTGCCATTTTGTTGCCCAATCACTTAGTTTTGTGAGATCTTTTTGAAGTTCTTCACAATCTGCTTTGGTCTTAACTATCTTGAGCAGTTTAGTATCATCTGCAAACTTTGCCACCTCACTGTTTACCCCTTTCTCCAGATCATTTATGAATAATTTGAATAGGATTGGTCCTAGGACTGACCCTTGGGGAACACCACTAGTTACCCCTCTCCATTCTGAGAATTTACCATTAATTCCTACCCTTTGTTCCCTGTCCTTTAACCAGTTCTCAATCCATGAAAGGACCTTCCCTTTTATCCCATGACAGCTTAATTTACGTAAGAGCCTTTGGTGAGGGACCTTGTCAAAGGCTTTCTGGAAATCTAAGTACACTATGTCCACTGGATCCCCCTTGTCCACATGTTTGTTGACCCCTTCAAAGAACTCTAATAGATTAGTAAGACACGATTTCCCTTTACAGAAACCATGTTGACTATTGCTCAAGAGTTTATGTTTTTCTATGTGTCTGACAATTTTATTCTTAACTATTGTTTCGACTAATTTGCCCGGTACCAACGTTAGACTTACCGGTCTGTAATTGCGGGATCACCCCTAGAGCCCTTTTAAAATATTGGCGTTAGATTCGCTAACTTCCAGTCATTGGGTACCGAACCCGATTTAAAGGACAGGTTACAAACCTTATTTAATAGTTCCGCAACTTCACATTTGAGTTCTTTCAGAACTCTTGGGTGAATGCCATCTGGTCCCGGTGACTTGTTAATGTTGAGTTTATCAATTAATTCCAAAACCTCCTCTAGTGACACTTCAATCTGTGACAGTTCCTCAGATTTGTCACCTACAAAAGCCAGCTCAGGTTTGGGAATCTCCCCAACATCCTCAGCCGTGAAGACTGAAGCAAAGAATCCATTTAGTTTCTCTGCAATGACTTTATCGTCTTTAAGCGCTCCTTTTGTATTTCGATTGTCAAGGGGCCCCGCTGGTTGTTTAGCAGGCTTCCTGCTTCTGATGTACTTAAAAAACATTTTGTTATTACCTTTGGAGTTTTTGGCTAGCCGTTCTTCAAACTCCTCTTTGGCTTTTCTTATTACACTCTTGCACTTGAGTTGGCAGTGTTTGTGATCCTTTCTATTTGCCTCACTAGGATTTGACTTCCACTTTTTAAAGGAAGTCTTTTTATCTCTCACTGCTTCTTTTACATGGTTGTTAAGCCACAGTGGCTCTTTTTTAGTTCTTTTACTGTTTTTCTTAATTTGGGGTATACATTGAAGTTGGGCCTCTATTATGGAGTCTTTAAAAAGGGCCCATGCAACTTGCAGGGATTTCACTTTAGCCACTGTACCTTTTAACTTTTGTCTAACTAACCCCCTCATTTTTGTATAGTTCCCCCTTTTGAAATTAAATGCCAGTGTTGGGCTGTTGAGGTGTTCTTCCCACCACAGGGATGTTGAATGCTATTGTATTATGGTCACTATTTCCAAGCGGTCCTGCTATAGTTACCTCTTGGACCAGCTCCTGCGCTCCACTCAGGATTAAATCTAGAGTCGCCTCTCCCCTTGTGGGTTCCCATACCAGCTACTCCATGAAGCAGTCATTTAAAGTATCGAGAAATGTTATCTCTGCATTTCGTCCTGAAATGAAATGTTCCCAGTCAATATGGGGATAATTGAAATCCCCCACTATTATTGGGTTCTTAATTTTGATAGCCTCTCTAATCTCCCTTAGCATTTCATCATCACTATTACTGTCCTGGTCAGGTGGTCGATAATAGATCCCTAATGTTATATTTTTACTAGAGCATGAAATTTCTATCCATAGAGATTCTATGGAACATGTGGATTCGCTTAAGATTTTTACTTCATTTGAATCTACACTTTCTTTCACATATAGTGCCACTCCTCCCCCTGCACGACCTGTTCTGTCCTTCCGATATATTTTGTACCCCGGAATGATTGTGTCCCATTGATTGCTCTCAGTCCACCAGGTTTCTGTGATGCCAATTATATCAATATCCTCCTTTATCACAAGGCACTCTAGTTCACCCATCTTATTTAGACTTCTGGCATTTGTGTACAAGCACTTTAAAAACTTGCCCCTGTTTATTAGCCTGCCTTTTTCTAATGTGCCAGATTCTTTTTTATGTGACTGTTTATCCTCTGATCCGGCCCTTACATTATACTCTTCAGTCCTCTGCTCCTGACTATAACCTGGAGATTCTCTATCATCAGACTGTCCCCTAAGAGAAGTCTGTGTCCGATCCACATGCTCCTCTGCAGCAGTCGGCTTTCCTCCATCTCCTAGTTTATAATGGTCCCTTCTGACCTTAAAAGTCTATGATTCTATGATTCAGTACAGGCCTCTGGCACTGGCGGTAACAGTGCAACCAATAACAATAGTAGGTTGTCATCTTATAGATCCAAAGCCCAGAAGGATCCATTGTGGATTATCTGGCCTGTCTTCCCATATAACATGGATCACAGAACGTCCCCAAACTAATTCCTAGAGCAGATCCTTCAGAAAAACATCCGATCTTGATTTAAAAATTGTCAGTGATGGAGAATCCACCACGATCCTTGGTCAATTGTTCCAATGATTAATTACACTCACCATTAAAAATGTACACCATATTTCCAGTCTGAATTTGTCTAGCTTCAATTTCCAGCCACTGAATCATGTTAGACCTTCCTCTGCTAGAGTGAACAGCCCACTGTTCAATATTTGTTCCCCATGTAGGTACTTACAGACTGTGATCAAGTCACCCCTTCACCTTCTCTTTGTTAAGCAAAATAGATGGAGCTCTTTGAGACTCTCCCTATGAGGCAGGTTTTCTAATCCTTTAACCATTCTTGTGGCTCTTCTCTGAACCCTCCCCAATGTATCAACACCTTTTTTGAATTGTGGGCACCAGAACTGGACACAGGATTCCTGCAGCGCTCGCACCAGTGCCAAATAAAGAGATAAAATAACCTCTCTACTCCTACTTGAGATTCCTGTTTATTCACCCCAGGATCATACAATCATGGACTATCAGGGTTGGAAGGGACCTCAGGAGGTCATCTAGTCCCACCCCCTGCTCAAAGCAGGACCAATCCCCAGACAGATTTTTACCTCAGTTCCCTAAATGGCCCCCTCAAGGATTGAACTCACAACCCTGGGTTTAACAGGCCAGTGCTCAAACCACTGAGCTATCCCCCTGCATTAGCTCCTTTGGCCACAGAGTCACATTAGGAGCTCATGTTCAGCTAATTATCCACCAGAACCCCCAAATCTTTTTTAGTCACTGCTTCCCAGGCTAGAGTCTCCCATTGGTAAGTAGGGCCTACACTCTTTGTTCCTAAAGGTATCCGTTTACATTTAGCTGTATTAAAACACCACATTCTTTTGCTTGCTTCCAGTTTACCAAGCAAACTAAATTGCTCTGAATTAGTAACCTGTCCTTTTTATTATTTTCACTCCCCCAATTTTTGTGTCACCTGAAAGTTTTATCAGTGATCATTTTATGTTTTTTTCTAGATCATTGATAAAGATGTTAAATAGCATAGGGCCAAGAACCAATCCCCCCAGGACCTCACTGGAAACAGACCTGCTCTGACAATTCCCCATTTATAGTTACATTTTGAGATCTATTATTCAGCCCATTTTTAATCCATGTAATGTGTGCCAAGTTAATTTTACATCATTCTATTTTTTTAATCAAAACATTGTGCCATAACTAGTCATACACCTTACAGAAGTATGTTACATCAACCATATTACCTTTATCAACCAAACCTGTGACCTCATTTTAAAAGAAGAGATCAAGTTAGACAGGATTGATTTTCCATAAATGCATGTTGATTTATATTAATTACATTATCTTCTTTTAGTTCTTATTAATCAAGTCCATATAAAAGGTAATAATTGGAGATATACCAATCTCCTAGAACTGGAAGGGACCTCGAAAGGTCATCGAGTCCAGCCCCCTGCCTTCACTAGCAGGACCAATTTTTGCCCCAGACACCTAAGTGGCCTCCTCAAGGATTGAGCTCACAACCCTGGGTTTAGCAGGCCAATGCTCAAACCACTGAGCTATCCCTCCATTATCTTGCCTAGCATTGATGTTAGGCTGACAGGCCTGTAATTACCTGCATCGTCCCATTTAACCTTTTTAAAAATTAGCACAACTTCAGGTTTCTTCCAGTCTTCCGGAACTTCTCCAAGACTTATTGAAAATCAACATTAACAGTCCAGCAAGCTCCTCAGTCAGCTCTTTTAAAACTCTTGGATGCAAGTTATCTGGGTCTGATTTAAAAATGTCTGATTTTAGTAACTTCTGTTTAACATCATCCAACTCAAGGACTACGTTAAAATCATGCTTGGTAAAAACAGAAGATGTGGAACCAGAAATTAATGACCCAAAATGGCTGTATTGGCTATTAGGCCTAATTGGTGGACAAAATAATAAAGGGATGGGCTATCCACCCATCACTCCCTTTTTGGGTCTTAAAGAGATTCGTGGGGAGAGAGGGAAGAGGAAAAACAGATGGAGGCTAATGAAACAACTTCACCATCATTGCTGTCAGTGTCAACAGCTCCTTGCACTCCAGATCTTCTTTGTCCTAATCCTAGGAGATGATCTGACCAGACTGGGCCAGAAAGTGAGACTCAGATAACATTGCCACCTCTACTGGCTCCAGCTAACCCCAACCACCACCTGACACGAAATGGGATCGGACTTTAACAGCAGCAGCTACAACAACAACGCCTGCTCATCTCAACTCACGTCTTTGTCAGCCTGTAAAACAAGGGGGAGTTTCCTTCTAAAAATCTCTCTCCAGCTCAAGGGAAAGGCAACAAGAAATGTTGTTAAAATGGAGGCCTTATTTAATACTTTACATTTCAAAGCCTTTAATTGCTTTTCCTTCTTTTCTGTATCTTTATGAAAATTCATGTTAACCCTTTATTAGTGTGTTTGCAGCGGTACTAAGCAAGCAGTGGTGTCTGTCTACCAAACCTCAAACCTCATTGTAACAGTTTAATATTGGACAGGGACTGGGTTAACACCTTTGGCCCATTTATTCCATCTGAATTAATACAACACCCCTTCTACTTTTGCCACCTCCAGCTTGATCCTGTGCCAACCTTGTCTCCACCCTAAACTTCTCATTCTGTCTTCTCCTTCCCCCAGATCTTCTTCCCAATTCTACCCCTTCATCCCATTTTCAGTCTCCTTCGAGCCTATCTCAGTCTCCCTTCTGAAATTACCATCTGCATCCCAGTCCCCTTGCCAGCCAGTCCTAATATCTCCCCAGCTTCCAAACTGTCTTCCCCTCCCATCCATGTTCCTTATCCCAGTCTTTTCCCATCCAGCTCTTGTCCACTCTGCATTTCAGTGTTCCTCCTCCTCCATGCTGTCTGGGCACAGCAGCGGGTGCACTGAGGGCACAGAACACAGCCTCCCTGCTGTCAGTTCTCATGCCAGTGCTGCTGGAGCCTGGAGCAGCAATTGCAGAGAAGTCCTTATCAGCCCCAGTATCTCTGTTGGAACAAAATCTTCAGAGAATTTAGCTGCAAAGCTCTAACAAGGCTATTGGGCATACACAGACTCAGATTTTTTTCATAGGCTTGTACCTTGACCAAATGTGGGCTGTTTTTCCCACAAGGAAAAGGCACATCCCTATCCCCAAGGCAAACCCTCTCTCAAATTTCAAGTTCCTGCTTCAAAACATGGAAGTGCTAGAGCTTCTCAACAAATCAGCTGCAAGAATTTGTTGTAACATGGGCAAAACAGACAATTTTTCCTCCTGAGAAAAGCCATTTTTGCTGTAATTTTCCAGTAAAATTCAGCTGAGGCAGACACCTGGCATGGAGAAATTCAGCCCAAATGGTTAACATTTGGCAAAGTTAGAAGCAACAGAAAACAAGATCTTATAATAGGAAGTATGCTGGGCAACCTTAACTCTAGGTTTCACCATCAGCTCTACCTAAAATGTATTCTAAAATAACAAGAGTCAGCACCTCCGCGCCTGCGCATCCATCCACGCCAGCCTGTGACAACATAGCTATTATAAGAGCAGTGTGTGAAAGCACTACGTGCCCAGTAGGTATGTAGATACTTTTACATGGAGTGCAGTTATAGTGCAAGTGCTCGTTTCAGCCTACACACATCTGTTGGGAGGTTCTGTGAGCTAGAGCATGTTATAGCATCTATCACCGTATTCATCACTTCTCATTATCCATAGCAACATCTGATCCTTGTCTGAAATCAGATAAGCTCTTGGCCTTTGTATCCAGTGGCAGTGAGTTCCACAGACTGACATAAGAAAAAGCATTTCCTCTTACTTGTTTTAAATTTGCTGCCTTTCAATGTCACTGAATGTCCCCTTTTCTTGAATTACGAGCCAGGGTTAATGCAAGTGCCCGATCTCCCTTCTTTATCCCATTCATTATTTTCTTTCCTATGTTTGCCCTCTCTCATCTCTAACCTAAAACAGTCCTAATCTTTTCATGCTCTCCAGGCCTCTAAGTAATGTCACTGCCTTTCTCTAGGCCTCCTCACTATATCTGCTAGATCCTATCTGAGATGGGGGAGCAGAGCTGAGCAATGGAAGCATCCCACTGGCTTATATGACGACATACTATTTCACTATTGTGCACCTATCCCTTTCTTGGTGCAAGCACTATTAGCAGTAGCAGGGGGTGAAATGCAGATGGGGCTCCCCCCCACAACCATCCTGGACCCACAGGGAGGCCCCCTCCCACCCACAGGTCTGGGGGAGACAAAGTCCAGCCAAGAGGAGACTCCTTTCCCCAACAGCAGCAGGGGGCAATGCAGCGTGAGCATGAATAGGGCCTCTGGAACTTTTGGACAGACCATTTTCTTAGGTGTTGATTTCTGACATTCTTTCCTCCTTGCTAACTGGTTTGTTCTTCAACTCCCTCCCTCCCTCTGTTTTCCATATCGCCCATTCCTTTACCAATTCCTAGTCTCATTACTCATCCCTGTTAGAACATAAGAACAGCCACACCAGGTCAGACCAAAGGTCCATCTAGCCCAGTATCCTGTCTGACAGTTGCGAATGCCAGGTGCCCAAGAGGGAATGAACAGGGAATCATCAAGTGATCCATCCCATCACCCATTCCCAGCTTCTGGCAGAGGCTGGGACACTTCAGAGCATGGTTTTGCATCCCTGCCCATCCTAGCTAATAGCCACTGATGGACCTATCCTCCATGAACTGATCTAGTTCTTTTTGAACCCTGGTATAATCTTACCTTCACAGCTTCCTTTGGCAAAGAGTTCCGTAGGTTGACTGTGCTCTGTTCCCTTTATAGCAGTGGTTATCAAACTTTTGTACTGGTGACCCTTTCACAGAGCAAGTCCCTGAGTGTGACACCCCCTCCCCTTTATAAATTAAAAACACTTCTTTACATATTTAACACCATTATAAATGGTGGAGGCAAAGCGGGGTTTGGGGTGGAGGATGACAGCTCACAAACCCCCATGTAATAACCTGGTGAACCCCTGAGGGGTCCCGACCCCCAGTTCGAGAACCCCTGCTTTATAGTCTCCCAGGGGGACTTTGCCAATGGCTTTTTTGGAAGTCTTAATAAATTGTCAGACAATTCTTCTTTAGCCACTGTTTTGTCAACACACTCAGATAATTCCAGTAGAGAGGCACGGTTTTCCTTTGCAGCAGCCGTGCTGGTTATTCTCTATCAAATCATGGTCATCAAGGTGACAAACTCTATTTTTAATTATCATTTCAACCAATCACTCACCTACTTCATTGTTACATTTCTTCATAATTCAAGGTTATTTCTCTTATGATACGAGAGATGTATTACAGGCCCTACAAACTGTGAGCTTTATTTGTTCATGTGCATGGACAAAGCCTCGAACCTTGTGGGTGCTCTCAGAACACAAAATGTTATAGGCACAGCATAAGGCCTCACTAACGAACCCCACTTTTCCCCATACCACGGTTGGTGGAGTGAGCAAACGAGACATTTGCAAGGAGCAGGTATTCACTTTTACAGTGGAATTCTTCAGGATTGCAGCTCTTGGGAGTAGTATGAGCAGCAAACTTGTCCACTGGTTGGCAGTCTGCTGCACAAGGAGTCTTAGCTCCATCCTCCAGTTCGCACCCAGAAACTGGATGTGACATGTACAGGCAGAAACTCCAAACAGTTCCACTTAAAATAAGGATCTCACAGTGGCACAAGCAGGACAAGGTTCTTCTACACATTCTCCTCTAAGAAAATGGCCTAATACGGGGTGTGCTTATTGGGGAACTGAGGCAGAGAAATATGGCCCTTAAGCATTGCAACACTGTGCATCACAGTTCCTAACATCTAGGCTCCTAGAAAATCACAAGACCACCATAAAGCCTGAGTTAGGCACCCAGGCTCCCTGCACAATGAATGGGGAGAAACAGGTGAGTCCAAGAGTTGTTATCAATGGTTCCGTCAAAGTGGGAAGGTGTATCTAAGTGGGATCCTGCAGTTGTCAGTCCTGGGTCCAGTATCATTAAAATGTTCATTAATGACTGGATAATGACATGGAGGATACGCTTATAAAATGTGCAGATGACACCAAGCTGGGAGAGGATGCAAGCAGGAGGACAGGATTAGAATTCAAAACGACCTAGAAAAATTAGAGAACAGTTCTGAAATCAACAAGTTGACATTCAAAAAAGACAAGTGTGAAGTACTACACTTAGGAAGGAAAAACCAAATGCATGACTACAAATGGGGAGTAATTGGCTAGATGATAGTACTGCTGAAAAGGATCTGGGGGTTACAGTGGATCAGAAATTTAATATCAGAGGGGTAGCCGTGTTAGTCTGGTTCTGTAGAAGCAGCAAAGAATCCTGTGGCACCTTATAGACTAACAGATGTTTTGTAGCATGAGCTTTCGTGGGTGAACACCCACTTCTTCGGATGCAATTCCGATTTCCACTGCTTGCATCCGAAGAAGTGGGTGTTCACCCACGAAAGCTCATGCTACAAAACATCTGTTAGTCTATAAGGTGCCACAGGATTCTTTGCTGCTTCTACAGAAATTTAATCTGAGTCAATAAAGTGATGCAGTTGCGAAAAAGGCTAATATACTGGGGTGTATTGACAGCAGTGTCGTATGTAAGACGTGGGAGGCAACTGTCCTGCTCTACTCAGCCCTGGCGAGGCCTCAGCTGGAGCACTGTGTTCAGTTCTGGGCACTGCATTTTAAGAAAGATGCGAATAAATTGCAGAGAGATCAGAGGAGAGCAACAAAAATGATCAAAGATTTAGAAAACCTGACCTACAAGGAAAGGTTCAAAAAACTGGGCTTGAGAAAAGACTGGGTAGCGAGGGGGCAGGGGAGGGGGGCTTGAAAACAGTCTCCAACTATGTCCGGGGCTGTTACAAACAGGGCTGTGATCAATGGTACTCCATGTCCACCGAAGGTAGGGCAAGAAGCAATGGGCTTAATTTGCAGCAAGGGAGATTTAGGTTAGATATTAGGGAAAAAAAACTTTCTAAGGGTGGTTAAGCTCTGGACTAGACTTCCAAAGGAGGCTCTGGAAGCCCCATCACTGGAGGGTTTTTAAGAACAGGTTGGACAAACACCAGTCAGGGATGATCTAGGTTTAGTTGAACCTGCCTCAGCACAAGCAGCTTGACTTGATGACCTCTCAAGGGATGTGGGGGAGGGATAGCTCAGTGGTTTGAGCATTGGCCTGCTAAACCCAGGGTTGTGAGTTCAATTCTTGAGGGGGCCACTTAAGGATCTGGGGCAAAAATCAGTGCTTGGTCTTGCTAATAACTCCACCAGAGAGGTCCTTTGGGGCCATCTGCCTGTCCCAAGTCAGGGTAAAGGAGGAGGGTTGGGCGTGGGGCTAGCAACTCCACCCTGTAAAAATCAGCTTGCTACAGAAACGCCAACAATAGAGTTAACAGAGACTTTTAGCCTAGAAAAAGAAGGGTCTTCAACTCGAAGATGCATGACGCTGGGTGGTGAAAGCCGCGAGGAAGCCACTAAGCCAATCACCCTTCTTGCAGCCAGGAGGATTACCATCGGCACATGGAATGTGAGGACCATGTACGAGTCAGGAAAGACGGCGCAGGTTGCAGCAGAGATGAGGAGACGCAAGCAGCCAACCAACATCACCAGACAGGCACTGCAGTGGAACCCCCAAGGCAAGCGGAAAAGAGGCCGTCCAAGAAATACCTGGCGACGCGACCTTCAGGTTGATAGCAAAAAAATGGGGCTATACCTGGAACCAGCTAGAGCGAATGGCCCAGGATAGAAGACTATGGAGATCTGTGGTTGGCGGCCCATACCCCGGTTGGGGTGATGGGCATGAATGAATGAATGAATGGTCCTGCTAATGAAGGCAGGGGGCTGGACTCAACTCAATGACCTTTCAAGATCTCTTCTAGTTCTTTTTTTAAAAAAAAAAGCCCTTTCAGCTCTATGATCATCAGAGTCAAGAGATTTTAATCAAGTGGTTTCTACATAATGCCTGTAACTTCTGATTGATCTTTTTAAAAGATCCAATCTTGATTTAAAGTCCCCAGTGGAGAATCCACCACATCCCTAGGCAAATTGCTTCAGTGGTTAATGACCTTCACTGTTAAAAACCTGAGCCTTATTTCCAGTCTGAATTTGTCTAGCTTCAACTTCCAGCCACTGCATTTCATTCTGCCCTTGCTAGATCGGAGCCATAGCACTATCAGAAATCTAATGCTCTGTAGGGACTTTTAGACTGTCAAAAATACAGAATGTAAAGGTGATAAACTAAACAGATAGAGCTTCTTTACTCTCTCGCACTACAAAGGCAGGTTTTCAAGACCGCAAAGCATGCCTGTGGCTCTTTTCTGAATCCTTTCCAACTTTTCAATATCCTTTTAGAAGTGTGGAGACCCAGTATTCCAGTAACAGTCTCATAAACAATGGCTACAGAGGTAATAACGCCTTCCAAGAATTGCATCAGCCCTCTTAGTCAAAGCATTACACTAAGTACACGTTCAGTTCCTACCACTAACCCCAACTCTAAACCAGAGCCTCTACTTTCCAGTCCCCCATCTTGTAGGCATGACATACATTCTTGGTTACTAGATGTATGATCTTCCATTTAGCTGTATTAAAGCAAACGATATTCAAGTGAGCCCAGCTTGCTGTATGATCCAGATCACTTAGTCAAACCCGTCCCCATTATTTATAGATTCATAGCTTTATTCATGGATTTTGAAGGCCAAAGGGGATCATTTAATCGAGTCTGACATCCTGTATAATACAGGCCAGAGAATTTCATATAATTACCCCTCTATTGAGCCCAATAACTTCTGAATAAGCGTCTCTTCCAGAAAGGAATCTGGTCTGATCTGAAGACAAGATGTGGAGAATCCATCACTTTCCCTGGTAGTTTAACCATAGGAACAATCACCCTCATTGTTAAAAATGTGTGCCTTATTTTAATTGGAATTTGTCCAGCTCTACCTTCCAGCCATCAGTTCTTGTTATGCCTGTCTCCGCTAGGTTAAAAAGCCCTTTAATACCCACTATTGTCAAACCACCTGTCAATCTTCTCTGTAATAAGTTAAACGGGTTGATCTCTTTAAGGCTCTCACTGTACAGCATTTTCTTCAGTCCTCAAATTATTTTTGTGAATCTTCCTTCTTCTTACTATCTACTCCCTACTTGGTGTATCCATCCAAGGATTGCATTAGACTTTTTAGCCATAGCATCGCACTAGGAGCTCATGTTCAGCTGCTTGTCCACTATGACCCCATAATGCTTTTCAGCTGTTGCCTTTCATGATACAGGCCCACTCCGTAGGTATGGCCTGCATTCTTTGTTCCTAGATGTGTAACTTTGCATTTGGTTGTATTAAACCACATTTTGTTTGAACAGGCTCAGCTTACCCCATGATCAAGATTGTTCTGTACCACTGCTCTGTCTGCATCATTATTTCTCACTCCACAAATCTCTGTCACATAGATCATGAGTCAGAAGGGATCACTAATTGTCTCACCTCCTGTATAACATAAGACTCCCCTGAAATAACGCCAGAACATCGCTCCTGGAAAAACATCCAAACTTGATTTAAAAATCATCAGTGACGGAGAATCCAGTACAATACTTGGTGAGTTGTTCCAGTGGTTAATTACACTTAGTGTTGGACCTTATTTCTAATCTGAATGTTTAGTTTCAACTTCCAGCCATTGGATCACATTATAGCTTTGTCTGCTAGACAGAAGAGCCAATTATCAAATATTTGTTCTTCATGTAGGTACTTACAGATTGTGATCAACTCAATCCTTAACTGTTTCCTTGTTAAGCTAGATAGAGCTGCCAGAGCCTACCACTACCAGGCGTGTTTCTTTACTAATCCTTTAATCATTCTTTTGGCTCTTCTATGAACCCTCTCTAATTTATCAACATCTTTCCTGAACTGTGGACACCAGAACTGGACAGCTCTAGCACCAGTGCAAGTACAGAGGTTAAATAACCTCTCTGCTCCTGCTTCCTGTTTATTGCAGTGTTGTTGGATATGGTCTCAGGATATGACAGACATAGACCAACTTCATTTGGTGGAAGTGACAAGCTTTCAAGCTACACAGAGCTCCTCTTCATATCTGGAGCAAGTTACCTGAGTGTCACGGCTACATGTAAGGTGGGACAGACTGTTAAGCGAACCAATTGAAATGAAGTGGGCAATTAACAGCTCTGAAGTCATTGTACAGAAGGAGGGTTAGTAGATTACAAATTGTTGTAATGGGCCATAAAACCAGTGTCTCTGTTGAGCACATGATTTTTATTGTCTAGCAGAGTTATGAATTTAAGTTCCCAGGCTCATCTTTTGAAGGTGTTGCATGGGTTACCTTTGAGGATGAGGACTGGTAAGTCAGGATATAGAGTGATCCCTCTGTGAAAGGTGTTCACCCACGGGCGATGGGGTGTTTGTGTCTTACCTTTCTGTGCGAGTTCATCAAGACTGTTGTGATTATCTGATTTTAGCCCCATAGTTGGTTTTGGGGCATCTGATGCACTAGATGAGGTACACCACATTGTGGTAAGAATGTGTAGGATCCATGGATCTTGAACAGTGTGTTGGGTTTTTGATCACTGTGGCAGTGGAGATATGTTTGCAACCTCGCCAAGTTCACCATCAGAAGCAAGCTTCCCATAGACAGGACACACCAATTCTAAGTGGCACCAGACCCTGCCAGAACAGATGCAAAATCTGCAGATATATCTCCACTGCTATAATGATCAATACTCCCCACAACACACCTTCCATAATTCACGGGTCCTACACAGCCTATCACAACATGTGATGTACCTCATCCAGTGCAAATGTGATATCTGACCAATCAGTCCCCATCCTCAGAGGAAACCTGCACACCACCTTCAAAATAGGAACCTGGGAATTTAAATTCATAGTTCTCCTAGACACTAAAAATCATGGGTCAGACAGTGGTTTTATGAATCATTACAACCATTAGTAATCTACTAACCCTAATCTAATCACCCACATTATCTCACTCTGACTCCCTTTATGGAGTCAAGGATCGCATTAGCCCCTTTGGCCACAGCATCCCATTGGGAGCTCATGTTCAGCTGATTATCCACCATCACCCCCGGGTCCTTTTCAGAGTTCCTGCTTCCCAGGTTAGAGTCCCCCAGCCTGTAATTAGGGCTGACATTCTTTGTTCCTAGATGTGCACATTTACAGTTAGCCATATTAAAATGCATATTGTTTGCTTGCACCAGTTTACCAAACAATCCAGATCACTCTGTATCAGTGACCTGCCCCCTTCATTATTTACCACTCCCCCAAGCTTTGTCATCTGCGAATATTTACTTCTGGATGATTGGTAAAAATTCTGAATAGCGTTGGGCCAGAACCAATCACTAAAAACACATCTGCTCCATGATTCCCCACTGACAACTACTTTTAGAGATCCGTCAGCCAGTTTTTAATCCATTGAATGCAGTGGTTTTCAAACTGGTTTTGCATACCACTAGGGGCACACGAACTCTTAGCGGGGGTAGGCGAGTGGCGGAGAAGTTTCCATAGGCGTAGTTTGACGTCTATATATGGAGGGGCAGGGCCCTGCAAGTCACCACTCTCTTGCCGCCCAACTCTGAACGCAGTGCCGCCACCAGCAGCAGCGCAGAAAGTCAGAGCCAGCTGGCTGGAGAGCGGCGGCTGCTGGCCGGGGCGCTCATGTTTGTGGTGTGGGAGGATTATTTTTTAATCCCGCTCCCCCCCCCCCACTCCCCCCGCACTGTTTCTTGAATTTTTATCCTGCTCCTGCTATTATGGCAGCAGGTCCCGCAGGATCCCAGTCCCGCTGAAGGGCTCTAAAATTGTCCCAGCAATGACTGGACATGCTGTTCTCAGCAGATGTCTCCCCACCAGCACCCACCCACTCCCTGCACCCCTGTGCAATGGGATGGGAACCCCCCAACCCTCCCATGCAGAGGCGTCAGAGTCCTCATGCACTCTTACAAGGGGATAAGCAGTCTCCTCTTCCCCACCTTTAATCCTCCATGCAAATGGCTGGAGAGCCCCTGCATCGTCATGCAAAGGGAACGGGAACCCCTGCTGCCCCGCCATTCACAGGCAGAGGCAAGGAGAACCCTCACTGCCACCCTTACTTCTGTGCTGCTGCTGGTGGTGGCGCTGCCTTCAGATTAGAGCCCTTCAGCAGGACTGGGGTCCTGGAGGACCCGCTGCCAGAACAGTGGGAGCGGGATAAAAATTCAAGGAACAATGTGGGAGCGGGACAGGATTTTTTAAAAATGATCCTCCCGCCCCACAAACACCACAACAGTAACACTCTCCCAGTCTTTGGAATTTCTCTAGTGTTCCAAGATTTATTTAACATTAACGTTAGCAGGTCAAAGATCTAAATCTTTCAGGACTCGTAGGCCTGCTGATTTACCACTCTAATTTTTGTGCCATCTGCTAACATTACCAGCAATGATGTTTATGTTTTCTTCCAGACCACTGACAGACATATCCAACAGCACTGGGCCAGCAGATCCCTCAAGGACATCACTAGAAACACTCATTTACAATTACTTTTTGAGATCCAGTTAGCATCTTTTTGATCCATTTAATATGTTACTATCCATCATGTTCTGCCCTGATTGAGTATAGTGTTAATTTTTTATCAGAATTAAGTCAAATGCTGTACTGATGTCTATTATGTGAACCAAACTTGTAATCTTACAAAAAAACATTATCTAGTTGATCTGACCTGTTTTCCATAAGCCGTGTTGATTGGTATTAATTAGGCAGCCATTCCTAATTCATACCTGCTTTCCCCGATAGTCCCAAGAGACCATAAGAGAACCCTCTGAAATACTCTTTTGGGTTCCTGAATCCAGCAGTTGGAGGAAGAACAAATCTAATGGTCGGATGTAGAAGCTAAACAAATTCAAACTGGAAATAAGATGCTAATTTTTAGCAGTCAGGGTAATTAAGCACTGGAACAACTCACTTAGGATGTGAAAATCTCTATCTTCCTCAAAAAGCAGCAAAGAGCCCTATGGCACCTTATAGACTAACAGACATTTTGGAGCATGAGCTTTCGTGGGTGAATACCCACTTTGTCGGATGCATGTACATGGCTATTCACCCACGAAAGCTCATGCTCCAAAACGTCTGTTAGTCTATAAGGTGCCACAGGATTCTTTGCTGCTTTTACAGATCCAGACTAACACAGCTACCCCTCTGATACTATCTTCCTCAAGTATCTTTCTAGCTTAGCTCAGGAGCTGTGGCCTGCATTATACACAGGGCAGCCAGATTATATTACCATCTGACCTTAGACTCTATGACTCTTAAATCCTTAGAGGGAGAGCGATTAACTCCCTGCCTCACACACTAGTTATACAGAGGCCAACTCTAGAGGACACGTATGCACTGGCTTTCAAATTCTGCCCTGTGTACAGGACACGCTCAGTGGTTGTCCTTTCACTTAAGGAATGGGTGCCTCAATACAGTGCCTATGGACAGAAAGAAACTGAAAGAGAGAGCGCCACAGGGACAGATTTCTAAGGTCCAATTTACCACACGTACATTGGAAGCTGCGTGCACAAGGCAGTTGTACCAAACCTGTGAGAACACAGGCCGTAGTCACTCCTCTCAAGCCAGCTGTGAAGCTTCCAACATGTCCTGCTTCTCATACCTCTCTTACCTTTGGGAGCAGCATGTGTAAGGCGCCTTTGTCACGATGCAGCTGTATGATCTCCATCGCCATAGTATTAGAGCAGCCTACAGATCAGCCTGCCCTGAACCACACCGGATCACAAGTAACAGGACTGTACATTTGAATCCCAACTGACTTGTTTCTGGGCTCTGGCCTGGCTTCACAAGCTTGATATTTCCATTAACCTGAACTCACAAGGCCTGCGTAAAATGCAAGCAAGTTCCCAGGTGGGACAGGCGCCCCCGCCATTGTTCACGTGGACAGCTGCAGCCCTGGATCTCACTGTGCCTGAGCGTTACTCACGGAGGCGGAGGCGATGACCTGAGCATCTGCAGACTGCAAGCAGTTGATATGGTGGCACTTACCCCACATCAAGGGCTTGGAGCTTGAGCTCAGCCTGCAGCTGCTAAGCCTGCTCTGGAAGGCGCTCCTGGCCTTACCCAAGCCACTGCCCATTCCTGGTAGCGCTGCAATAGTGCCTGAGGGCTCCAACCAGGGATCAACGTACTGTGCAAACGCTTATTAAAAAGATGGTGCCTGCACCATTCAAACCAGCAGTTGCCCACCTCTAAAGAAAACTGCAGCTCCTGGCCCCCGAGGGTGAAATGGGATTCGGACTCAGGCATTTCTGACCTCTGGCCCTTACTCTCTAAGGCCTGACAAGCTGTTGGCTGAGGAGACTTGGCCCATTATAGACCCAACCAAGGTGGTGCTGGCCCTTTTAACACACACTCACGCACGCTGGCTTTTCTTCGCACTTTTATCCAAACTACATGTACATCACAGTAGAGAGCTGTGCTCACCCAGCAGCATTCCTTACACATGGCTAAAAAAACAGATGGGACACAGTGGGCAGGGGAGAAGTCTCTCTCAGGCAGAGTTCATGCTGACAGGTCACTGTTATCAAATCTCTCCTGGTCATACACCTCTGCCACCACCTTCCTGCCAGCAAACCAGCGCCCATTCAGGGCCTGAATGGCTTTGTGAGTCTCCGAGGCCATAGAGAACTCTACAAAGATCTTGACGATGATCTCAGCGTCCTCCTCCTCGCCCTGCTTCTCTTGGTAGATGATGACCCTGTTCACTGCCCCAAACTTGCCACACTCTTCTGTCACTTCTCCCTCCAGATCGTCATCAATGTCCTTTGGATCCACCATGTTGCGCAGCACCATCACAGTTGACTGCAGGAAGAGGAAGAAGAGAGGTGACTGAGCAGGTTCATGGGACTGCTGGGGTTAACCTTGAAAAGCCATGACACCTGCACATCACAGCAGCCACTTCAGTGCCAGGCCTGAGCAGCAAAAATTAACATCCCAGGGCTTTCTGGAACCAATCTGTAATGGCACTGCCCACGGGCACCAGAAGCACGCTCAACCCATGTTCAGTATAACCCAGAAATGACGACTCTTCAACAGGCATCTCCAGTTCAACTGCTTAGGCCAGCAGCGTACCAGGAATTTGCCACTTGTTTTGTGTCCTGAAGATGTGGCTGGAGAGATGCTATTTTTAAGACTGTGTTTAAATCTTACAAAGATGGATTTATCAAACTGATTTCCCTCCTCTTACCTTCACTTGCATGACACATCTTGGTGGCAATTATTCTTCATGTTATCTTTATCTTGGAACTTAGTGGCTGATGTAAGTAGTTGGCCTCACAGGCCTAGAGACTGAAGGTTTCTCATCATTCCCAGAACAAGTACATTATAGGGGATACCCACACCCCAACCCACCAGTGTGGATCAAGCTCCAGAATTCTCCCAAGCCTTTACCCCATTCCATCCTCCTGCCCTACCGCACTCTTCTGCAACAGGAAGCCCATCGCTATACTATCATTGCCTGTGTCCCCCCGGACGCCTGTCCCTCTCCATCCCCCCATGTCTCTGTCTCAGACCAGCAGCATGTGAGATTAAATAATTTTAAAAATTGCTCTGTATGCACGTGAAACCAGCTCTTATCTCTTTGTAATTCACACCTTCTCAAAGCCTCTCCCCACTCAGGCCAACACAACAAACTCAGAGTTTGCAAGTCAAGCCGTTTTGAAAAAAAGGATTAGGAACACCTTTGGTGTAGCTTTAAAATGCATTTTCTGATGTATCTAAACTTCCCCCTTGAGACGTGATGCTACAGTTCTTGGGGAAATTAAGGTGTGGGTCGTGTAGATCAGGTTTTTATGGACAGTTAGTTTCAACCTTAACTAGGTGACAGCCAGTGTCTCAACAATACCACCGTTGGGCCTTTATATTTTCAAAGTACAGGACACATGAGCTAATTCTCACAGCTCCACAAGAGGTGCAGGTCAATATTACCCCCATTTGGCAGAAAAAAGAGGGGAAGGGCCTTGTCCAATCCCAGAAGGAGTCAGTGTCCAATCTGAAATCAGAACTCAAGTTCTGTGCCATCACTAAGGTATCTGAGAATCACTGGGTGGGAGTCTCTGGCCTGTGTTCTGCAGGAGGACAAACCATGGCAACGTGAATGATGGAGAGGAAGGCAAAATCTGGGGGCCAGGACATCAGTGACTATAATGTCTTAATACACCAGTCAGTCAGTACCGGCAAATTAGTCGAAACAATAGTTAAAAATAAAATTGTCAGACACATAGAAAAACAAACTGTTGAGCAATAGTCAACATGGTTTTGTAAAGGGAATCGTGTCTTACTAATCTATTAGAGCTCTTTGAAGGGGTCAACAAACACGTGGACAAGGGGGATCCAGTGGACATAGTGTACTTAGATTTCCAGAAAGCCTTTGACAAGGTCCCTCACCAAAGGCTCTTACGTAAATTAAGCTGTCATGGGATAAAAGGGAAGGTCCTTTCATGCATTGAGAACTGATTAAAAGACAGGGAACAAAGGGTAGGAATTAATGGTAAATTCTCAGAATGGAGAGGGGTAACTAGTGGTGTTCCCCAAGGGTCAGTCCTCGGACCAATCCTATTCAACTTATTCATAAATGATCTGGATAAAGGGGTAAGCAGTGAGGTGGCAAAGTTTGCAGATGATACTAAACTGCTCAAGATAGTTAAGACCAAAGCAGACTTTGACAAACTTCAAAAAGATCTCACAAAACTAAGTGACTGGGCAACAAAATGGCAAATGAAATTTAATGTGGATAAATGTAAAATAACCCCAACTATACATACAATATGATGGGGGCTAATTTAGCTACAATGAGTCAGGAAAAAGATCTTGGAGTCATTGTGGATAGTTCTCTGAAGACATCCGCACAGTGTGCAGAGGCAGTCAAAAAAGCAAACAGGATGTTAGGAATCATTAAAAAGGGGATAGAGAATAAGACTGAGAATATATTATTGCCCTTATATAAATCGATGGTATGCCCACATCTCGAATACTGTGTACAGATGTGGTCTCCTCATCTCAAAAAAGATATACTGGCACTAGAAAAGGTTCAGAAAAGGGTAACTAAAATGATTAGGGGTTTGGAGAGGGTCCCATACGAGGAAAGATTAAAGAGGCTAGGACTCTTCAGTTTGGAAAAGAGGAGACTAAGGGGGGATATGATAGAGGTATATAAAATCATGAGTGATATGGAGAAAGTGGATAAGGAAAAGTTATTTACTTATTCCCATAATACAAGAACTAGGGGTCACCAAATGAAATTAATAGGCAGCAGGTTTAAAACAAATATAAGGAAGTTCTTCACGCAGCAAACAGTCAACTTGTGGAACTCCTTACCTGAGGAGGTTGTGAAGGCTAGGACTATAACAGTGTTTAAAAGAGAACTGGATAAATTCACGGTGGTTAAGTTCATAAATGGCTATTAGCCAGGATGGGTAAGGAATGGTGTCCCTAGCCTCTTTGTCAGAGGATGGAGATGGATGGCAGGAGAGAGATAAGTTGATCATTGTCTGTTAGGTTCACTCCCTCTGGGGCACCTGGCATTGGCCACTGTCGGTAGACAGATACTGAGCTAGATGGACCTTTGGTCTGACCCAGTATGGCCGTTCTTATGTTCTTATCAGCATCTTTGGTCTAATGGCTGGACAACACAGCACAGCAAAGAGTGGGCTCTCTCTGAGCAAGGCACCTCACTACAGAGATCCTCCTTTACAAGGCAGAGAGGGAAAAGCCATGACCGTAGGCTGCAGCAGGTGATGACTGGTTATGATACAGGCATTTGTACTCAGTAAGAATCATAGAATCTCAGGGTTGTAAGGGACCTCAGGAGGTCATCTAGTCCAAAAGACACACCTTTTGTGAACTTGTACCATACACTGTGCTGCTGAGCTGTACCGAACTAAAAGACAGACCCAAGCCAGACTTGTGGCCTGTAGGCTACACTGTATCTCTGGGAATCTAGAATTAACTCAGGGTCATGCTCACCTCCTGTTTGCGAAGCAGTTTCTGCATCACCATGTGACGGGCACTGCTGCCGGATATGCTCATATGCTCCTGTTCACTCAGCATTTCAGGCCTCTCTGACTCCTGGAAGATTTCCTCCTCCTCCTTCTCCTTTTTAACCTCCAACAGAGCCAATGTTGGGGGACTTGCTAGGATAGGATTCACTACTCCCACCTGTGGAATAGTGACTGGAATGGGCGGTCGAGCGGGGGTCACACCTGCAGGTGAATACACAGATTGAAGGAGGAAGTTAAAGGAGCCTCCCTCTAGGATTGGCACTCTGACACATCAGGAAGAAAGCCAGCCAGTAATACCCAGCCTTATGGAATTAGGAGAAAGGTTTTAGTAACTGCAACACGAACCACTGAGAGTGTCTGACAACCAGGGCAAACAGTGACTCAGTACAGTAGAGAGGGCAGGCTCTACCACCAGGTATGATGCACACACGTGGGGAATCTGCCCATTCGAAGGGGAGACAGTGCGATGGGGCTGCCTCTGTTTTGCATGTGGTAAGTGACCACCATGGTGCTTTTGCTCAGGGCACCATGCATCCCTGCCAGTTCTGGGAGGCTTAGTGCCCTTACCGCACTCACCACACACTCGTGGAGAGGCCTGCGAGGCAATGCAAGGAGAAATCAGAATTCTCTGCAAACAATTCAGTTTTAGTACGATTCAGTTTCAAACCCTTTAGTGGGGCTGGTGGCCTGTCTTCCCAGCACAGGAAGGACTGAGACCACACCCGAAAGTCTGCTCATGCCCCTCCTTCAGGGACAGTTTCATTCTTCCATGTACAAAACTCAACACATAACAAAGTTAAGCCCCTGATTAAAGCAGCTGCAAGGCACCTGAAACCTTTCCCCTTGCATCTCTCCCCACTGCTGCAGGGTCAGCCACCGAGCCCACCTGTTTCCCACAGCTCTTCTCTTCAACTGAGTTCTCTCAGCTCTTTACAGGAATCACATGGGTCTGATAACCAAAAGAGGTAGCTGGCCCTGGCTACACTTTCCATGAAGTGACCCAGCTGTGGGGACTAGTGCTATCTTGGAATAGTTGTGGAAGTGACAGAATGAAGAGCAGACGCACCCGTAATGACTCCTGGTGCCTGTGCTGCCATTACGGCCTGCGGCAATGCACCCAGAGGCTGAGCCAGTGTCAGCGCTGGAGACACCAGCCCAGGTGTTGCTAAAGTGCCAAGGACTGCAGCTCCTGCCACTGCTTCCTACAAGAGAAAAGCCAGAGTGTTAATTCTGCTTCAGAGAGTCACGCTCAGGGTGTGCTCTGCTCAGATTTTTTCTTTTTACCTTTGTAGAGACTTACCAAATCGCCAGGGCAGGGGGGCAAATGACCTGTAAAACTACTAGGCCCAGCTCAGCCACTGGCCCGAGCGGAGAAACATAAGCAACTCTGCTTAATCGCACCGACACATGCCGAGGATTGCCCTGAACTCACCTTTCCTGTAGACAGCCGCCACATACCAACCCCCTGAAGAGCAGGCACTTCCCCACACTTCACAGCTATCACCCCATGCCAATCAGCTCACATGTAGGGCCCTGAATGACAGACATGCCAAGGGAACCCGGGAACCCAAACCCAAAGTCTCCAGGATGGTTGTAGCGGGCTGGAGTCAATTCCAGAGCAAAAAGCTTCCCCGCTTCCTAACCACCTCTTGCTCTTCTAAGGTGGCCCTAATTAGGCAATACTGTTTCAGAACAATCAAACTAAATCAAAACAGATAAGCCTATCTGCGGTGTAAATCAGGCCCGTTTCTACACCTTGGCCGGCCATACCCAAGACTGGAGGGTGTAGCACAGACAGCTACTCCTAGGCCAGTCTCCACATGAGGCCGGGAGAACTACTCTGTAGGGTACAACCAAGGCCACCTAGTCGGGAGCTCCCGTAAGTACTGCACTGGGCCAATCTGTATCCCTGTGTTCAACAGGACTGCTGGACTCTAAATAACGCACGCACTCACCCACCTCGTTTCAAGTCCTGCTGCTCTGTTTCTTACCTGAGCTGTTATCTTTGCTGTGGCAGCTGCTGCAGCTACAGCTGCTGCAGGGGGTAATCCTCCAGGCGTTGCAGGTGTTAGGAGAGGCATTGGGGGAGTGACAGCTTTGCCAACCCGGAGATATTGGCCACCCAGGTCAAAGAGGTTCATAGATGAGACAGCATCTTGTGATGACTGTGCCTTCTCATACTCTGCAATGATAATTGGAACCCTGACAGAGTGCTCCTTAAAGATGGACATTTCAGGCTCCCAGGGAAAATGCCCCGTTGCCTGCCTCCTAAACATAGACCCCTTTCCCTGAACAACTTGGGTTTGTACTTCTAAGAACACAATGGTCTAGAGCGGCAGCCATCAGTGTCCCTACCAACCACTCCCACACCTCCCAGATCACAAACCCAACCCCTCTGATTATACAGGATCTTCTCAAACATTCAGCGTAAAGGGAGATGGTTCTTGTCACACCCTAGGTTCTAGCTGAACAAGAACACAGAATCCAGTTTCCAGCTGAGAGCCAGGCAGCCCTCTGACATCAGGCCATGGGCCGCTCTCAATCCCACTCTAACCCATAACTGAAATTAGAAGCTTATTGCCACTGGAGGGAGCAGACATGGATCCAAATCCAATGACATTCCCACCCCACTCCATGACAGGTATCAGAGCAGCCAATTTACCAATGAATCCATAGCCTTTGTGTTTCCCTGTTGTGGGGTCCCTGGCTAGCGTGCAGGACTTAATCTTCCCAAAGGCCTCAAACACACTCTTAATGTCGTCATCGGAAAGGTCCTGGTGAACAGACGCCACGTAGATGCGGTTGAAAGCCCGGGCCTCCTCTGCGAGCTGGTCTATGATTGGTTGTGCCTGTCCAATATTACTAGGCCTGCCGACCTGCGGAGAGCGAAGCAAACACAAACACTCTGAGTGCTCCAAGAGGCAGCACTGGGACTCACCCAAGACACAAGGACTGTAAATGCTAACGAAGAGCAGTTGAACCCCACATAATACTTTCCAGGGCACGGCAATCAGCACCACAGAGCCACAGTTAATTATCATGTCTGGGTTGTAGTCTCCAGTGACTCCACAGGCCACCATGGGATATCAGGGTTACCGAGACAACCCAGATACAGGATGTTTTCTGTGGCACTTGTTACTGAGCAAGCATATTTCAGCCTTGTATCTTCCCTCCCTGACTAGTGACTAGCTTCCAATGCTACAACTGACTAGCTGTCACTGCTACAGGCAGGGCACAATGCCTCCATATCATTCTCTGGAGCTCCCAAAAACCCGTAATCGATCAGGCACTACAACTGCCTGAAAAGGGACCTAAGAGGAAATGATTTTGGTGAAGATGTAAGGACACTGGGTTTTCAGAGACACCGCAAAAGGGACGCCCCCCAAAGTCTCCCACATCTGTCAGGGAATCTCTTACTTGTGCCTGGGAATACAAAGCTCAACTCCCTGGTTCCTTTCAATTTGTACTAACCCCCTCACCCCACCAGGTTACCCCAGAGCCTCATTTCCCTCATAATACACATACAAACAAGCCCCCTTTCTGCAGAACCCAACAGGCACAACCAGGGTCAGCAGTCACTCACCTGCCCTCTCCTCAGGACCTGGCTGCTGCACACAAGACTCCGTATCTAGGCCACAAAGGGCTCCCATTCTGTGCATGGGGAGGAACAGAACAGAGTCCAACACCCCTCCCTCCTCCTAGTGTATATTAACACTTTATGGGCTCTTCCCAGAGGATCAGAGGCAGGTGCCAAGAACCAGTCAGTTCTCAGTGAGTGGCCTCAGGTGGTGCATTGAAAAGAGGCCCACTGAGGATTAGTTAGGGGTTTGTTACAGGAGTGGGTGGGTGAGATTCTGTGGCCTGCGTTGTGCAGGAGGTCAGACTAGATGATCATAATGGTCCCTTCTGACCTTAAAGTCTATGAGTCTATGAGGAACAGATCTCCTAGGAACACAGATTTTCTTCTTCAGGCTCCTCTAACCATCTGAAAAGCCCCATCCTGTAACACAAACAGCAGCATGAGCTAGACTCGCCTCCCACATGACACAACCTGCTGTCACTCACCTTTATGTTTCTCCCACCCAGCATGACTGAGTTCATCTGTTCCAAGGCCAACTGAGCAGCTTCAGGCACCTCGTATTCCACAAAAGCAAAGCCCTAGGATAGAGGGGAAACCCTATTAAATTGTACCAATCTCTTCTTGTTGCACGCCCTAGTGCTCGCATTCCCCACTCTGCCAACTAATGCAGCCTGTCTGTATCACACTGTGCCAATCCCAACTGTTCAGCCAGAGAATCCCATCCTCAAAGCCTTTCCCAATAGCATGCTAATGCAGAGAGCAACAAGCTGAAGCATGAAACTGCCTGAACAGACTTGCAGCCACTTGCTTCCTGAGCTGCTTATACATAAAACAGGTCTTTTAGCACGGGAGAAAGGCCAGGGCATGCACACAAGGCAGGCTAACTGCTCAGCATTCCCCAAGCTCCATGCCCCACATCCCTACAATGGTCCCACATGCAGCCGTTAGGTCACTGCTATGGCTTCTGGTGACACTAAAAAGCTAGGCAGCACAGGAGGCTATTACATTCAATCCTAAAAGCTCCAGCTCTGGGCACATGCCCAGAACCCTCAGTGGAATACAATAGGGACCATCAGTTGAAGAACCACCTACTAAGACAGCTTGCTGTATACTGCAGACTAGGAGGGTGAAGGCTCCTCCTTCCCGGGATGCATGCAGGGTGACCTTAGAGAAAAAGAAACCACCCCTAGGGGCTGTTAACCAACCTTGTGTTTCATTGTAACAGAGTCCCAGGACATGTCAATGCTTTTGATAGGTCCAAATGGGGCAAAGGCCTGGCGGATGGTGTCCTCTCCCAGTTCATAGTATATGGAGCCCACGTACACACGACACATGATGGCCAGCGCCCGCTGCCTCTGAGCTGCCATCTGTTTTGGAAAGAAGAACTGGCTGGTTAGCTTAGGGGGTAGTCACAGATACCAGGACAGCTCTCTCCCCTGTACCACCCTCCCCAGGAGCTGTGACCCAACAGCAAGCAGCTCCTCACTGGCTGCAGCACAGCCTGGCACACTCTTGGTGGTAAAGAAGTATTTTTCTGCTCAGTGCATGGACTGGTGGGGAGCGCGTGGGCAGTAAGGCTCACTCCCAGGGGCACAATCAAGTCTCTGATATGCTCTGCCACCTCAGCAGCCCTAACTCCAACCCACCCTGACAAGATCACATCTCTGGCAATGCCTGAAGCAGGGGGAAATACCTTCATTCTAAAACAGCTTCCCCTCCAGGCAGGGGAAATCCAGGCAGCAAGGGATCCAACATCAGGCACTAACAGCAATCCCTTCTGTCCTGCATGGCGCAGCAAAAGATCCAGTATTTGGCACCACACGCTCTCATTTTCCCCTGCCCTGGGCATCAAGGGATCTAGCACTGGGAACCACCTCCTCCCCACTCCCTGGGCACTGGGCTCCACCTCCTCCCCTCTCCCTCCCTTGGCATTAAGGGAACTGGGCACCAGCTGCACTGTACAGTTCAATAAAAACAAACAAAATCCAGCGATTAAACAAAACCCTTCTCTTGGGGAAGTCTGTGGTGCTCAGAGTTAGCATCTTCCATGGGTATTGGCACCTACAGTAGTACAGCCCCACAGACTCAGCCATTGTCTCGCTCAGTGCAGAGAAAGCCTCTGTGCTCTTTTCCTGAAACTGTCTGAAAGTCTGTTTGCAAGAGGAACCTGGTCGTTCCCCAGATGGTACCCCTAAAACCAGCTTCCTCCAAGCCACATGGCAGTTCTAAGAACTTCACGTAGGAAGGTGCTGCCTGCTAGGACACACTGGCCAAATCTGTGATCTTATCAGCATGCATTGGGACCAAGGCAGAAAGGAAAGCCCTGCAGAGGCAGCTCCCTATAATCAGCAATAGTGTATTTATTATAGCACACTGGAGACTTGTACAGGGCTACATTCTTATTCTGCATGGAACAGCTGGAACGAATGCAAAGTGGTGAGGGCCCTACAAAGAGGGCAAAAGCAGGACTTCTCTTAGTGCTTCCTCCCCAGCCCAATTCTACAGTACTCCACACCCAAGTAGGGAGCTCTGTGAACTCTGACCCCCACCCCCCAAGGAGGACCTTGCTATAAGGCCATTACACGAAGGCCTAACTCAGGTGGAGAGCTCCGGCATAAGGGTGAGCACAAGCTCAGAGTTGTTCTGTCCTCTCTAGGGATGCCACAACTCAATGTTAACGAAGGGGTGGCCAAGGGGGTTTCTCCTGCAACACAGTAATGGACAGAGCAGGCACTGACTGTGTCTGATGAGACAATCACACAAAATAGATGTCAAATGCACTTGAGCTGGTCACTATGACCAGGGAGGTAACTGTTTGCAGCGCAAAATACAGCCTCATTCTGGATTGATTCCTAGCACTTCAGGGGCGGAAGCACTATCATCGAACCAGGTTCTCACACCACACTACGGCGCTTGCAGTTATATTAGATTAACTTGAACCTGGACTCATCAAACAAAGGAAACAAAGGTTTTGTTTTGCCTCTACATTGGGGCTGTGTTTTATGCTTTTAAATGAGGTTTTATGATAGCTCCAAAAGCCTGTGAGCCAGGTGAAAAGTGAGCACGCTCACACCGTAGGGCAGCTAGGCAATAATCTCTAGTGCAGTCTCCCAATCCTCCCACCCTTGAGAAGCCAACATTCATTACTATCAGCTTCCCCTTTCTTCCACTGGTTGCATCAGGGGCTCCCAAACTGTATGCAGGCACAACCCCATTTTAATTATTATTTCCTGCAGAGATCACAGACAGCATGGAGGTTGCAAACTGCTCTACAAAATGGCATCCTCCATGTGGCGTGACCTTGTACATATGGTGCGTGCGAGGTCATGCTGTGCTGCGCAAACTGGCATCCTCTGTACACAAGGGATCACCACAACGCCATCTGCTAATGGGTCACAGCCCACAGTCGGGAACCTCTGTTTTTATATATTTACTTTTTATTTTTTACAGCCACCTTCACTTCCCCTCTAAAATTGGCCTTCTTCCTTGATTGTGGGACAGTGGCATTTTGGGGATCTAGTAAGATGTGCTTAAATGATTCCTAATCATCATTCACATTTTTCTGCTTAAATTCTTCCTGCCAACTGCTCTGGCTCATAACTGTTTTCAGCTTTGTGAAACTGGCCCTATTAAATGCACCAATCATCTATATTATGGTCTGGACTTTATTCTGCTTGCACATTATAAATGTGATCAAACCATGATCACCTGTACTTAAGCTACCATTAATTTTTAGTTCTGTGATCAGTTCCTCTCTCTCTGTTAGAACAAGGTCTCATTCAGCATCCCCGCGTAGGCTGCAATAAATTCTGAGTTAGGGAACTGTCATCTATAATGCTTAGAAATTCCAAGGATGTTTCTGTACTGGCAGCACAAGACCTCCACCATATGTCACTCAAACTGAAGTTCCCCGTGATCACACAGCTTTTATTTGTACACACTGTAATTGGGTGCATAAGGAAGCGGTCATCCTATTCCTAGTGGGCTTTGGTGGTCTGTAGCAGACACCAACTAGTACCCCGCTTGTGCTTTATCAGTCTTCTTCCGAGTTATCAGCAACTCGCAAACAGCTAATGCCATTTTGGACATAGAATGCCCTCCCCATTGTTTTTAACATTCCAGTTGGGTGAACTGGAATACCAGGTTTTGGTAATACCAACTAGACCAAGTTTATGCTCATAAATGAGCAATTCCAGTTCCTCTTGTTTGTTACGCAGGCTCCTAGCATTGGTGTATAGGCAATTAGATAATTTCTTCTCTTCATGTTCTTTGGTTCCTTGATTAATTTTGTTCTCAACATCTTGATTTTGTGCTGAGTGCTCAGATCTTCCCTCATTCTAGCCTCCCCTTTTGCTATTACTTTAGTCCTCTTCTTACTACTCTAGCCAGCCTGAGGCCCGTGCCCCAGGCGTAGGGATTTTCCACACCTTTAAAGATGTGTACACAAAAGGGGCATTCTCTTCTCCTCCAATGACACCTGCCACAGAGACAAGACTGATAGTACTAGCCCTTTCCCAATGGCAGCAACCCTCACAGTGGGAAATCCACATTCTAAACCTTCTGCACAAGCAGGAGAGTCCAGCAGCAGCAGGAGTGAAGTTCTGAGGAACCCATTTACCCCCCTTTATGTTAGCTATCTGGGCCACCAAGCTAGGGTTGACCTGGACTATGATGGTAACAGGCACATGTGGAGTAGTGCAGTGAGTTAAGGGAAAAGGCAGCATATTCTTGTGAACTTAGCGCAGAACCAGGTGCCAAGAATGTGCATGTGAATCCTGGTCCTGTCACTGACCCCTCTCTGCAGCTGTGGGTCGGGTACTTGAGCTTTCTGCTTCCCCATCTGTAACAGAGGCTAAGGATTCCTCCCCCACCGCCAGGTGGGCAGTCAGGGTTTGTGTGTACAGACAGTGCTGTTAGTTAGGAGCTAAGGAAGATTATTATTAAGGACAAGGTAACATGCACCTTTTCAGGATGGAGCTCAAAATGAGGGAGACGACATGCAAAGCACCATTGTTTTCATCTGCACTTTTGATGCAGTTATGCAAGGAAACTGCTTGTCTTGGTGAAGTGACAAGGTGAAACCTTGCTCGGTAACACTCCAGCAGTAGAGGTCTGCTGGATAGGGAGCTTTGACTATGGTCAATAAGTCGCTATAACAGGAGTCTCAGGCTGCACTGCCCTCACATATGGGCCTTGTGGGTCCTGCCAGTGGAGACAGTCCTGTTCTTAAAGTATACTCGCGCTCCACACTCCTGACAGGCCTTGAGATAAAGCATTTGGCGGGAAAACAGGGATCTTAATGACATCGAGTTCACAACACACCATGATGGCTGATCCAGGGCAAAGCCTTGACTTCTAGCCTTTCGGTCCCTCCAGCAGCAGGTGCTGGCTCCTGGCAGAGGGAGGCACTTTTATTTATTTATTTATTTTAAGTGATTGACAATACTAAGCTCATGATTACTCTTGAGAGCCCTGTTAACAAAGGCATCCTCTATCATTATTACATGTTTTCATCTCTGTTACCCAACTGAGCATGATGTGGCTGCAAAATACTGTTGGGCAGAATTAGTGATATGGGAGATCAATAGTATCTAAATTAACGGATAAAGAAGGTTCTTGGGCAACATGGCTCAGGAACTGGCCAGGCTGCCTTCAGGCAGAGATGGCGCTTCCTGTCCCACTCCAAGCTTACCTCCCCCCACAAATGTTATTTTGGCTCCCCAGCTGACAAGCTACCTACCGTAGCAGTGTTACAGAAGGGAAGCCAGGCATGTCTAGTTTTAATGCTTCTTCCCCTTGCTGCACTGGCCTCCAAGTTGCATTTTACACCAACCAAAGAAATTACATTTCAGCTAGACGAGGAAACATTTACAAGTGACCTTTGCATGAGGAGAGGGTGGTTTATAGCCCACGTATGCCAGTGCCCCATGTGTCTAGAAGGCGTGGGAACAGATAATCCCAGGTAAACCAGACTCTCTGTGAGGGTAGATTAGAAACTTCTAGCACTATGGCACTGCACTGCTTTTCTTTGAATAACTCTATTGTTCTTTTTGCTCCAGCCCTCATTGTTTTACTTGAAATACGTGCCAAATTCTCCTAACCTACAAGTATGCACATAGCAACAGAAGTCTGACATTTGGTCTAGGATATGCTCTGAAAGCCTGTAATGCCCCAGTGCTCCCCAGCCACATAGCTACCAGGTCTCTGTTCTGTGTGCTGGTTTCTTATCAATTGCCCATTTGCGAGTTACCTTGGCAGTTACTTTTAGGTCAGGACCTCAGAGCTGTAGCATCCCTAGAAAGGTGCTCCCACAATTTCACAGGGGTTCAGAACTGCTTGAAATCTAAAGGTCTCTTTGCAATTGACTCCAGGGCCCAGGGTGCCAGTGTCACAGCAGACTGTACCCAGCCCAAGGTCTTCCTTTGGGGAGTTTACACTTTGTCTCAGTTTGTTGTGCTTGTCCATAGCAGGTGGGTATGTGGGAGGGTTGTGCTGGGTTTAGTTAAGAGCATTGTATTACCACTAAATACTTCCCCACTCTAGGCCCTGACTAAGACAAAGTGCCCAAGAAGAAGTGAATATGTCTATTGACCGATTGTAAAGGTGAGAGAGGATCTCCAAAGCCCATTGTCACTGCTGCCATCTGAAAGACAGTAAAGACAGAGTTCAGTCTGTTGGAGCTGAGCATACTACGGCTGTTCGTAAAAACTCAAGCAGAGAGCGACGGCACAGGGAACCTGTGGGAGTGGCCTCTCCTTCCTTGCCCCTCACTGCCCGGTCCCAAGGACTGTCCAGCGCTGGGACCCTGCAGATACCAGTCCCACCAACTCTGGGTAGGGGTGCTGCTGCCACTGCCTCAGGAAGCAGGGTCTTCTCCCGGGGGGACTCAAGGCAATAGTAACCTCTGTAACCACTGTCGTTGATTCACCCCCAGCAATTACAAGGAGCCCCTCATCTAGAGCGGCCACCCAGAAACATACACAGCCCTGAAAAGCCAGAGCTGACTAATGCGGCTGGCACATCCCCACTTCAACATTTTTTAAACATACAAACCCCCCAAATCATTATGCTGGGCTCCTTAACCTCAAGCAGGAGGCAGAGAGCTGTATATAAGGAATCTCAGAAGGAAGCGGGGTTTAAACAGCAGCAGAGGGGTCTCCTAGGACATGGACAATCCTGCATTAGCAGGAATAACCAGCTGGAGTTCTGAGAAAAATCCACAGAGTCCATGGTAGCGGTGACGCTGCCAGCAAAGCCAGAGAGACAGGCACCATCTCTTCATGGGGGAAAGGATGGTGAAAGGATACTGCTCCCAGTAACCCCAAACACCACCTTAGCTTCAGGTTGACAGTGGAACTCACAGCAGATGTTTTGATTTTCTGGCAACTGAAAAAATTGTCTAGCCAGCCAACAGAAGAGGAAGCATTAGCTTCTCTTCCCAGGGCAGTTTGCTTTCTTGGGGGGCAGGGAGGGTGAGCATATGTATGAGGGCAGGAGAGGGATTTCCTTGACAGGGCTGAAGACAACATACTTCGATTTCACTGCGGAAACAGAAGTGCAAGTACCTGGCTCCAGGCAGACCTCAGGGCTGTGCTCTGGTTCTAAGTGCATAAAAGGCTCCACCTTGTGGGGAGAGTAAAGGCAAGGGGGTGAGCCCAGAGGGATCTCTCACCTGCAGGTTAGTGAGTTGCTGTTGCTGGTGGGCGATGGTTTGCTTCACCAGCACACTCTTGATACTCTGCTCCATCGCATACTTCTTTGCCTGGAAGGAAATACAGACTCCATAATCACAGGGCACAGGACTCCACAAGGAGCCAGGGAAGGACATTTAACTTCATACAACATTCCCCAGAACCCCACAACTGGCTGCCACTGGTGCTTTCCAGTGCTCCGGCCCCAAGCACTAGGGCACTTTACATTAGTCAAGGGCCGACAGCTTACTATGATCGTGGTCAGCATCTTGTAGTTGTTCACCCTGAAATACAGCACAATGCTTCAGCAAGGACTGGGTGGACTCTGAGTCTGCAGCAGGCGCAATGTTAGGAAAGCATCATGCACTACACACTCAGCATTTCCCTCTTCCTCCCTCTGCCCCTCAGCTCCCACCAGTGCACCTTACCTGCTGAGTTGAGGGCAGGACAGATAGTCTCCTTCAAGTCCTTTCCACTCAGAGAACATCTGGACAAAAGGTTCTACAAAGAGCGAGGCAGCTCCTATTCCCCATGCCCAGACTCTGCACTGAGCGTATCCCTTCCCTTCCTTGTCAGAGTAGGCCTACACTATCTTGGTAAGCAGGAGCTGTGGGTCCTTCTATATACTCCAGCCTCCTCCGTCAGTCCCCTGACCTGTGGCTACAAGGCTGAACTGTTTTTCCTTTACCCAGCCTTCTACCACTCTGAAAAATACTGAGCCTTGCACATCCAATGATGCTGAGATGGAGGCTCCTAATCAAGGGGTCACTAATACCCATGGATGTGCCATGCCCAGGTGACAGGACGGACAGATTCAGCCAACCCCACTCAAAGGCACCTGCTTTCCATTGCTGTACGTGTTTGGGAGGTGCCGGAGAACGGCAGGCTCTAAACCGTGGATTTGAGGCGGGTGCTTCGGAAACCTGGAAACGGACAATGGGATTTACATCTGTCAGCTATGGAGCAGCCAGAGGAAACGAGGCCGTTTCACACTGCGAGCCAAACACAGACACACAAGCAGCTTCAGCATTATGGGAACATTCACACCAAGCCTACCGAGAACAATGGCATACCTGCCTCACCAGAATCTGGGAGACACCTAGCCCACAGCTCCCACCTTCCCCTCCATTCCCAACTCTGCTCTGCTCTCCTCTCAGCACTTCAGACATCACCCGTTCCCACTAGGAGCGGAAGCCAGAAGTGAGCAGTAATGCCCTCACCAGCTGCACACATAGAATCAAGAACCAGAGATCAGAGTTGGGATGGACTTGTTCTACAATTAAAATAGCTTGGCTCCAAAGGGATGAAATAATCTTTGCAGTATATTAAAGGTCCCCTTATAACAAAGGGGCAAGTAATTAGTTGCCGGAGAGCACAGGAAAGGCAGAGAGATTTTGCAGTGTGTTCTAGCATGAATCCTGCAGAGGATTCAGCTGGAGCATTTCTGGAATCTATTAATTGTTGAGTCCAGGCTGCACCTGACAGGGACTTTGGGGCAGCAGCATCTCATCATCATTGGGATCAGAGAAACCTCTTAACAAGTTTAAGATCAAGCTGTTATCTATTTTGATCTTGGCACAGTTTTTGGGTTTTTTGGTTTTTGTTTTTTTTTAAAGTATATCCTGTAATGTTCCCATGCAGCTACCAGGAACTCACAACTAAGAAAAAACATTTCTTTGGCATGATTCTAAGAGCTCAGGTACAGGGACAGCGCAGTCAGTATCCCCTATGTATTCCTGGCAGGCGGGTTCCCCACCTGGTGTGCTCCCCTCTGTGGCAGCAAGTCTGACACTAGCGATCAAGAAGAGCTAAAGAAAGGCCACACGAGGGCCACTCACCTTCTGAAGAGCTTCCTGCTGTTCCGGGGTGAGAGGAGGAAGCCCCAGCTTAGCTGCTGTGCTTTGTCCATTTTCCAACTTTATGGACTCAGTGCCCTGGAACAGAAAAACCACCATGAAGTCTGCCGCTGTTAAATTGGCCAGTTTCCTTTCACAGACACACACAACCAGCTCCGCTCCAGCAGTCCAGAGCATTCAGGTTCAGAAATCACAAAGTCAGAAAAGCCCCCTGCAGGGCTCAGACCTACTAACATGTAACCTTTTTCTCAAAGAGCCAAGCCACCTCTCTTGGGGAGTCTATCCCATCACCTAGGCACTCTTCTAAGCATTCCAGATATGCAGCCTAAAATTTTTTTTTTTACATTTCATGCCTCTAATCCTCAATTTATTTTTGAGAGGGGGAACGATTCCTTTTCTTAACTCACACTGTCCTCTCCAAGGCTAGCACCCCTGCGCCCCATCCCCAAAGTCATACTGAGACCATAAAAATGGCTATACTGGCTCAGACCAATGGTCCATCTAGCCCAGTATCCTGTCGTCCGACAGTGGCCGGTGCAAGATACTTCAGAGGGAATGAACAGAACAGGGCAACTTATCAAGTGATCCATCCCCTGTTGCACAGGCCCAGCTTCTGGCAGTCAGAGATTTAGGAACGCCAGGTCAGGGGGCTACGTCCCTGACCACTTTGGTTAATAGCCACTGATGGACCCATCCTCCATGAACTTACCTAATTCTTTTTTGAACCCAGTTATAACTTTCCACTTTCACAACATCCCCAGCAACAAGTTGCACAGTTGAGTGTGTGTTGTGTGAAGCAGTACTTCCTTACGCTTCTTTTAAACCGGCTGCCTATTAATTCCATTGTGTGCCACATAACAAAAGGAACCAGGAAATTTTTACATCTTTTGTAGCTTCCTAAACAGCACATGCTGTTCTATATGCCATCACAACAGGGTGCGTGATCGCCTCTGGTATATATTACACACATTAAATTCCATCCCATCCTCAACAGACTTGGATTTTCCATTGCCTCTTGATGTTTCAGACCCTTTGATTTCCACAGAATTCCCTGTCCTGTGTCACTAATGGGTTAATTATTCCTATTGTGGTAGGAAGACAAGGCTGCCCAGAGGAACCTGCTAGTGATCTTGTTGGTTTGGGAGAGGGGATTCAGCGGCCCCCATGTGCTTTACCTAGGCTTCTGTTGACCTCTATACCACAGGTTCCTATTACCAGACACTGCTCAATACTGGTATTTATTTATATTTGCTGCAGCTCAAAATGGGATCATCCTGAAGAGTATGGTAATATGAAAGCTCTTTTTGTAGACAGAACCTCCAATCTGGACAGCAACCAACGAACTGAAAAGGGCCAATATAAATACCGTACGGGATGATTAGCTGAATTCCTTCGCACAATGGAAGACTACAACCCCACACATACATAGCATCTCCCACTGGCAGCAAGGCCCAGGCTACTGTCCTGACTACTCCCTGGTTAACACACTGTGCCACTATGCACAGAATGGGGTTCAGGGAGACCACACAAGTATTAGCTGGGAGTGCTTCAAGAATCAAGCTTGCAGAAGGCAAACTGGGGTGGGGGTGAAAAGAACAAACAGCAACTACCTCTTCCACTCTGACTCTGACAGAAGAATGTGAGAAACACTTCAGGTTTGGAGGCTGCTGGCAGTATGGTACTGACTGTGACAAACATACCCAAGGGAATGGATACAATGGCAGTGACTCAGGGTTTGTCTTTGTGACAGATGGAGGCAATTTCCTGAAATATCCTTGGGCTACCTTACTGAATGAAGATTAAATATCTTTGTGGTCCATTGTATTAAAGGAATGGTTTATGTATTATTGTGGGCTGGGACTGTATGTAACCTCTCAAAGAGGGAGATGTGATTCACAGACTTTAAGGTCAGAAGGGACAATTATGATCATCTAATCTGACCTCCTGCACAATGCAGGCCACAGAATATCACCCACCCACTCCTGTAACAAACCCCTAACCTATGTCTGAGCTACTGAAGTCCTCAAATCATGATTTAAAGACCTCAAGGTGCAGAGAATTCTCCAGCAAGTGACCCGTGCCCCATGCTGCAAAGGAAGGCGAATACCCCACCCCACCCCACCCCACCCAGGGACTCTGCCAATCTGCCCTGGAGGAAAATTCCTTCCCAATCCCAAATATGGCAACCAGCTAAACCCTGAGCATGTGGGCAAGACTCACCAGCCAGACACCCAGGAAAGAATTCTCTATAGTAACTCAGATCCCACCCCATCTAACATCCCATCACAGACCATTGGGCATATTTACCACTTATAGTCAAAGACCAATTAATTTCCAAAATTAGGCTATCCCATCATACCATCCCCTCCATAAAACTTATCAAGCTTAGTCTTGAAGACAGATATGTCTTTTCCCGCACTGCTCCCCTTGGAAGGCTGTTCCAGAACTCCACTCCTCTGATAGTTCGAAACCTTCGTCTAATTTCAAGTCTAAACTTCCTGATGGCCAGTTTATATCCATTTGTTCTTGTGTCCACATTGGTACTGAGCTTAAATAATTCATCTCCCTCCCTGATATTTATCCCTCTGATATATTTATAAAGAGCAATCATATCTCCCCTCAGCCTTCTTTTGGTTAGGCTAAACAAGCCAAGCTCTTTGAGTCTCCTTTCATAAGACAGGTTTTCCATTCCTCGGATCATCCTAGTAGCCCTTCTCTGTACCTGTTCCAGTTTGAATTCATCCTTCTTAAACATGGGAGGCCAGAACTGCACACAATATTCCAGATGAGGTCTCATCAGTGCCTTGTATAATGGTACTAACACCTCCTTATCATTACTGGAAATATCTCGCCTGATGCATCCCAAGACCACATTAGCTTTTTTCACAGCCATATCACAGTGGTGGCTCATAGTCATCCTGTGATCAACCAAAACTCCGAGGTCCTTCTCCTCCTCTGTTACTTTCAACTAATACATCCCCAGCTTATAACTAAAATTCTTGTTATTAATCCCTAAATGCATGACCTTGCACTTTTCACTATTAAATTTCATCCTATTACCCTATTACTCCAGTTTACAAGGTCATCCAGATCTTCCAGTATGATATCCGGGTCCTTTTCTGTATTGGCAATACCTCCCAGCTTTGTGTCATCCACAAACTTTATTAGCACTCTCCCACTTTTTGTGCCAAGGTCAGTAATAAAAAGATTAAATAAGATTGGTCCCAAAACCGATCCCTGATGAACTCCACTAGTAACCTCCCTCCAGCCTGACAATTCACCTTTCAGTATGACCCACTGTAGTCTCTCCTTTAACCAGTTCCTTATCCACCTTTCAATTTTCATATTGATCCCCATCTTTTCCAATTTAGCTAATAATTCCCCATGTGGAACCGTATCAAATGCCTTACTGAAATCGAGGTAAATTAGATCCACGGCGTTTCCTTTGTCTAAAAAATCTGTTACCTTCTCAAAGAAGGAGATCAGGTTGGTTTGGCTCGATCTACCTTTTGTAAAACCATGTTGCTCAAGCTGTATAAAAGGAAAAACTGCACGCTGCCCCATCCACAGGCACCGCTCCTGCAGCTCCCATTGGAGTGCGTAGGAGCTGGAGCGGGGCCATGCTGCGGCTTCTGGGAGCCTCGTGATGTGGCCCCCAACCCAGCACCCCATCCAGAACGGGGCTGAACCGTGGGATGCGGCTCCCAGCCCAATGCCCCAGCCAGAGCGGGATCAAGCCACATGATGTGGCTCGCAGGCCAGCTGAAAACAGCTCATGGGCCGTAGTTTGCCCACCCCTGCCATACACCTCCAATTGCCAGAAACGAGACTGGACAACAGAGGATGAATCTCTCAAAACTGCACTGTTCAGTTCATTACCTCTGAAGCATTTGGTACTGGCCACTGTCTGAGACAGGATACTGGACTAAATGGACCATTGGTCTGATTCAATATGGCCTCTTATGAGACTGGGGCAACATTGTCAAAGATGGGAATTTATGCTTGCAGACAGAAAACTCTATACCATATATTTGAATGTTCAGAAGGAAACATGCCCCACAGGACTTATTCTACACCAAAAGCTCTACAAAGGCACCTTTTTAATTCTTTCACATTCAAGAAAGAATTACTCTCCATCCTCCAGAGTAAGAAATTGAACAGATGAACTCTCACCATGATAAGCCAGCAGCACCAGTTCAGTATGTCAGAAAGCAACACATCCCAGGCAACTTTTCACTAGAGTATTTCCTACCTTAAGGCATAAATCATTTGCAACCAGAAAAGTCACTTTTAAAATAGCAGGATGTATCAATTAAACTCAAAGAGAGAGAAAGCAGAATCTTCTTGAGAACTCTGCTTAAACAACTAAGAATCCTTCTCAGAGGGGAATGTGTGTCTTGGCCCTTCAAAGTTGAATAAGAAACCAAGGTTATAAAAAATAATTGCGGTACACATTTTTGAAGAGTCCTCCTAATTAACTGCAGCAAACACGATAGTCTCTGAGAGCATTCCATAATTGCCAGCAAAGGTCTGCACGTCAGGAAAGACGCACTGAAACGAGACATCAAAGATGCACCGACTGACAAAGAGGATCGAAAGAGGCAGATAATTATGTCCCACCCCCCAACCTTTCCCTTCTACAGCAGCAAACAGAAAACAGTCAGTAGTTACTCTGCAGCAAGTAACTGAGTCTCTGTACAGGACACAATCACACTCTACTGCATGCCACCAGCACTGAGGAATCTGACGCATTTCACACAGCCCTGTGTTGTCCCTCAGGACCGCTCCTCCCAAGTGCACTTTGCTGTAACCAAGGAAACTGAAAGCAAGACCCTGAAACAGAAGTGTTAATGGATCAATAGAAGGTTGTCTGCAGCCTTTGCTGTACCCATTGGTACAATTTGAACCCACTGTCTAAACTTTATCTTGCTGCTACAGCTTTCACATTACAGAACTCCATACTGGAGTTGTGACAGGCTGACAATATCCTGCACAAAGATTATGGAACTAAAATAAGTTTTACTGAATTAAGTAAATATTGAATTAAAGTTAATAACCGTGGGGTACATTGTATTAAAATTGCAGTTAGTATGTGGCATTGTAACTTTTCTAACAGTGAGGAGGATGCTAATGTACTTCCTCCATTATCAACATTTGAATATAGTCCTCCTCTTCCCACCCCCCACATACACATATACTAGTTCAAACTGGATTTCCAGGGACTGACAGACAAAGAAAGGGTTTTTGGATAAATAACCTGGTTTTAAACTGGCTCACGGTCTTCTTCCTGATCCAGTAAACCGACAGGATTTCTAGTCCACAGAGCACCCCAATCCCTTACCAAAAAGTTGGAAAGGCTTGGCCTACTGAGGCTCCATAAGACTGTGTACTTGTTCTGAGCTGAAGCTATGAAGAACTTGTAACCACAAGGAATCACCCCTTGGGTGGAAGGTCTGAAGAACTGTTCCTGCCAGAATCCATGTTAGGGTGGGGTGGACTCTGTTAAACTTACTACCATGCAAGTAGGTAGGTTCCTTTATTGTTTTGAACATGTTTTTTCTGTAATGCTTTTTTACTGTAAGAATAGAGCAGGCTCACATAGGAAGTGCTATGTAGTATGTTAAAACTGTAGCAATTACACCAGTTATCGTCCCTGGAGAGAAAGCAGGCAGACTGTCTTTGATGGGAACAACATAGTGAAGGCAGGGAACGGGACAGCCTGGAAACACCCGCTCAAAGGGAGAGAAACATGGGTCTCCACTCAAAAAGGTAACAGCTGGGGACCTGAAGCATGAGAGTGGATGCCATTGCTGAACCACTGAGGGGAAATACAGGTGCGGTTTCCCTGAACTGTGACAGGAGGTTTAACATCTGAACCATATGAAGACACATTTGACTAAACAATGGTCACAACTTCTCAACCTAGACTAGGGGCTGCCACCCATCCTGACTCTGGTGGACTTGACTTTGGCATACTTGCTTAGGCTGAATTTAGAACATTTTCATCACTAACCAATTTCCCTCTGTAAACTGACTCGGACTCGCTGCAAACAGATCGATTCATCTCCATGGGCTTTCCCCTTTCCTGAAGCTTCCCCAGCCCCACCTCTTGCTGTGGAATATCAATATTTAATATAATCCTGCTAAATACCGGTACATGGATTTTAGAGCATTCTGAAAATGATAAGCTCATAGCTTGTGGTGTTGGCACACATGCAATATATTGGGAACCCAGTGATCAAATTACCCCAATTTTGCAGAACAAATTCTACCTGTGGCCCTAATGTAGCACGGCAATATTATGGTGATGGTGTAGTAACTGAATTTTCATTTTGACAGGGGTGAAAACGGTTGACAAAAATTCTGCTTTTTGGGTTAGTCTCATTTTTAAATGTCTTGTAGTTTGTCCACTGCTTGATTTTTCTACAGCAGTTTGTAGGGGAAAATACTAGAGGGTCACTCATTTGGTTCCTTATTTAGGCAGAGCTGTTTATTATCCAACTTTTCAAGTGCAAATAGCACCTGGCTCAGGGAGGCTTGCCCCAGGGAAATGAGGGGCCTGGCTGGATATACAGCTCAGCCTACATAAGCAACGAAGTGCACAATCATTGAGTAAGATGCTGCCTGTGCAATGTGTGGCAGCAGCAAAGGGTGCCAAAGCTTCTGGGCCTGATGTTTGTGGAAATCCAGCATTTCCATTTTTCATCAAAATAAACAGAACTGTGCCCACTGAGATACCTAAAACATTCCCCAAAATTTTGCAATTGGTCAGCTGCAGTTTTCAGAAGTTATTGTATTATGTATGTATAGACAGAGAAAAGCAGAGATTTGATTGTAAGGCTTCACTTCCCTTGGTCAATAATTTGAGGTTTGCTATCACTATTTTAAAAGGGCCGTTTGACTAAATATTCTAGTATCTGACATTTCCTTCATTCAGCTTTCTTTTTCCAGGGAACTACAATTCTTTGAGGAGTTAGATAGATAGGTGAATCCATTCTTTGTGTAGACTGGATGAATTATGGTGGAAAGTTTAAACGTTTTCTGCAATTTTCATAATCCTATGTTACTGTTTTGATTGACAACCGCATCTAGTCACCACATTAGTCAGAAGTGGCTCTTTCACCTGCTTTGGAATGGGGCTCTTTATCACGGGTGCCTTTCCTGACACTCAGCAACCTTTCTGATCAAAATATACTTGTGGTAGCCCATGCTGTGGAGGAGGACCACTGCTCCATTCTGTACTAGCTGTAATTTTCTGAGGGATGATGGGATCATGCCCAAGTAAGTTTCATTGCTGTCATCAGTCCAATCAGCTTTTACTAGTATTGCCGTGAACTTGGGTAACTCATAAGGGAATGCCAGGGTTGCATTTATCTGTAGCTTGTCCCTTTAAGGACTGTAGCTGTGCTGAAGAGGTCAAAAGGGATCATGGCTGAGGGGAGCAGAACATGTTGCAGCAGAACATGGTATGCTCCAGAAAGACTCAGCCACAGTGGGCCTTGTGCAAGAACTATGGAAGTGTTTGGGCTTTTTATTTTGTTAATTCTAAATTTAATAAAATGCTTGTGTTTTAAGCTATCCCTGGTCTGGTGATGCCAATTTGGCAATCCAGGGAGGAGAGGCTGAAGTGCAAGAATCTAACCTCTCCAAGAGGCAAACCTACATAGAAGCTTCTAGAACAGTCATTGCAGAAAATGCTGCCAGAAAACACAAACAGAAGACAGATTTTGTAAGAAAGTTTTCTCTGGTAACAGAGAAGACAGACAATAGAGGACAGAACTGAGTGACCATGGGGCATATCTGAGTATCTTCAGTGCCTCATTTCCAAAAACTTTGGGGAATATAAGCAGAGAAGAATAGTTTGCAAACACTATGGCTGGCAGAGAGTTAAAGAACCTTCATTATGAAGATAGGGGGACTCATATCAGCTTAAGGACGAGCATTTAAGAGACGTAAGTGATTCTTTGGACATTTCTGGGATAGATGGCAGTAAAAAGCCATTTTGCTTTAATCAAACGTAACAAACCACATAAATAGTAGCAAAGAGTCCCGTGGCACCTTATAGACTAACAGACCTATTGGAGCATGAGCTTTCGTGGGTGAATACCTACTTCGTCAGCTGCATCTGTCTAAGTGGATATTCACCCACGAAAGCTCATGCTCCAATAGGTCTGTTAGTCTATACGGTGCCACAAGACTCTCTGCTGCTTTTACAGATCCAGACTAACACGGCTACCCCTCTGATACTTGACACAGTGAAAAGCATGAAGAGTTAGCAGATCAGGGATTGTCTACATCAGCCGTTCTCAAACTTTAGCAACCCAAGTACCCGCCTTTTGTTTTAAAATGTTTTGGGGACCCCCACCATCCCCACTGCTCAGCCTTGCCCTGTCCCCTTCCCTGCCCCTTCTCCAAGGCCCTGCCCACTCCATCCCCCCTCCCTCTGTCGCTCGCTATCCCACCACCCTCACTCATTTTCACCAGGCTGGGGCAGGGTTAAGGTACAGGATGGGGTGCGGGCTCTGGCAGGGAATTTGGGTGCAGGACGGGATGGGGTGCTGGCTCAGGGAGGGCGTTTGGGTGCGGGCTCTGGGCTGGGGCAGGGGTGTGGCGATCTTGGACAGCTCCCGAAAGTAACCAGCACCTGCCTCTGGCAGTGGCTCTTAGGCCAGGGGGAGGGATAGCTCAGTGGTTTGAGCATTGGCCTGCTAAACCCAGGGTTGAGAGTTCAATCCTTAAGGAGGCTACTTAGGGATCTGGGGCAAAAATTGGTCCTGCTAGTGAAGGCAGGGGGCTGGACTCTATGACCTTTCAAGGTGCCTTCCAGTTCTAGGAGATTGGTATATCTCCAATTATTACCTTTAGTACCAATCAGGATGCCATGCACAGAAATGTCAATACAGAAACTGTCCAGAAGGGAAAACAGCAGAGGGTCACCCCTGCAGAACACAGAGTAATTGTAGAACTTTGGAGTCCCAGAGTCAATCTCAATATCATGAAGGAAAACCACAAAAGAACGGAGAAAGTTAAGTGCCCTCCAACCTAATTTAACAGGAGTGGCCTATATTTCCAAATAGCATGTTATAGTAGCTAACTTAGGGCTTGTCTACACTTACAATGCTGTAGCAGATGCACTGCTGTAGCACTTAAGCGACGACAGTACATATGCCAATGAGAGGGCTTCTCCTGTCGGTGTAGCTCAGGGGTAGGCAACCTATGGCATGGGTGCCGAAGGCGGCACGCAAGCTGATTTTCAGTGGCACTGACACTGCCCAGGTCCTGACGACCGGTCCGGGGGACTCTGCATTTTAATTTAATTTTAAATGAAGCTTCTTAAATATTTTGAAACCTTATTTACTTTACATACAACAATAGTTTAGTTATATATTATAGACCAGGGGTCGGCAACCTTTCAGAAGTGCTGTGCCGAATCTTCATTTATTCACTCTAATTTAAGGTTTCATGTGCCAGTAATACATTGTAAAGTTTTTAGAAGGTCTCTTTCTATAAGTCTATAATATAGAACTAAACTATTGTTGTATGTAAAGTAAATAAGGCTTTTAAAATGTTTAAGAAGCTTCATTTAAAATTAAATTGAAATGCAGAGCCCGCCGGACTGGTGGCCAGGACCTGGGCAGTGTGAGTGCCCTGAAAACCACCTCGCGTGCCGCCTTCGGCACCCATGCCATAGGTTGCCTACCTGTTATAGACTTACAGAAAGAGACCTTCTAAAAAGGTTAAAATGTATTACTGGCACGCAAAACCTTAAATAAGAGTGAATAAACGAAGGCTCGGCACACCACTTCTGAAAGGTTGCCGACCCCTGGTGTAGCTAATCCACCTCCCCGAGAGGCGGTAGCTAGGTTGATGGGAGTCTCTATTTATCTAGTGCAGTCTACACTGGAGGTTAGAGTGGTTTAACTGTGTCATTCAAAGGTGTGGATTTTTCACAGCCATGAGACACTTTGGCAGTGGAGACACAGCCGCTTTCAGCACTAAAACTTTAGTCGTTCGGGGTGGCTATTTTTTTTAATCGCCAGGAGAGCTCTCCCCCAGTGATAAAGTGTGACTACACTGCCCACGTCACAGTGCTGCTGTGGCCACACTGTAACGTGGGCAGTGTAGGCATACCCTTAGTTATGCCAACCTAATTTCCTAGTGCAGACCAGATCTTAGTTAGAAAGATGTGTAGGGTGCAGTGTTGCTTCAATAAAATAAAAACTCAGGTCTTGTGACATGGAAGCACAGATCTGCATGGTCTCAGTGGCTGGAAAATAACCCAATAATAATGGGGGACTTCAACGACTCACACAGTCACTTAGAACATGTCGCCTAAGGACGAGATGCAGAGATCAAACGTCTAGACACCATTAAGGACTACTTCTTGGAGCAGCTAGTCCTGGAACTCACAAGGGGAGAGAATTCTGAGTTTAGTCTTAACTGGCACACAGGATCTGGTCCCAGAGATGAATATAGCTGATCCGCTGGATAAAAGTGACCATAATGTATTTAAATTTAAAATGACTGTAGGGGGAAAATACCAAAGAAACCCACAGAGCAGCATTTAACTTCAGAAGAGGGAACTACACAAAAATGAGGAGGCTAGTTAAACTAAAAGGAAAAGCAACAAGAGTGAAATGCCTACAAGCTGCACGGAAACTTCTTAAAAACACCATAATGGAGGCTCAAACTAGATGTATACTCCAAATGAAAACAATCAGTAAGAGCAGCAAAAAAATACCACCATGGCTAAACAACAAAATAAAAGAGGTGGTTAGAGACAAAGAGACAGCTTTTAAAAATAGGAAGTCAAATCCTAATGAGAAAGATAGAATGGAACGCAAAATCTGGCAAGTCGCATGTAAAAGTATACTTAGGCAGGCCAAAAAGCAATCAGAAGAGCCACTAACAAAACCCACAAAAACTAACAGCAATTTTTTTAAGAACATCAGATGCAGGAAGCCTGCCAAACAACCAATGGAGCCACTGGACGATCCAGGTGCTAAAGGAGTTTCCCACATCTTAGTAATTCTTTTTAGGTGACAAATCCGAGGAACTGTTCCAGCTAGAGGTATCAAGAGAGGAGATTTTGGAACAATTGATAAAATCAACAGTAATAAGTTACCATGACCAGATGGGATTCACCCAGGAGTTCTGAAGGAATTCAAACACGAAATTGCAGAATTACTAACTGTGTGTAGCGGGGTGGTCACCCGCTCCTGCCTGAGGGATATAAAGACAGTCTTGGGAGAGGGCTGTTCCAGGGGGAAGCAGCTATAGGGCCCCAATCAGGCCTCAGCTGGCCCTATATAAAAGCCAGGAGCAGACACACAGGGTATGTCTACACTACAGGATTATTCCGATTTTACAGAAATCGATCTTTGGAAACATTGTATAAAGTCGAGTGCACGCGGCCACGCTAAGCACATTAATTCGGCGGTGTGCATCCATAGTACCAAGGCTAGCATCGACTTCCGGAGCGTTGCACTGTGGGTAGCTATCCCATAGCTATCCTATAGTTCCCGCAGTCTCCCCTGTCCATTCTGGGTTGAGATCCCAATGCCTGATGGGGCAAAAAACATTGTCACGGGTGGTTCTGGGTACGTATCTTCAGGCCCCCTCCCCCTCCCTCCCTCTGTGAAAGCAACGGCAGACAACTGTTTTGTGCCTTTTTTCCTAGGTTACCTATGCAGACGCCATACCACGGCAAGCACAGAGCCCGCTCAACTCACTGCAGCCATGAACACTGTAAACACCACACACAATTGTGCAGTTTATTCTGAACCAGAACTTGCAAAACCAGGCGAGGAGGAGGCGGCAGTGCGGTGACGAGAGTGATGAGGACATAGACACAGAATTCTCTCAACCCACGGGCCCCAGCGCTTTGGAGATCATGGTGTTAATGGGGCAGCTTCATGCCATGGAACACCGATTCTGGGCCCAGGAAACAAGCACAGACTGGTGGGACCGCATAGTGTTGCAGGTGTGGGACGATTCCCAGTGGCTGTGAAACTTTCGTATGCATACAGCCACTTTCATGGAACTTTGTGACTTGCTTTCCCCTGCCCTGAAGTGCAAAGACACCAAATGAGAGCAGCCCTCACAGCTGAGAAGCGAGTGGCGATAGCTTGCAATGATCAGTCAGGAATCAATTTGGAGTGGGCAAATCTACTGTGGGGGCTGCTGTGATGCAAGTGGCCAAGCAATCATTGAGCTGCTGCTACCAAAGGTAGTGACTCTGGGACATGTGCAGGTCATAGTGGATGACTTTGCTGCAATGGGGTTCCCTAACTGTGGTGGGGCGATAGATGGAACCCATATCCCTATCTTGGCACCGGAGCACCAGGGCAGCCAGCACATAAACCGCAAGGGGTACTTTTCAGTGGTGCTGCAAGCACTGGTGGATCACAAGGGACGTTTCACCAACATCAACGTGGGATGGCTGATCAGCTCTCCAGGCTGGGCAAACAGGAAATGAAATTCAAAAGTTCCCGGGGCTTTTCCTGTCTACCTGGCTAGTGCATCCGAGTTCACACTGCTGTCCAGAGCAGTCACAATGGTGCACTGTGGGATAGCTCCAGGAGGCCAATACCGTCAAATTGCGTCCACGCTAACCCTAATTCGAACCGGCAATGTCGATTTCAGCGCTACTCCCCTTGTCGGGGAGGAGTACAGAAATCGATTTTAAGAGCCCTTTATGTCAAAGTAAATTGCTTTGTTGTGTGGACGGGTGCAGGGTTAATTCGATTTAGCGCTGCTAAATTCGACCTAAATGCATAGTGTAGACCAGGCCACAGTCTCCTCTAGAGGGAGGGGGAGACGGGCCTGGCTGCAGGGAGCCAGAGAAGGTACCTGGAGTGGAGCAGGGCTGGGGGAAGGCCAAGGGAGCCTGGAAACCTCCCCCAGTTGCGGCCTAGTAGAAGGCCAAACAAGTAGTGGGGTTGCCAGGGACAGCCCAAGCCTAGGCAGAGGCAGCAGGTCCAGACCCAACCTTGCCTATGATGAGTGGCTTATACTGCAGTCTGCCCCAGGGAGCGAGGGCTAGTTGGTGACTGGCAGTAGCCTACAACTGAGGTGAGGTGGGGATAGGAGGGTGGGGGATCCCCGGGGAGGGGAGATCCCAAGAGTGAGGGGTTACTGCCAGGGGAGAACACCCCAGGTAACAGGGCCCCGGAGTCCAGGGAGGGACGCAGAGGCCAAGCAGGAGTGGGACACTGCCTGCAGAGGGCGCTCCAAGGCTGGAAATGAGCTAATTCCCAAGACACCAGCAGGAGGCGCTGCAGGGGTGAACCTAGACAGCACTTTCCACAATGCTTCACGATGGATGGAATCAAAAGCTTTAGTTAGGTCAATAAACGACAAACAATGGGGTCCTAGTGCCAGTTGTGCTCTCCTTCTGTGTGCTGGGAGCCTTCCTATTTTCTGTTCAAGAGTGAGTGCCCACGATGGGGCTAAGGGGGCTGGGGGAAATGAGGGAAGGGGGGTGAAATAGGACAGGGGTGGGGAAAGGGGTGGAGAAGAAAGGGGGAAGCGCCCCGCAGGAGCCTGGTATGCAGCATCCCTCGGCAGCAGCTGGAGCTCCCTGGTTAAGCAGGCCCATCAAACCTTCACAAGCCCTACCCCGCTGACCCCCAACCAGCTGCACCTGGACCCCCACCCCATCAAGCCCCACTCCCCCAGCACCCAGACCCTCCCACTGGGCCCTCCATACCCAGACCCCCCACTGAGCCCCAAGCACCTTCACTGGATCCCCTGCACAGTCCCATTGCCCCTGCACCTGGAACCTCCCAATGAGCCCCTGTGCATCCAGATCTCCTACTGAGCCGCCCACACTCAGACTGCCCCACACAGAAACCTCTCACCCCACACCTGTATCACCCCACACTAAGCCCCTCCACACCTGGATCCTGCTTGGCTGAGCCTGGCCACCCACACCTGGCGCAGAGGGGCATGGCCCTGGGGTGTTTCTGGGTCAGGCTCAGCCCTTGCACTGTGCCAGAATCTGGTGCAGTCTCACTGCCGAGTCCCTGTACCGGGGGAGGTGGGGGCTTCAGGGTGATCTCCCACCCCAATGCAGCCAGTGGCCTGTGCTCCCCACTGCCATGCTGGAGCCACATTTATTTATTGACAAATAAAATTTGCAGAATTTTAAAATATTGTGCGCATTTTTTAATTTTTTTGGTGCAGAATTCCCTCAGGAGTAAGAGAGTTACAAAAAGATCTCACAAAGCTGGGTGACTGGGCAACAAAATGGCAGATGACATTAAACGTTGATAACTGTAAAGTAATGCACATTGTAAAACATAATCTGTACTATACATACAAAATGATGGGGTTTAAATTAGGTATTACCACTCAAGAAAGATCTTGGAGTCATCATGGTTAGTCCCCCGAAAAAAAAATATCTGCTAAATGTGCAGTGACAGTCAAAAAAAATGAAAAGAGTGTTAGGCACCATTAGGAAAGGGATAGATAAAAGAAAATATCATCATGCCACTATAGAAATCTGTGATACACCAACACCTTGAATACTGTGTGCAGTTCTGGTCATCCCTTCTCAAAAAAAGATATATTGGAATTGGGAGAAAGATAGAGAAGGACAACAAAATGATTGCGGGGGGTGGGGTGGGAATGAAACAGCTTCCATATGAGAAGAGATTTAAAAGACTGGGACACTTCATCTTAGAAATGAGACGACTAAGGGGGGATATGATAGAGGTCGATAAAATCATGAATAGTGCGGAGAAAGTGAGTAAGAAAATGTTATTTACCCCTTCAAATAACACAAGAGCCGAGGTCACCCAATGAAATTAATAGGCAGCTCGTTTAAAACTAACGTAAGGAAGTACTTCACACAACGCAGAGTCAACCTGTGGAACCTCTTGGCAGGGGATGAAGTAAATGCCAGAAGTATAAGTGGGTTTTAGAATTACTTGAATAGAACTTGTCACCTGTTGGGGTGATCTTCCAAGAATCAGCCAGTCACTGAAGTAAGGATACACCTGGATTTTTTGCCTCCTTAGAGGAGCTGCTATACCCGCCAAGCATTTGATTAATCCCCCTGGTGCTGTAGAAAGACCAAAGGGCAGGACCCCGTACTGGTAGGGGGCTGTTCCTGCCATGGCGCCCGCATACTGGCTAGTGGACAAGCATCCGCTGAAATGCCGCCAAAAAGCGGCATTATCAAGCACCGAAATGCTGCTGATTTTCGGTGGCATTTCAGCGGCGATGCCTCTTTATGTTGCCACTTCTCGGTGGCTTGTCGTCCGGTGCCCGCCATCCGGAAAAGGTTAGGAACCACTCCCTTGAGGACTCTTTATCTTAAAGTCCCAAGTGGTACCTGGTACCTCAGCAGAAGAGGAAAAGGAGCCCGTTCTGTGAGGTATGCCTTGCTTCAGTAAAGGAGAGGTCGGTACTGGAGATACTCCTTTAACTTGACACACCAGTGACTCCAAAAAGCTGGTGGCTTGGATGTGTGTCAGTGTCAAGGAAAGATGAGGGACTCTGGTACTGAGTCTACCAAAGAGTCCCTTGATGGCTATGGGGGGGAGGGAAAGGAAAAGAGGTGGGAAGGGGGTGTCCTAGGCTAACTGAAATTATATAAATAAAATTAAATATACTTTTCCCAATGGTCATAAAAGGAGAAAAATCATCCTAACTACACTACCAAAATAACACATACAAACTAAGGAAAACTGTACCATTAGCGGAGAAAGCAGACACTGCAAGGTTTTTGTCTCACTGGCACAGTTAGTAAGAAGGAGCTGAGGCCTGATCTACACTGGGGGGGGGGGAGGGGAATCGATCTAAGTTATGCAACTTCAGCTACATGAATAACATAGGTGAAGTCGATGTACTTAGATCTACTCACTGCGGTGTTTTCACTACGGTGAGTTGACTGCTGCCGCTCCCCCATCGACTCTGTCTGCGCCTCTCGCGCCGGTGGAGTACAGGAGTCAACGGGCTATCACGTCTACGCTAGACATACACTGCTCTTTATGCTCTCAGGTGTCAGAGAGAAAGGAGGGGGGCTACAAGGGCACCTCAGGCAAAGGCCCAAAATAGACACTGGTGACCAAAAGAATTTGATCTTATGCACACAGGGTGCATGCACACCAAAAGTGGAATCCATGCAGTCGATCACTCACAGAAGAGTGGAAATATTCATTGACTACTTCAGCCATTTCTTTAACATCAGCAATTTTACTATCCCCATCTCGTAGCAGACTTACAGCATTGCTAGGATTTCTTTTGTTTGGGGTATATTTAAAAAATTCCTTCTTGTTGTCCTTAAGCCTAGTAGCCGTAGATTTTCAATTATATCTTTAGCTTCTCTTATCAATTGCCTGCAACTGATGGCTGCTATTCATATCATGTTACCCATTTTTCCATTTGTGATTAGAGGGGATATTTTCCCTTTCCTTTACTGCTGCTTTCGCTTTCCCTCTTAACCAGATCATTTTAAAATGAAGTCCTCTTTTATGATTGCGGAATTGTAGTACTTGGGCATCTAGTAAAATTGTCTTTAAAAACTCCCAATTATAATTGATCTTTTAAAAAAATTTCCTCTCACTCAGTTTTGCTTGTGATTGTTTTCCTCTTCCGCTTCAAAATCCTTTTAAAACCAAGTATGTATAATTATTGTTTGGGACTATATATCCTGTTTGCACATAACAAATATAATTCATTGATAGCATCCATGTAATATCAGAAAACAGAAATCTCAGTCTCAAGCTCATGTCATAGAATTATGCTTTCTGAAATGTCCTCAATTGAATGTCGAAGTGCCAGAAGGATTCAGAACAAAATGGAGAGAAGAAACAGCTTTTAAAATGTTCAATTAAAACTTATTTTGTGTAGAATGCTACCCACAACTTAGTTACAAGGTGGGATTCAGCATATCAACAAGGGATTTACTCAGTTTTCACATTAATTTAAAGGTGAACTGCAAAGCTATTATTCATAAAAATAATAGTGAGCACTTACCTAGCTTTGTTACAGCTTCAAAACATCTTAAAATGTTCATGTGTTAAAACTCACGATCTCCAAAGTAAACCCAAATTATCCAGTTTGGGGGGGGGGGAGTGGCAGGGGTGGCAAGGTGGTCAAGAACCAAAGCTCAGAGTAAAGTGACCTGCCAGAGGCCACGCAGCAATTCAGTGTCAGAGCAGACACAAACTCAATTCCCAGCCCTATGCTAGATCCACCTTCCTCTAAAGAGATATTGAAAAAATATCAAACATACAACACTGCTGCAACTAATGGAAATACTGTGTTCACAAGCACTTACAAGAAAAATTGCTTTGTATGGGAGTATCAAGGGCCCTCCAGTTGTTGCCTGTGTGAGAGAGCCAATGCCTTTTGGTCAAGTGAATTTATTCAGGAAAGCCTAGTATTTTCTTCTCTTCCCCTCTTCTTCTCCTGCAGATTTGTGGAGGGTGAACTGGGTCTAGTACTTCCCTATCTCCTGGCAAAGCACAAAAGGAGTATTATCTCTTACCAAGTCCTCAGTGATAAAATAATTCAATTACAACCTAACAATTACTCCTGAAATGCAGCTAGTCCCTATTTCTATTATGGCTATCATGGAATCTAGCCTAGTTAACACACCTGGAAAAGGTTGGGAGAGGAGGAGAGAAATGGAAGGAAGAAGAAGAAAACAGGAGTGGCAGGCGGATAACTATCTTTATAAAAGTAATAAATAGAAACTGGATACCTGTTGCTATGAACACTGCTTCTGTAAGGAGGTCGGCCTTTTACGGTGGTTTGAACTCCAAGAGTTCAGGCACACTTGTTGGGAAATTATATGGATGGGAACTTCTCTAAAGTATAAACACATACAAGAGAAAAAAGAAAAATATAGAATCTAGTTTATTTTAGGAAATGTGAGTGACAAACAAAAATACAAAGATTAAACAATACTTGGGGAAACAGGCAGAATGAAGCTGTAAACAACCAAGCTCTCTCCCTTACACACATTTTAACTGGCTACAGAAGGAAGGGGTGAGGGTGGAATGTCACACTCCCTCTCCTGCCTCTAGGCTTGGGAACCTGTTATCTAACACATGCTGGAGTAGCACAGCCCAGTATAGAGTTAACAGAATGCCTTGTGGGAGGTGCCACCATTTTCATCTCTTTTTTAAAAGGACCTGTATAGCTCACTCTGAATAACTCCCTGGCTGCAGTTTCTGTCACCGGAAATAAGGCATAAGACTGGAAATAAGACATAAATTTCTAACAGAGGGTAATTAACCATTTACCAAGGGTCATGGAGGATTATCCTTCACAACCAATTTTTAAATCAAGACTGGATGTTTATCTATACCTGCAGATGTAGAGCGCCAGGAGATAAAACCAGACCTCAGAGATAGCAGCAGGGAAAGCGCTGCCATGTGTTCACATTGCCAGCTGCAAGTGCAGTGACTATAGCCACATTAAGTATCAGAGAGCTAGTTAGTCTGGATCTGTAAAAGCAGCAAAGAGTCCTGTGGCACCTTATAGACTAACAGACGTATTGGAGCATGAGCTTTCGTGGTCTCTTTGAAGTCTGGTCCTGAAGTTTTTGTTTTTTTTTTAAAGGTAGCCATCCTGCAGCAAAAAAACTTCAGGACCAGACTTCAAAGAGAAACTGCTGAGCTCCAGTTCATCTGCAAATTTGACACCATCAGCTCAGAATTAAACAAAGACTGTGAATGGCTTGCCAACTACAGAAGCAGTTTCTCCTCCCTTGGTTTTCACACCTCAACTGCTAGAACAGGGCCTCATCCTCCCTGATGAGGATAGACAGCTCGATGTCTGCTGGCAGCCGGTATCAAGGTGCATGCCCCAGGGGCTGGTTTTGTTCAACAGTACTAGCTGTTGGTGTGAGTGAGTGTGCTCGACTGTTTGAATTTTAATTCAGTTTCAGTTACAGCTGCTGTGGCAGTTGGAACTGAGTGCCTGACCTTGTTCCCTTGATTGCCTTTGATTGGCCTTCCCAGTGTGACTCACGAGGGGGAGGGACTGACCTAGGCAAGCAGGCTTTAAAAGCCAGAGGCAGAGCGACCAGGGGAGCAGAGTGGACAGGGAGCTGCAGACAGGGGAGTCTGGGAGGGAGTTTGACAGAGGGAGGCTTACGATGGTTAGGAAGACCCGCAACACCTTTACCAGCTCTGCTTCTGTCTCCTCCACCAGCGCCTGTAGCCAGACAGAGCACCTGAGCATGGATGCTTCTACCCAGATCCTGGTGTGGTTTTGCAGGGACTGTAACTTGCAATTTCCACTTACTGATATCCAGGCTGGGTCGGCATCCAATGTGAAAGGTGCCTACTGGTGGAATCTCAGGCAGCAGGTGGGAGAGCTACAGGAGGTGGTGGCTAGGTTGAGGAGCATCCAAATCCATGAGGAATTCCTGGAAAGTGTCCATGTGGAGACAGCTGAGATAGCTGTCCCAGTACACAGGACTACTGACACACCATTGGTGGAGGAGGAGATGGCTCAGGGTGGACACTGGCAGCTGGTTACTTCTGGCAGCGGGCAGTGCTCCACCCCTGCTCCAAACCCTCCCACCGTGGTAATAGGTAACTGTTATGCTCTTCTTGATACAGGAGAGAAGGAATCACCCCCTACAGTAGAGGAGGAGAACCCTCGTACCCCTAAGGCTGGGAGGTCTGCTGCCACCACTGCGAATAGGAAACGTAGGGTAGTGGTGGACGGAGACTCTCTGCTGAGGGGGACGGAGGCGCCCATCTGTCGCCCTGACATTTCATCTCGGGAGGTATGCTGCCTGCCGGGGGCCCGTATCGGAGATGTTACAGAGGCACTGTCGAGGATTATCCAGCCCTCTGACTACTACCCCATGCTACTCATCCATTTGGGCACAAATGATACTGCGAGGTGTGACACTGAGCGGATCAAGAGTGACTACAGGGCTCTGGGAGTACGGGTGAAGGAGTTTGGAGCGCAGGTGGTATTCTCTTTGATTCTTCCTGTCAAAGGTAGGGGCCCGGGCAGAGACAGATGCATCATGGAGGTGAATGCTTGGCTGCAAAGATGGTGTCTCCGGGAGGGCTTTGGCTTCCTCGACCACGGGATGCTATTCCAGGAAGGACTGCTAGGCAGAGATGGCGGTCACCTTTCGAGGAGGGAAAAGACCTTATTTGAACACAGACTGGCTAACCTAGTGAGGAGGGCTTTAAACTAGATTTGACAGGGACAGGTAAGCAAAGCCCACAGGTAAGTGGGGAACATGGAGACCTGGGAGATGGGTCGGAAACAAGAGGGAGCGTGGGCTATAATGGCAGAGAGAAAGGAGGGTCAGGGCAAAACTGGGAGGCAAGATCAAACCCGTATCTTAGATGCCTATATACAAATGCAAGAAGTATGGGTAATAAGCAGGAAGAACTGGAAGTGCTAATAAATAAATACAACTATGACATCGTTGGCATCACTGAAACTTGGTGGGATAATACACATGATTGGAATGTTGGTGTGGATGGCTACAGCTTGCACAGGAAGGATAGACGGGGGAAAAAGGGAGGAGGTGTTGCCTTATATATTAAAAATGTACACACACGGACTGAGGTGGAGATGGACATAGGAGACGGAAGTGTTGAGAGTCTCTGGGTTAGGCCAAAAGGGGTAAAAAAAACAAGGATGATGTCATGTTAGGAGTCTACTACAGGCCACCTAACCAGCTGGAAGAGGTGGATGAGGCTTTTTTTAAACAACTAACAAAATCATCCAAAGCCCAAGATTTGGTGGTCATGGGGGACTTCAACTATCCAGATATATGTTGGGAAAATAACACCACGGGGCACAGACTATCCAGTAAGTTCTTGGATTGCATTGCAGACAACTTTTTATTTCAGAAGGTTGAAAAAGCTACTGGGGGGAAGCTGTTCTAGACTTGATTTAACAAATAGGGAGGAACTCATTGAGAATTTGAAAGTAGAAGGCAGCTTGGGTGAAAGTGATCATGAAATCACTTGCATCCGACGAAGTGGGTATTCACCCACGAAAGCTCATGCTCCCAAACATCTGTTAGTCTAGAAGGTGCAACAAGACTCTTTGCTGCTTTTACAGATCCAGACTAACACGGCTACCCCTCTGATACATGAAATCATAGAGTTTGCAATTCTAAGGAAGGGTAGAAGGGAGTACAGCAAAATAGAGACAATGGATTTAAGGAAGGCAGATTTTGGTAAGCTCAGAGAGCTGATAGGTAAGGTCCCATGGGAATCAAAACTGAGGGGGAAAATAACTGAGCAGAGTTGGCAATTTTTCAAAGGGACATTATTAAGGGCCCAAAAGCAAGCTATTCCGCTGGGTAGGAAAGATAGAAAATGTGGCAAAAGACCAGCTTGGCTTAACCACGAGATCTTGCATGATCTAAAGAATAAAAAGGAGTCATAAAAAATGGAAACTAGGTCAGATTACAAAGGATGAATATAGGCAAACAACACAGGAATGCAGGAGCAAGATTAGAAAGGCAAAGGCACAAAATGAGCTCAAACCAGCTATGGGAATAAAGGGAAACAAGACGACTTTTTATCAATACATTAGAAGCAAGAGGAAGACCAAGGACAGGGTAGGCCCACTGCTCAGTGAGGAGGGAGAAACTGTAACAGGAAACTTGGAAATGGCAGAGATGCTTCATGACTTCTTTGTTTCGGTCTTCACCGAGAAGTCTGAAGGAATGCCTAACATAGTGAATGCTAATGGGAGGGGGTAGATTTAGAAGATAAAATAAAAAAAAAGTAAAAAATCACTTAGAAAAGTTAGATGCCTGCAAGTCACCAGGGCCTGATGAAATGCATCCTAGAATACTCAAGGAGCTAACAGAGGAGGTATCTGAGCCTCTAGCTATTATCTTTGGAAAATCATGGGAGACGGGAGAGATTCCAGAAGACTGGAAAAGGGCAAATATAGTGCCCATCTATAAAAAGGGAAATAAAAACAACCCAGGAAACTACAGACCAATTAGTTTAACTTCTGTGCCAGGGAAGATAAAGGAGCAAGTAATTAAGGAAATCATCTGCAAACACTTGGAAGGTGGTAAGGTGATAGGGAATAGCCAGCATGGATTTGTAAAGAACAAATCGTGTCAAACCAATCTGATAGCTTTCTTTGATAGAATAACGAGCCTTGTGGATAAGGGAGAAGCGGTGGATGTGGTATACCTAGACTTTAGTAAGGCATTTGATACAGTCTCGCATTATATTCTTATCGATAAACTAGGCAAATACAATTTAGATGGGGCTACTATAAGGTGGGTGCATAACTAGCTGGATAACCGTACTCAGAGAGTAGTTATTAATAGTTCCCAATCCTGCTGGAAAGGTATAACAAGTGGGGTTCCACAGGGGTCTGTTTTGGGACCGGCTCTGTTCAATATCTTCATCAACGACTTAGATGTTGACATAGAAAGGACGCTTGTTAAATTTGCAGATGATACCAAACTGGGAGGGATTGCAACTGCTTTGGAGGATAGGGTCATAATTCAAAATGATCTGGACAAATTGGAGAAATGGTCTGAGGTAAACCGGATGAAGTTTAATAAAGACAAGTGCAAAGTGCTCCACTTAGGAAGGAACAATCAGTTTCACGCATACAGAATGGGAAGAGACTGTCTAGGAAGGAGTACGGCAGAAAGGGATCTAGGGGTTATAGTGGACCACAAGCTAAATATGAGTCAACAGTGTGATGCTGTTGCAAAAAAAAAAGCAAATGTGATTCTGGGATGCATTAACAGGTGTGTTGTGAGCAAGACACGAGAAATCATTCTTCTGCTCTACTCGGCGCTGGTTAGGCCTCAACTAGAGTATTGTGTCCAGTTCTGGGCACCGCATTTCAAGAAAGATGTGGAGAAATTGGAGAGGGTCCAGAGAAGAGCAACAAGAATGATTAAAGGTCTAGAGAACATGACCTACGAAGGAAGGCTGAAAGAATTGGGTTTGTTTAGTTTGGAAAAGAGAAGACTGAGAGGGGTCATGATAGCAGTTTTCAGGTATCTAAAAGGGTGTCATCAGGAGGAGGGAGAAAACTTGTTCACCTTAGCCTCTAATGATAGAACAAGAAGCAATGGGCTTAAACTGCAGCAAGGGAGATTTAGGTTGGACATTAGGAAAACGTTCCTAACTGTCAGGGTGGTTAAACACTGGAATAAATTGCCTAGGGAGGTCGTGGAATCTCCATCTCTGGAGATATTTAAGAGTAGGTTAGATAAATGTCTATCAGGGATGGTCTAGACAGTATTTGGTCCTGCCATGAGGGCAGGGGACTGGACTCTATGACCTCTCGAGGTCCCTTCCAGTCCTAGAGTCTATGAATCTATGAATCTTCATTAATGATTTGGATGATGGGATGGATTGCACCCTCAGCAAGTTCGCGGATGACACTAAGCTGAGGGAGGGAGAGGTAGATACGCTGGAGGGTAGGAATAGGGTTCAGAGTGACCTAGACAAATTGGAGGATTGGGCCAAAAGAAATCTGATGAGGTTCAACAAAGACAAGTGCAGAGTCCTGCACTTAGGACATAAGAATCCCATGCACTGCTACAGGCTGGGGACTGACTGGCTAAGCGGCAGTTCTGCAGAAAAGGACCTGGGGATTACAGCGGATGAGAAGCTGGATATGAGTCAACAGTGTGCCCTTGTTGCCAAGAAAGCTAACAGCATATTAGGCTGCATTAGTAGTAGCACTGCCAGCAGACTGAGGGAAGTGATTATTCCCCTCTATTCAGCACTGGTGAGGCCACATCTGGGGCACTGCGTTCAGTTTTGCCGCCCCCCCCCCCCCACTACAGGAAGGATGTGGACAAATTGGAGAGAGTCCAGTGGAGGTCAACAAAATTATTAGGGGGCTGGGACACATGACTTATGAGAAAAGACTGAGGGAACAGGGCTTATTTAGTGTGCAGCAGAGTGAGGGGGGATTTGATAGCAGCCTTCAACTACCTGAAGGGGGGTCCCAAAGAGGATGGAGCTAAGCTGTTCTCAGTGGTGGCAGATGACAGAACAAGGAGCAGTGGTCTCAAGTTGCAGTGGGGGAGGTCTAGGTTGGATATTAGGAAACACTATTTCACTAGGAAGGTGGTGAAGCATTGGAATGGGTTCCCTAGGGAGGTGGTGGAATTTCCATCCTTAGAGGTTTTTAAGGCCCAGCTTGACAAAGAAAGCTCTGCTGGGATGATTTAGTTGGGGTTGACCCTGCTTTGAGCAGGGGATTGGACTAGATGACCTCCTGAGGTCTGTTCCAACCTTAATCTTCTATGACTCTATGAACAGCGCCGTGTGAAAACAAAAGAGCTGCCCCAGGCACAGCACAAGGCCGCGGAGGCAAACAATCTGATGCTGAGCTGCAAACTGCTTCTTTTGCAAGGGGCTGCATGCTGTACTTGACAGGGACCCCACCAGCACTTTGTAACCACCATGGATGTCTCAGAGGAGCCCAAGACAGAGACCTCTTCCATGAACAGGGAGGAGGAGGGAAGAGATACAGCACGGGGTTCAGCCATGCCACGAGCCAGGACCTGTTCAGCACTCCACCAGTCTTATTAGTCCTAGCAGCACGGATGAGCCTGGTGAAGGTGTAAGTGTGTGCAAAAGCATCTACTAGGGATAAACATTTTTTAATCAGAAGGCTCAAATTACTTGCACCAAGAATCCTAAGAGAGTTGGATGAGGAGATCTCTGGCCAGCTATTTATTTTCAAACAAATCCTGGCACACCAGGGAAATTCCAGAAGAACAGAAGAGTGCTAATGTTGCACCAATACTCAAAAAGGGCAAGCAGGATGACCCAGGCTGGGTTGCTAACCTGACATCAACCACAGCAAAATAATGGAAATGCTAATGGGGGATTCAATCAAAGAATTAATGCTAGTCAACATGGTTTTACCGAAAATAGGTCTTGCCAAACAAACTTTATTCTACTTTTTGATGAGATACAAGTTTGATTCATAAAGGTAACTGAATAGATGTACTTGCATACACTTAACAGTGAAGACACTATCTACGCCAATGGGACAACTTCTCCCATTGGTGTAGCTACTCCACCTCCCTGGGAGGCGGTAACTATATTGACAGAAGAAGCCCTCCCATTGACATAGTACTGTCTACACCAGAGGTTAGGTCGGTATAACTGTGTTTCTCAGGGGTGTGGCTTTTCCACACTCCTGAACAACATAGTTATACCGACATAAGTTGGTAGTGTAGACCAGGGCTTAGTCTTTTATAAGGTATTTGACTTCATACTGCATGTCAGTCACATTACAAAGTTAGCACTATAAAATAACAAATATGGCACACATTAAATGGATTAAGGCTGCCTGATTGTGACTCAAAAACCTCTTAATGCCAACTAGCAAGGGGGTGCTGTTGTTACAGAAATCTTATGAGTCTGCTGTGCATATTCTGTTTTACCAAAAAAGCAGCAAAGAGTCTTGTGGCACCTTATAGACTAACAGACATTTTGGAGCATAAGCTTTCGTGGGTGAATACCCACTTCGTCGGATGCATGTAGTGGAAATCTCCAGGGGCAGGTATATATAAGCAAGCAAGAGGCAGGCTAGCGATAACGAGGTTAGTTCCATCAGGGAGGATGAGGCCCTCTTCTAGCAGCTGAGGTGTGAAAACCAAGGGAGGAGAAACTGGTTTTGTAGTTGGCAAGCCATTCACAGTCTTTGTTTAATCCTGAGATGATGGTGTCAAATTTGCAGATGAACTGAAGCTCAGCAGTTTCTCTTTGAAGTCTGGTCATGAAGTTTTTTTGCTGCAGGATGGCCACCTTAAGATCCGCTATGGTGTGGCCAGGGAGGCTGAAGTGTTCTCCTACAGGTTTTTGTATATTGCCATTCCTAATATCTGATTTGTGTCCATTTATCCTTTTCCGTAGAGACTGTCCAGTTTGGCCGATGTACATAGCAGAGGGGCATTGCTGGCATATGATGGCATATATTACATTGGTGGACGTGCAGGTGAATGAACTGGTGATGGTGTGGCTGATCTGGTTAGGTCCTGTGATGGTGTCGCTGGTGTAGATATGTGGGCAGAGTTGGCATCGAGGTTTGTTGCATGGATTGGTTCCTGAGTTAGAGTTACTATGGTGCAGTGTGCAGTTACTTGTGAGAATATGCTTCAGGTTGGCAGGTTGTCTGTGGGCGAGGACTGGCCTGCCACCCAAGGCCTGTGAAAGTGTGGGATCATTGTCCAGGATGGGTTGTAGATCCAAGATGATGCGTTGGAGGGGTTTTAGCTGGGGACTGTATGTGATGGCCAGTGGAGTCCTATTGGTTTCTTTCTTGGGTTTGTCTTGCAGTAGGAGGCTTCTGGGTACACGTCTGGCTCTGTTGATCTGTTTCCTTATTTCCTCATGCGGGTACTGTAGTTTTGAAAATGCTTGATGGAGATTTTGTAGGTGTTGGTCTCTGTCTGAGGGGTTAGAGCAGATACGGTTGTACTGCAGTGCTTGGCTGTAGACAATGGATCGTGTGGTGTGCCCGGGATGGAAGCTGGAGGCATGAAGGTAGGCATAGTGGTCGGTAGGTTTTCGGTATAGGGTGGTGGTAATGTGACCATCACTTATTTGCACCGTGGTGTCTAGGAAGTGGACCTCCTGTGTAGATTGGTCCAGGCTGAGGTTGATGGTGGGGTGGAAGCTGTTGAAATCGTGGTGGAATTTTTCCCGAGTCTCCTTTCCATGGGTCCAGATGATGAAGATGTCATCAATGTAGCATAGGTAGAGAAGGGGCGTGAGTGGACGACAGCTGAGACAGTGTTGTTCCAGGTCAGCCATAAAAACGTTGGCATATTGTGGGGCCATGCGGGTGCCCATAGCGGTGCCACTGATCTGGAGATATATATTGTCATCGAATTTGAAATAGTTGTGTGTGAGGATAAAGGCACAGAGCTCAGCAACCAGTTGTGCTGTGGCATCATCAGGGATACTGTTCCTGACAGCTTGTATTGCATCAGTGTGTGGGATGTTTGTGTAGAGAGCCTCTACATCCATGGTGGCTAGGATGGTGTTTTCTGGAAGGTCACCAATGCATTGTAGTTTCCTCAGGAAATCAGTGGTGTCATGGAGATAGCTGGGAGTGCTGATGGCATAGGGTCTGAGTAAAGAGTCCACATATCCAGACAGTCCTTCAGTGAGAGTGCCAATGCCCGAGATGATGGGGGGGTCCGGGATTTCCGGGTTTGTGGATCTTGGGTAGTAGATAGAATAACCTTGGTCGGGGCTCTAAGGGTATGTTGATTTGTTCCGGTGTTAGTGTAGGGAGTGTCCTGAATAGATGATGCCATGCCAGGTTTCAAACGAAATCCAGTATCACACTGGTCATCAATATAATTGTAAAATGGACAGATTCTATGTAAGGATTTATGTATACTGAAAATATGGTTTTACCCGTCTATAGCAAGATATTAGTTACAGCTATAGATTATGGATTGATTACTTAAGAATTCTCAGTTATCACTTTGAGGGTTGACAGGTTCTTGTCCCAAGCTCAGACCCAATATTATTCAAATTGTTATATGGTTGGGAACCCCAATGTGCACAGCTGCAACACTCACACTATAGAAACTGTTCTATATTTACAAATTTTCACCAGCTGAGGTTTTCCTCCAGACAGAGGGTATGGAATGTGTAGGTCTCTGTTGGGATGTAAATTAAGCACTGTAAGCTAACACAATGAATGTCCCTTTATATACAGGTTTCAGAGTAGCAGCCATGTTAGTCTGTATCCGCAAAAAGAACAGGAGTACTTGTGGCACCTTAGAGACTAACAAATTTATTTCAGCATAAGCTTTTGTGGGCTACAGCTCACTTCTTCGGATGCACTGAATGGAACACGCAGACAGGAGATATTTAAACATACAGAGAAGTGAGCTGTAGCCCATGAAAGCTTATGCTGAAATAAATTTGTTAGTCTCTAAGGTGCCACAAGTCCTCCTGTTCTTTTTGTCTAAAATTGGCCATCTTGATTATCACTACAAACGTTTTTTTTCTCCTGCTGATAATAGCTCACCTTAATTAGCTAGCCTCTTACAGTTAGTATGGCTACTTCCACTTTTTCACGTCCTCTGTATGGAACATATGGTAAGATGATATATATACATTCTAGCCCACAAAAGCTTATGCTCAAATAAATTTGTTAGTCTCTAAGGTACCACAAGTACTCAAAATTAAGTGATTCTGCACTGCTATGGTCCCAAAGCTGTTCTTCAGTCAACCAAAAGTCTATGGTGCACTTCTGTCAGATTCCTTGATGTCTTTCCCCACCAATGGACCCAAGCCAATGCTTGGGCAGAATGCTCGTCCCACTATCATGGTCCACTTCAAAGAAAAGAAAGCAAAATAAAGAGCAGATATGTAAGGCTTCTATTTTATTTTGGTCTTGTTGGAAGAGCTCATACACTAACAGTGAGGTGCAGAATTCTAAAGTCTGTATAAGGAACATTTTATTCAGAATTTCTTTTGGATGCCATTCTAAATATCCAATCACTATTCACAAAAAGAAGCTCAAAACAGCCACCCTAAAACTGAGCAGTACATTTCCATCTTTGCTTCTCTCATGCCTCTTATCTAGACTTCTGTTCTGGAAAAAAGTCACCTCCCCCCTTCTGGGTCTCTTATTTTGGGGTGTGTTCTAATATATACAGGATCATGCCAGTGCTGTTTGCAAATAGCACAATGAGTTACTAAGAACTTAGCCACTAACTCTGCTGCACCTTTTGGTGACAGGACAAGGAGAAAACACAATCAAGTAATTTGTCTCTTCTCCCCACATAACACCTGCAGAAAACGGAAGAACAGCAGAGTACTGTAAAACGATTACTGCCTGGGAACTACCTAGTCATTAATTGCTTCTCTACTACTCAACATGCCAGGGACATCTGGCCACACATGCCTCCAGTGTTGCCCAATGTTCCAGGCACGTTGCCATGTTCCATTCTGATTTCAATAGGACACCACTGCTAAGCTCCCAATATGAAGTATCTGCAGAAAGTGAATTAAACAGCAAAGAGAAAATTAAGAGGCCACCACATATAAGGGAAGGTATCTTTGTAGAATACTGACACAGACAATGTGACAACTATGAAAACAATAGTGAAAAGGGTGAATACTGATGCCTAGTACCTCATGTATTTTGAAGAAAATTAAGACTTATGCAGCGGTGTAAAATTAATGAAAACACATTCAGAAAAAAGTTCAATTAAGGGAAAACCCCAATGAAATAGCAACCACACAGAATAGGAATTATCTTTAGACCCCATTTTTTTCTTTTTAGGAGCAGAGCCAGAAGAAGGAAGCACAATTTCCTCCCTATTAGTTATCCCAACAGCATACACTTCTTCCCTGCTATGTTTACATTTCACAAATTCTGCAGCTTTCCTCCTGACATTTCACAATGCGGAGCACACCGCAGAAGCCCCAAACTCTACACAGAGCCTCTGACATACTGTACGCTCTAGGGATGACTGCACTGGTACACTTCTCTACTGTATATTATCACTAGGCAGTATTCTTGCCATCTTCTGAGGTTGCTGGAGAAAAGGACCATGGAGTCTCCAAACAGAACCTCCTCCTAGATAAACATGAAACTAAACCTCTTCCAAGTGTGGCTACAAAATGGAGAACAAAGGGCTTTGAGTAACTCCTTAACGGCAGCGACAAGCCATCATTTTGGCACCATTCTCCAAAAGACACTCAGGTAATAAATAAGTCACTCACTCGAGCCCACAAGGCAGAAACACTCTGTGGTGTTACAATGAGACCACAGTGAGGAGCAGGACTCCTTTAAAAGAGGCGGTAAAGCCCGTCACAGTTCTCACCGAACTGAGCTAATTCTGCCACGGTTTCACCCGTCACCAAATAGGCACCGTCTGCTGCTGCGGACGGCGGGGCCGCTTCGTAGCTTCTGGCCGTTACAACGGCCCAGTGAGGTCAGCGGTGCTCCCCACAACCCCGGTTTGAGCACGAGCCTCCCGGGTAGTTTTCCTTACCCCCCCCCCGCCCGTGGCGCGGAGACTTGTACCGGGGCCAGGTCGCAGCGAAACCCCAGCGGCCCAGGGACCAGATCGCACCCAGGCGCCCAGCACGTGCTGGCTCCCGAGCCCCGCGGCCGGCCGGGCGGAACGCGGCTGTTTCACCCTCGGGCCGGGCCGGGCCGGGCGCCGCAGGAGGCGCCCGCGGGCTGAGAACCGAAGCGGCGCTGCGGGGCCTGCAGCCTGCGCCCCGCCCCGTCCCGCCAGGCTCGGCGGGGGGACAGGGCTCAAACGGCCCCAAGGGGGCTCGGCCCGGCCCGCTCCCCACGCTGCCGCCGCCGGGAGCCGCAGGGGGTCCCCGGGGCCGCCCCCGCGCGGAGAAGGGCCCACTCACCAGGGTGATAGTCGTCGTCGTCGCCATCTTGTCCAGCCGGCCCTGGGCCCCGTCGCCTCCTCCTCCTCGGCGGGAATCTCGCGAAAGGTCAGCGCCTGCGCGGAGCTTAGGGGAATTCTCGCGGGATCTTACCATCGGCCGCTTTAGGCAGGAACTCTCGCGAGAACTGCCTCGCTGCCTGAAGGGGCGGGGCCTGGCTCTCTGGCTCCGCCCGCTATTTCCGAGGGGGCGGGGGCAAAGCTAGTGAGAAGCCCCGCCTCCCCCCAGCTCGGACGGGATGTGAGAGGGGCCAGGGCCGGGTCCCGGTCCCGTGACTGGGGGGTGGAGGCGCCTGCCGCGGTTAACGTGGGGGTGTTCGGCTCGGCCCGGAGAGCAGCGAGGCAGCTCAGGGTGCGGGGAGGGGGTGGCTAGGGGCTGTGTGGGGGCAGGGGGCAGCTCAGGGTGCAGGGGGGGCAGCGAGGGGCTGTGCGGGTGGGGGGGCAGCTCAGGGTGCAGGGAGGGGGTGGCTAGGGGTTGTGGGGGCAGGGGCAGCTCAGGGTGCAGGGAGGGGTGGCTAGGGGCTGTGGGGGCAGGGGGCAGCTCAGGGTGCAGGGAGGGGTGGCTAGGGGCTGTGTGGGGGCAGGGGCAGCTCAGGGTGCAGGGAGGGGTGGCTAGGGGCTGTGTGGGGCAGGGGGCAGCTCAGGGTGCAGGGAGGGGTGGCTAGGGGCTGTGTGTGGGGGCAGGGGCAGCTCAGGGTGCAGGGAGGGGTGGCTAGGGGCTGTGTGGGGCAGGGGGCAGCTCAGGGTGCAGGGAGGTGGCTAGGGGCTGTGTGGGGCAGGGGCAGCTCAGGGTGCAGGAGGGGTGGCTAGGGGCTGTGTGGGGGCAGGGGGCAGCTCAGGGTGCAGGGAGGGGTGGCTAGGGGCTGTGTGGGAGGGGGCAGCTCAGGGTGCAGGGAGGGGTGGCTAGGGGCTGTGTGGGCAGGGGGAGCTGCTCAGGGTGCAGGAGGGGTTGCTCGGGGCTGTGGGGCAGGGGGCAGCTCAGGTTGCTAGGGGCTGTGTGTGGGGCGGGGGCAGCTCAGGGTGCAGGGAGGGGTGGCTAGGGACTGTGTGTGGGGGCAGGGGCAGCTCAGGGTGCAGGAGGGGGTAGCTAGGGGCTGTGTGGGGCGGGGGCAGCTCAGGGTGCAGGGAGGGGTGGCTAGGGACTGTGTGTGGGGGCAGGGGGCAGCTCAGGGTGCAGGGAGGGGGTGGCTAAGGGCTGTGGGGGAGGGGGCAGCTCAGGGTGCAGGGAGGGGGTCATTAGGGGCTGTGTGAGGGCAGGGGGCAGCTCAGGGTGCAGGGAGGGGGCGGCGAGGGGCTGTGCGGGTGGGGGGCAGCTCAGGGTGCAGGGGGCAGCGAGGGGCTGTGCGGGTGGGGTAGCTCAGGGGGCAGGGAGGGGGTTGCTTGGGGCTGTGTGGGGAGGGGGCAGCTCAGGGTGCAGGGAGGGGGTAATTAGGGGCTGTGTGGGGCAGGGGGTAGCTCAGGATGCAGGAGGGGTGGCTAGGGGCTGTGTGGGGTGGGGGTAGCTCAGGGTGCAGGGAGGGGTGGCTAGGGGCTGGGTGCAGGGGCAGCTCAGGGTGCAGGGAGGGTAGCTAGGGGCTGTGTGGGGGCAGGGGCAGCTCAGGGTGCAGGGAGGGGTGGCTAGGGGCTGTGGGGGCAGGGGCAGCTCAGGGTGCAGGAGGGGGTCGCTAGGGGCTGTGGGGGCAGGGGCAGCTCAGGGTGCAGGGAGGGGTGGCTAAGGGCTGTGGGGAGGGCAGCTCAGGGTGCAGGGAGGGGTGGCTAGGGGTTGTGGGGCAGGGGCAGCTCAGGGTGCAGGGAGGGTAATTAGGGGCTGTGTGGGGCGGGGTAGCTCAGGGTGCAGGGAGGGGTGGCTAGGGGCTGTGTGGGGAGGGCAGCTCAGGGTGCAGGGAGGGGGCTGCGCGGGTGGGGGTAGCTAGGGGCTGGGTGCAGGGGCAGCTCAGGGTGCAGGGAGGGGGTGGCTAGGGGCTGTGGGGGCAGGGGGCAGCTCAGGGTGCAGGGAGGGGGTAGCTCAGGGTTGCTAGGAGCTGGGTGCAAGCGGGGAGTAGGTCAGGGTGCAGGGAAGGGGCTTACTAGGGGCTGGGTGTGAGTGAGGGGGTAGCTCAGGGTGCAGCTGGGGCATACCTCATGGTGTGGGCAGGGGGTAACTTGGTGTGGGAGGAGGGGGGGTAGCTAGGAGCTGTGTGCGGGCAGGGGGATAGCCTGGGGCTGTGTGCCAGAAAGGGATGTAGCCGAGGGTGTCAGGAGGGGTTGTGTTCAAGGGAATGCTGTTGCTGTGAGACCCGTCTATGTACTGAGCTACCCCACCCCCCCGCACCTGTGCATAGTCCCTAGCTACCTCCTCTAGGTGGCACCATGAGAGTGGCTCCGCTCCGTGTTGCTGTGCGCATGCTGAGGCGGGCCAGGCAATGCCCATCAGCACCCAGTGGGTTGCAGCCACCAAGAACTACAACTCCCTGAGCTTGGAGACTGAGGAAACTGACCAGGATGAACAGAGCCCTGGGCATTGCCACTTGCCCTCCCAGAACATTCTTCTGTTTTTCCTGCCCCCTGTGGGTCTCAGGGGCGAGGGCGGGTGAGTGGTGATGCCAGGTTCTCATGCATCCGACGAAGTGGGTATTCACCCACGAAAGCTCATGCTCCAACACGTCTGTTAGTCTATAAGGTGCCACAGGACTCTTTGCTGCTTTTACAGTTTCTCTGTGTCTCCAGGTCAGTTTCCCCACATGGGCTGTGCTGTGAGGCATCAGGAGCTGTTCTCCTGACCTCCCCTTACTCAGCCCACATAAAGAAACTGACCTGGATGCACAAAGTGCCTGGTGTTGCAGCTCCTCCTCCCTGCCCCCTGAAACTCCGCCCATGATGGCAGACCACCTGAGACTGCGTGCCACAGCTCACAGTTTGGGAACCACTGGGCTATATGATTGCATATGACTTTATAATCTACAAATCTACCTAAAATCTATTTTTGCAGAAGAAGTTGGGTCACAATTAATTGTGGCAAAATGGTAGAAGATCAAAATTCAGATTTGTCTTTTAATTTTGAAGAGACCAATCAGCTCAGCATCTTGTATGTGAACATAAGAACAGCCACAGTGGGTCAGACCAAAGGTCCATCTAGCCCAGTATCCTGAATTCTGACAGTGACCAATGCCAGGTGCCCCAAAGGGAATGAACAGAGCAGGGAATCATCAAGTGATTCATCCCCTGTTGTTCATTCCCAGCTTCTGGCAAACAGGCTAGGGACACCATTCTTGCCCATCCTGGCTAATGGACCTATCCTCTATGAACTTATCTAGTTCTTTTTTGAACCCTGTTATAGTCTTGTGAATCCTGGTATAGTGTTCATGTGAGCATGAAATACAATAAATTGGAAAGCAGATGCAAAAGAGTGGCAGACTTAATTAGTCAGTTAATACAGAATTGGAAGCTTTCCCTTTTGGCCGTGTGCCTTTTCACACTTACAGAATGAGATACAGGCTCACAAAGGTGAATCACATAGCATTGTATTTAAAGAGTGTGAGGCACTCGGCTACTAAATGGATGGGGGCCATATAAGTACCTAAGATATGGATTATAAGCCCTTTGGCTTGTTTTGCACTCGATTTTTTTAATGAGTTCTTCTGCCAGAAAAAAATACTTTGGAGGAGGGGGGTGTGTGTTGAGGAAAAAAACACAACAATCCTTGGTGCTGAGCAGACAGACTGCAGTGTTTTGTTTTGTTTTACAAGCTGGAGCTCTTTCAGGGTGTGGGGCTTCATTCCTCAACCTAAGATCGTCCTTGCCTAATGCATCATGTACTCTAGGAATTGTGTAGAGGTTAGTGAATGAATACACCACTGCAGAACACAGCAAAGTCACTGGCAGGAAAATTCTCTAGAGAAATCAAGCTGTAACTTGTTAGTTATACAAAGAAATCAGCAAGGGGAAAACCTAGGAGCTGAACTAGAGCTAACTGCTCCATCAGGGACATGAAGCAAGCACAGCACAAAGAAAGCTTTCAGCATTTCCATAGACTCAAGCCCAGACTTGTCCTGGCATAAGCAGAAAGAGTGAGAAGCCCCACTGAACCGAGCATTAGGAGAATGTTTCTCCACCTAATCTGTTCAGCATTTCAGTGTACCTGACTCTGGATAAGCCAGTTGGACATGGAGGAAGCTACTTTACCCCTTCTTTGTGTAATGGGGAGAGTAAACAATCCACAAAGACCCCAAGTGGGTCACTCAGTTATGGTTTGTGATGGGGTTTGTTCTTTTCAACTGATTTATTGAAATGTCTGTATCTGCAAAGTTAGCACAACTTGGAAAACCCACATAATTAAACAGCCAGGACAGCTTGGCAAAGCAGCTTAGCACGGCAAACCCAGCATACCATGATAAAGTCTGTGCTGCATGGCAAAGCATACACAGCCAGTACTAGACAGGGAATCAGGCACAGTGTAAGAAAGTCAGCATAGCATGATACAGTCAGTGCAGTATGGCTCATATGGCATAGTGTGAACAGTACACCCAGAGCAGCAAGGTGCAGGCAGAGCAGCATGGCACAGCGGTTGATACACAATTCCTATTTGCATAATACACCAATCTTGAACTTGACAAATCAGCAGCTATATTTGCCCCCATTCTCCCGTCTAATGATGGAAATTCCACATTTCACAGGAGAAACAGGGAAGAGACATCAAGGCTTTTCCCTAGGACTTTGTCTCTTGGCCTTCCAAAAATTCACTAACTGAAATGACAGAGGCTGTGCTCAGCACCAGTGGTGGTTCTGTTGGTCCATATTTTATGAACCACCTGATGGTTCTGGATTCCTGAAATTTCTTCCCATGTCCTTTCAGTCAAGCTCACAATGTCCTCTCCTCAGCCTAGCAGAGGGAGTCCAGTTCTTATTATAAGGCATTGCAATGGATCCTTTGCCCTGGGGGAATCCAGCAGAGCAGGAGGAATCAGGCCTGGAAAAGGGGTGGAATATGGCAGACAGGAAACTGCTCAAGATCCTCCCAAACCTGCACTTCCCCCCACTCTTTCACCCCCTGCTGTAACCACTTCCAGCTGAGGAAGCAAAGTGATGGCCCCCAGTGCCCACAGGGAAGGTGCTTCTTGCTCCCAGAGGTAAATTTACCAATTGTGGGCTCTTGCATCTTCAAAAACCCTGCCAACCAAAAGCTTCCTGCATGATCCTCCACTCCTAAAACCACCTCACCGCTCGCCCTGGCCTCCTTCAGAAGTGGAGACTAGAGAGCACATTCTTGGCGGGTTCCTGGTAATGCCTCATGTTTGCTGGTCTTTTCTCTTCTTGCCATTTTCATTCTGAATCACAGGCTGGATGGACAGTAGAGATACAGCCAGGAACAAATAGCAAGGTCACCTCTGCAGCGGAAAGCCTGATCAAGAGCCCTACAGTTCCTTCTGGCCTGGGACAGTTCCCATCCTCCTTTGGGGGCACCTGTCTGCCCAGAACTTATCGGGGTGACTCACAAGGGAGGAGACCGGTGCTTGTGAAAAGCATTTTCTAGGAAGTTGGCCAGCATTTCACAGTCATCCTAGGAGAAAGGAATCAGCAGGTTAATTAGGCTTGGTGTAGCTGAGAGCACTCCCTGCATCTAATCCTCACTATCACCTCATGTCTCTATGTTAGCAAGGAGAAGAGAAGACCTGGTGAGCATGACTGCAGATGTACAGGGCTGTGGAGATCCAGAGAGACAAAGGTAAGGTAAGCAGAGCAACTGATGCTGTAGAGGGGTCATTGGATTGCCAGGAGCCTCGTGGTAACATTCTCCTACCCAAGTGAAGGAAGGATTGGTTAATTTCCCTGCCGCAGAGGGTCACACACACCACGACACCCACAAAATCACCAGCTTGTGAAAGACTTTTCTCTCTGCTTCTTAACAGGAAATTGTTTGACTTTCGAATCAACAGATTGTACCAGGAGCCACGTATTTTCCAGAAATGCTCGTCCAGGAACGAAGTATAAATGCACCATCTTGCAAGTGCCCAGCAGATAAAGCTGTTTGTCAAAGGAACTGACTAACTGATTGGGTAGGGTCAGGATTCAGACTGAGGAATTCTCCCAGACTTCACTTACGGTTTCCAAATTCCCAACTCATGGCCAAAACGCGACACCATTTTTTGGCAAAAATAAGTGTGTCTGCTTCCTCCTAGCCAGGCTTCCTCCAGGCTGCTCTGCTACTCGAAGCCTCTGCATTCCCCTGGCTCTGGACTGCTGAACTAGCTGGGCCCTCCCTAGCTCTGGGGCCACTGAAGAGAAATGTGCTGTGCACAAGTTTGATGGTGAGGGAATTGATTCCATCTTCTGGCCAGGTAGAAAGCTGCAGTGTAGGTCAGTGACTGCTGTTTGGAGCAGCAGCAGGCTTGGGTGCTTCTCTGGGGGAGGCAGGAGGTGGCAGAGAGTCTCATCTGGGCTCTTTGATCTAGGCAGCTCTTCTGGTTTCATACTCCAGAATAATTTTTAAATTTGGTCCCACTTACTGTGTGACTCATGCCATGATAATGTGGCTACTCCTGTCATTGGAGCAGCCTGGGGCGAGGCCTGAGCAAAGCAGATAGGCAAAGAGTGTCAGGGTGGTAAAAAGTAGTGGGTTCATCATGCAACCATAAACTGCCCCTGTCTGACCCTGATCACAGTCATAAGAACAAGCTTGCTTATATAGGAAAATAAGTGAGTGGACTCCCCAGGCCCAGGTCCTCCCCCTCGGCAGCCCTCATGCCCCTGAGGCATAGGGTGTTGTGGAGAATTAGAGAGTACTGTGTTAATATATTGGCAGCAGATCCCTGCCCGAGGGAGCCGCGCAGATTCTAAAGGAGAAGGGAGGAGGCTCACCTCATGAATGAATCCGTAGTGCACCAGCTCTGAGGCCAAGCCCTTGGAACTGTCAGCTGCAGAAACAGGGTTAACTGTGAGAACAGGAAATTAATGCAGCTCCAGAGAGCACCTCTCCTGGCACACAGCCCAGCTGGAAGCTTTTGCTGACACATTTGGCTTTGGGGACACAGATGGAGTGAGCCTAGGGCTGGCTGAGCACCAGCCCATGCGACTATGGGGCAGACAGAGTGTGTAGGTGAGCACCGAGTGGGCCTCACGCCAAGTGCCGGTTGGAATGAGCTTTGCCAGGTTCCACTCCCAGACCAGGCAAAGTGTGGCCATCTCAGCAGAACGCCCTTTTGACATTCTTGGCTCATTTTGGCTCAGAAACCAAAAAGGGCCTTTTATGATACCAAGCCCTGTGCAGGGAGATCCCTGGCCCTGGGCTTTTCGGCTGTCTGTGAGGCCAGATAAAGAACTCTGACTCCAGGGCGCTAGATAAAGATGGATGCACTTTCCTCCAGAGGGCTCCTGTCTTCCCCATGAGTCGGGCTGGGACTGGGCATGCTCTGAAGAGAACCACCTCTGGGCTCTGCAGCAGAGCCAGGATGAATGGCCAGGAACTTTCACACCATACAAGGGCAGCTCATCACTCAGCCATGGACTTTTCCCCTTTACTAAAGCTGCAGAAAAAGGCTGCTGTCTCAGCGGAGAAACTACCTACTTCCTCTTCTCTTGACAGGTGTCACAGTACTAAGAACATAAGAACATAAGAAAGGCCGTACCGGGTCAGACCAAAGGTCCATCTAGCCCAGTATCTGTCTACCGACAGTGGCCAATGCCAGGTGCCCCTGAGGGAGTGAACCTAACAGGCAATGATCAAGTGATCTCTCTCCTGCCATCCATCTCCATCCTCTGACGAACAGAGGCTAGGGACACCATTCTTACCCATCCTGGCTAATAGCCATTTATGGACTTAGCCACCATGAATTTATCCAGTCCCCTTTTAAACATTGTTATAGTCCTAGCCTTCACAACCTCCTCAGGTAAGGAGTTCCACAAGTTGACTGTGCGCTGCGTGAAGAACTTCCTGTTATTTGTTTTAAACCTGCTGCCTATTAATTTCATTTGGTGACCCCTAGTTCTTGTATTATGGGAATAAGTAAATAACTTTTCCTTATCCACTTTCTCAACATCACTCATGATTTTATATACCTCTATCATGTCCCCCCTTAGTCTTCTCTTTTCCAAACTGAAGAGTCCTAGCCTCTTTAATCTTTCCTCATATGGGACCCTCTCTAAACCCCTAATCATTTTAGTTGCTCTTTTCTGAACCTTTTCTAGTGCTAGAATATCTTTTTTGAGGTGAGGAGACCACATCTGTACACAGTATTCGAGATGTGGGCGTACCATGGATTTATATAAGGGCAATAATATATTCTCAGTTTTATTCTCTATCCCCTTTTTAATGATTCCTAACATCCTGTTTGCTTTTTTGACCGCCTCTGCACACTGCGTGGACATCTTCAGAGAACTATCCACGATGACTCCAAGATCTTTTTCCTGATTCGTTGTAGCTAAATTAGCCCCCATCATGTTGTATGTATAGTTGGGGTTATTTTTTCCAATGTGCATTACTTTACATTTATCCACATTAAATTTCATTTGCCATTTTGTTGCCCAATCACTTAGTTTTGTGAGATCTTTTTGAAGTTCTTCACAATCTGCTTTGGTCTTAACTATCTTGAGTAGTTTAGTGTCATCTGCAAACTTTGCCACCTCACTGTTTACCCCTTTCTCCAGATCATTTATGAATAAATTGAATAGGATTGGTCCTAGGACTGACCCTTGGGGAACACCACTAGTTACCCCTCTCCATTCTGAGAATTTACCATTAATTCCTACCCTTTGTTCCCTGTCCTTTAACCAGTTCTCAATCCATGAAAGGACCTTTCCTTTTATCCCATGACAGCTTAATTTACGTAAGAGCCTTTGGTGAGGGACCTTGTCAAAGGCTTTCTGGAAATCTAAGTACACTATGTCCACCGGATCCCCCTTGTCCACATGTTTGTTGACCCCTTCAAAGAACTCTAATAGATTAGTAAGACATGATTTCCCTTTACAGAAACCATGTTGACTATTGCTCAAGAGTTTATGTTTTTCTATGTGTCTGACAATTTTATTCTTTACTATTGTTTCAACTAATTTGCCCGGTACCGACGTTAGACTTACCGGTCTGTAATTGCCAGGATCACCCCTAGAGCCCTTTTTAAATATTGGTGTTACATTAGCTAACTTCCAGTCATTGGGTACCGAAGCCGATTTAAAGGACAGGTTACAAACCTTGGTTAATAGTTAATACTGGGGTGCAGAAGTGAAATTCTAATCAGGATAATGTGAATGAGTTACCTAGGGAGGTGGTGGAATCTCCTTCCTTAGAGGTTTTTAAGGTCAGGCTTGACAAAGCCCTGGCTGGGATGATTTAGTTGGGGTTGGTCCTGCTTTGAGCAGGGGGTGGGACTAGATACCTCCTGAGGTCCCTTCCAACCCTGAGATTCTATGATTCTATGAATGTTCCTAATGGCCATTCCACTATGCTCCCAAAGGCTGTGAGCTCCGGACACCCACTGCTCTGGGGACACAGGTGGGCAGGACCCTGCACCTGGCTAGCAGGGTTCAGGCTGCCTCCTCCAGTACAGAGAGGAAGGGAAACCTGGTTGTAAACAGCCTGTGAGCTCTTTGGAGTAAGGACCACGTCCTCCTGTAAGTCTGAGCATGGCCTTGTGCCAGGGGGGCCCAACCCTGCTCAGGGCCCTCAGGCACGACTACTAGGTCAATAATAGGAAATGGTAATTATAAATAAACCTACTTGGCAGCAGGTCGTAGCTTAACTGTCGGTGCAGCTTGTCCTCCAGGGTTAGCAAGAGCGTGAGCTGCAGCAGGAAGAGAGAGCATATTAGAAAAGAGCATCAGCTTCTCCTTAGGAGAGGAAAGTGCAGCTCCTTCAGCCAGCACCAGAGGGTAGCGGGTAGTGCTGGTGCAGGAGATCGCGGGTAGCCGGTCAGACTGCCCTTTGAATGCCCTGCCTGGAATGAATGTGCCCTTTCCTCTATCACAGATAAAATGTTACATTACATTGGGAGAAGGGTAGGGTCAGAGTCACCCCGCCCAGTGCAACAATCCCAAGTCTTTCCCTCTCCGACCTCACTCCAGGCTGCAGTGAATGCTCTGGGAGTTCCTCACAGAGGATAAAGGGCTCAGGATCCCTCCAAGGATCCCTCAGGAGAATGTTAGCTGAATAGAACAAGCCCTAGTGTCATTATTGTCCTTGCAATGATAAAAGAGCCACAGATCAAAATCACCAGATCCTGGATACAGCTCCCTCTTTCTAAAGGAGACCTCTCAAATCATGATCCTGTCCCTTTGGAATCACAGAACCCCCAAGAGATGAACAAGGGATCCCAGGCACACTTGCACCACAGCAGAGGAATCACCCCCATCCTTGTTCTAGGAGAGATATCTGAGATTGAGGGACCTGGAGCTGAATGCAGGATCCCAGCTGGGGTCTCCATGGGACCCTGGAGAAGAGGGAGCCATATCCACACTCCTACTGGACTTTGTACTGCCGTACCGCATGGCAGACTCAAGTCTGATTTGCTGCCCGCAACCCCCAAGTCTCTCTCCGTGTCCATCTTCCCAGGCATCTCCCCGCACCCCAGGAGCACTGTCTGAGTCTCAGGCTGTTATTCCATGCCCAAGGCTCAGCTCTCCCTAGGCCCCTGCATTTCTCTGACTTTGCTGGTCACAACTCTGCCCCATTAAGTAGCATCTGCAACTTATGCTCTCCTCTTCCAGATCAGAGGAGACCCAACTCTAGTCCCAGCATCCCCCAGTGTCGTCCCTGGCCATTTACCAACCCCCTTTGGTCATGGCCTATTAGCTAATATTAGCCCCTGTGTGACTACACAACTTGGCCAAGCAGAACGGAGAGACGCTGCAGCCAGTGTTAGACCTATGACAAGTACTGATTTATATGGCACCATGGGGGCACCCAGCCCCCACAAAACACATGGGGTCCCTAGCCTCTGTTTGCCAGATGCTGGGAATGGACAACGGGATGGATCACTTGATGATTCCCTGTTCTGTTCATTCCCTCTGGGGCACCTGACATTGGCCACTGTCGGAAGACAGGATACTGGGCTAGATGGACCTTTGCTCTGATCCAGTATGGCTGTTCTTATGGCGGCAAGGGCCCTACCCCTAAGGAGCTTACAGTCAACTTTGGAGAAACACCAGGAGGCTGCAAGGACCAGGTGTGGGAGGCCACAGACAGGAGAGAAGCAACAGAAAGAGACACAGGTCTGTGGATTTTGATCCCCTCCCATAGTTCATGAGTTTGCAAATCATGTTTGGGTTTGCCCCATTATAGGAAAGGAGCCACCCACTAAACTCAGAGCTGGCCCAGCTTGGCAGGGTTCAGATCTGGGGTTTGGGTTCAGGCTTGTCTACACAAGAAAGCAGCACTGGTTTAACTGAAGGTGTGATTTTAAGCTGATTTAGCTAAACCGATGCTAACCCTGATGTGGGCACTTATTTTGATTTAAGAGCAACATACTTCAGTTTCTCTTCAGCTCCCAAGAGCGGCCACCCAGGGGCTTGCACCAGTTTAACTACATTGGTTTACAAATTGCTGTGAGTTAAACCAGTGCAACCTGCTCATCTAGACACAACCTATGTGACAGCAGTGAATCTTGGGGAAGGCACTGAAGGTGCTGAGCTGGCACCGGATGCACAGAAGAGGGGTCTTCTCTAAGCACAGGGTGTGGTGTAATGAATTCTCAGGGTCAAGAGTGAGAGGCAGCGGGCAGGGCACAGGGTGTAACAGCAGGTCTTGGAGGAAGCACAGGCCAACATGTGAGACCCTGGAGTTTGACCCTGACGCAGATTGAGGAGCTGCTGTACTAACTTCTAGATGGACTCTGCTGTGTTCTTGTTACTGCTGATCCTGTCCTAGCAGCGCTGCCCACACACAGCAGGACAGTCCCTGCCCCACTGACTAATTCTAGCCAATGCGGCAGTCAGGTTTGCCTGGCCTGATTTAATCCTCCAGTGCTGCTCCTTGCTCCTGGCTCCACTATCTTCAAGTGTTGTATGTTACTGGGGACAGAAGTCTGCTTTGCTGATGGTTACTACTGGGATCACCTCGTTTTGCTCGTTAGGAGACTGGTAATCAGCTTTCACTGCTCTTATCGCATTGCCCCACCAACAGTGCCAGCGCCACCCCCATATGTCTCTGCTTTCTTCCATGCCGCTTATCCTGGATCACCGGCCCAGCTGTCTTCCTAAAACCAGGGAGCTCTTTGGGGCACCCTGCTGGAACTCGCTAGCTGGGACTCTGTTTCTGCAGCACCCCACACAGTGGGCCCCTGCCTGCCATGTAACAAATGTCCTACCAACCTTTGTTTGAGGGAAAAGGGGAAGGACAGACCGACAGGGTCATGCTCTGGTACTGGCCCAGTGCTGTGAGCTCTGCTGGGCTCATCACTTACATGCCACTGGGCCTTCTCTTCATTCATCTCCATGCTACACTGCATCTGCACCACCTAGGAGAGACCAAGACAAACATCAGCATGGGAGCAGCACGGGACATATGCGCTCTCCCCTCCTCAGCTCTGCCATATCCCTGGCCAAGCAGCTTGACTTCCCCACTCCAACTTACATCCCACAACCCCAGCTGCCTATATGCCACCTAAAACCTTCTCCCATTCCCTCCCCCATTTCTGTCGCATTGGAATTGCCAGACTGGGCCAGCCCAGGGTCCATCTGAACCAGTACCTGTCCCTGCCAGGGGCAGCACGAGCTGATTAAGAGGAAGGTGCCAGAACACTGTGTAGGGGACAGTTATCCCAACAGGGGAGGGATAGCTCAGTGGTTTGAGCATTGGCCTGCTAAACCCAGGATTGTGAGTTCAATCCTTGAGGGGGCCATTTAGGGATCTGGGGCAAAAATCAGTACTTGGTCCTGCCTAGTGAAGGCAGGGGGCTGGACTTGATGACCTTTTTTTCTAGGGTGGTGAAGCACTGGGATGGGTTCCCTAGGGAGGTGGTGGAATCTCCTTCCTTAGAGGTTTTTAAGGTCAGGCTTGACAAAGCCCTGGCTGGGATGATTTAGTTGGGTTTGGGCCTGCTTTGAGCAGGGGGTTGGACTAGATACCTCCTGAGGTCCCTTCCAACCCTGAGACTCTATGATTCTATGGAGTAACCTTCCCCTCAAGGAAAATCTCCTCCTATCCCCGTTTGTTAGGGGTTGGCTCCCCCGCGAAGCAGGAGGGGTTACAGCCCTTCCCAAATTCTTGGTTACGTTTTAATATTACAACTCTGGGTGTTCGTGGCCATATACTTTGCCTGCAGCTTCCTGATCCTGCGATGCTCCTGGCCTGGCTGACACCTGGTGAACCTCAGCATTTATTCTGTACCCGTCCATCATGGCCCCTCTCCAAACCACAGAGCCCCAGGCCCCTGGCTCTCCTAGCCAGGGGTCTCCTCAGCCCCAGTCATCCCCATCCCCTGTCTCTGAGCCCCCTCAATTCCGGTCGGGCCCTGTCTGAGCTAGGGCAACCAGCATGGGGCGCAGGGTCCCATCTATGTACAGAATGGCACTAGCACATCCCTAGCACATTCCTTCTGCACCCTGATACTTGTTTGCTTTGCTGACCCCACTGAACCGAGTAGGATCCTGCAAACATTTAAAAAACACAGAGTCACATCACCTGACAAGACCTCCCTCCCCACCACCCACAGCCTCTAACCCTCCTGTCTCCAGCCAGGCAGTTTCTTTCCTCCTTCATCCATTAGCCCCTGCAGCTGTCTCACTGATGCCGTCTCCTCCTGCCTGATGAGCGCCCTTGCCCCCATTCTCTGCCAGCACCGGGTTAGCCAAGCACTCAAATATGGACTTCACTCCAGTTCTGAAAATCCAGTTTTGAAATGCTGGTGCTGGTGGCAGGCGGCACATCTGAGATCATTAATGTCTCATGTTCTAATTGTTAGTAAGGCAGCACAAGCGGCCCCCAGTCGGGGCCAGGACCCTACTGAGCTGTGCCCTGCACAAACACACACAGTCATGGCCGTGGGCCTGGCCAAGGAGCCCACAGTCCCAGTGGTCCCCAGAGGTTGAGGGGAGAGGGGGACAATGATACAGTATCTGACAACACGGAGACACTGGCACATTTGTCCCCTCCGGATTGTTATAAAGCAGCTACAGGCGCAGACTCTGTGGGTGCTGCAGCCCTGGAGTACCCACGGGAAAAAAATAGTGGGTGCTTAGCACCCACCAGCAGCCAAGTTCCCACACCCCCAGTGCCTCCACTCCTCCCCCTCCCTCCCAGTGCTCCCTGCCCGCCACAGATCAACTGTTCCATGGCATGCAGGAGGCGCTGGGAGGGAGGGGAAGGAGCGGGAATGGGGTGTGCTTGGGGGAGGGGTGGAACTGGGCAGGAAGAGGTGGAGTGGGGGAAGAGTGGGGATGGGGATTTGGGGAAGGCGGCGTGGGGGTGGGAAGAGGCGGAGTGGAGAGGGGGCTTGGAGGGAAGGGGCTGGGTGGGGCCTGGGACAGAGCAGGGCTGGGGGGTTGGGAAGGGGTGGAGGGGGCAGGGCCGGGGCCAGGAAGAGGTGAGGCGGGGTGGAGGCCTGGGGGAAGGGGTTGGGTGGGGTGGGACCTGGGGCGGAGCAGGGGGTTGAGCACCCCTGGGACCCGGAGGAAACCAGCGCCTAGTGAAAGCAGCAGTTATTTAGGCCCTAAAACTCTGATTGACTCACCACTTGCAAATTGTTCCAAGCTCTTAATCTTTCCCCTCCCCAGCCTCTCCTACCTCCTTTCTCAATCACTGTAGACAACACCTCCATCCTCCCTGCCACTCAAGTCTGTAATATGGGTGTCACCTTCCACTCAGCCCTCCCTCTAGATCCTCACATCCAGGCCGGGTTCTAATCCTGCCACTTCTTTCTGCAAAACACCATTATGATCCATGCTTTCCAGCTGCCCAATGCCCCATTCTCAGATAGGAAACAACGTTCAGCATCAGCTTGTACTCAGGGCGGAATCTCACTTCTGCTGACTGGGGTGTGACATGATGGCTCTTCTCTTTGACCCACTTTGCTGTGGCAGTTCATGCATTCCGGGACAAGAGCGCTACTGGCCCTTTCGCATGCATGGATGGTCCATGCTGCCACACAATGTTCTCACACAATGGAAGCACCAGTGGGAAAGAGTCTAACTCCCTAGGGGCTTGTCTACACATGCAACACAGCAGTGGTGCAGCTGCGCGGCTGTAGCGCTTCAGTGTAGACACCAGCTATGCCAAGGGACTGTAGGTAGCTAGGCTGACGGCAGAATTCTCCTGTTGACCTTGCGCTGTCTACACCAGGAGGTAGGTCGGTTTAACTGCATCACTCAGGAGTGTCGATTTTTCACATCCCTCAGCAACAGTTATACTGGCCTAATTTCCTAGTGTAGGCCGGGCCTAAAGAAATTCAGTAATCCATTAGTGAACCTGCCTCCTTGTCCATAGACACTGGACCAGGCTCAGTAGACTACTCTCTGGCTCATCCACAGTTGCCACAGCCATAAGAACGGCCATACTGGGTCAGAGCAAAGGTCCAGACCGGACCATGAATTGGCCTGGCCTGGTTTCCTCCCCATGCTGTAACCTTGGGGCAGCATCGCAGACAATAACCTGTGGTAGAAGGGTGCCTCGCTTGACGTCTGGAGTCTGGTTTACAATGTCTAGCCTCCCTCGATACAGAGGCTATTGGCTATCACCTGGTGGTTGAACTCTGCATATGAAAGGAGGAGGTGCCCTTTAATCTCTGTCCACACAGCTAAACCTCTCATCCAGGCCCTCATCATCTCACATACCTGCTACAGCAACCTCATCGTCTCTGGCCTTGACAAATGCCATTTAGATTCACCTATAGCCCTTAAAAACACAGTTACTTAGATTGTCAGCTCTTTGAGGCAGGGCTGTCTTTCTGGTCAGTGTGCAGTGCCTAGCGCTGTTCACGGGCTCGTAGGCAATATGGCTTTACAAACAATAAGCACAGAAGTCTTCTTCCTGGCTTCTCATTTTGATTCCCCCCTTTGTGTCCCTCCACTAGCACCTCTTCCACTTCAAAGACATACACTAGGTGCCTTCACTGTAGAGCAGCGGTGGGCAAACTACAGCTCGGAGGCTGCATCTGGCCCTTCAGATATTCTAATCTGGCCCTCAAGTTCCTGCCGGGGAGCGGGGTCCGGGGCTTGCCCCACTCTGTGCATGCCATGGCTCCATGTGGTTCCTGGAAGCAGTATCATGTCCCCTCTCTGGCTCCTACGCGTAGGGGGTTCCACACACTGCCCCCGGCCCCGCCCCAAGCACTGCCTTCGCAGCTCCCATTGGCTGGGCACCTGCGGAAGGAGCAGCGCGCAGAGCCGCCTGGCCGCACCTCCGCATAGGAGCCGAAGAGGGGGCCATGCTGCTGCTTCCAGGAGCTGCTTGAGGTAAGCTCCGCCTGGAGCCTACACCCCTGATCCCTCCCACGCCCCAACTTCCGGCCCCAGCCCGGATCCCCCTCCTGCCCTCCGAACCCCTCGGTCCCAGCCAGGAGCACCCTCCTGCACCCCCAACCCCATCCCAGAGCCTACACCCCCAACCAGAGCCCTAACCCCCACCCCTGCACCCCAACCCACTGCCCCAGCCCGGAGCCCCCTCCCATATCCTGAACTCCTCATTTCTGGCTCCACCCCAGAGCCCGCTTCCCCAGCCAGAGCCCTCACCCATTCCCACACTCCAACCTCCAGTTTTGTGAGCATTCATGGCCTGCCATACAATTTCCATACCTAGATGTGGCCCTCAGGACAAAAAGTTTGCCCACCCCTGCTGTAGAGCCTTTGACGACCTATCTCTGCTTGCCCCATCTTTCTTCATGTACCATAGACATGTCCACTCCTTCATTCATTCAGGAAATGATGCCAGTCTTGATTGCCCATTTTAGACATTTCCCCACAAGCCATCTCTCATTGCACCCCCCTGTGCAAGGGAGAAGCTCCCCGAAACACTCTGCAAAGCCACCTCATTGTCCTCTTTCAAATCCCTCCTTAACACCCCCTGCTGCCAGGTCCACACAAACCTCAGCACTGCTTAGGCAGCTGGTGTGCTGTGACCTCTGCTTTTCATCCTGACCTGTATAGTCTCACTGTTTCCTTGTGCCTCCTCTGCCTGTTATATCCACCTACTGTCTCCAGTCCTACACCTGGACTGTAAGTGTTCTGGGGCAGGGACTGTCTCCGTTATATATTTCTACCACACCCACATCTAGAGCTACCATAATACAAAGAATAGATAGGAGTAATACAGAGAGTGTCTGTAACCGTGCGTCCAGTCATGCTTGCCCCACTCCCCTTCTCCCTTCAATTCTTTGCTCTGCCCAGTTGGCAAGACTGTACCTTCCACCAGAGCGCAAGCAGTGTGGGGCAGGGATTTCTCTCCCTCTCTGTGCAGCACCCAACAGAACTGGAGCCTGATCTCAGCTGGGGTCTCACTGTAATGTCAGGATCAAAGAATAATCAATCCCTGCCTCCCATCATGCACTGGGCTTTAGTGCTGTCCATGGACCTACTGGGAAATGCACCAGAGACCCGCCCCAGCCCAGCCTGGCTGCTCTGACAGGTCAAGGCTGAGAACAAAGTGCATTAACTCGATCCCAAGTGGGGAGCTCACAGCACTCACTGTGGGCACTGGAAACGTCTCTCTTGTGCCTGCGGAAGGACTCCCAGCGGGGCTGGGGGCAGTGCCAGACCCGTGGGAGGGGAGTCCACAGGGCAAGAGTGCAGCAGAGAAGGGCACTGTCTGCCTAGTTCCAGCAGGGGTGCTGTCCCCAGGGTGGCATTTGAAATGGTCCCACTTTCGCCCTTACCTTCCTCGTCTCCACATCGAAGGGCTCCGGGGTGGGGGTCTTGGCTTTCTGGGGGTCCTCCTGAGGCTGGGAGAGCGCACGCGGGAGCAGCTGGGGCCTGGTGGCAGCGAAGTTCATCAGGGGATAGATCCCATTCCTGCCACAGAGACACCGGTCAGGCGGAACCAGCCATGCCCAGGCCCAGGCCCAGGCCCAGCTAGCCAGGGGCGAGGGAAGGGTCATGGCCCGGGGGAGCTGTGCTCCAGGAGGAGGAGAAGCTGGGCCCTGTTGATGTGGGGGAGGCAGCAGGGCACAAGCCCTTCCCCCCAACTCCAGACATGGCTGCCTAGGGGGCCCGCGTGGTTCAGGGGCTGTGGACAGAACGGCCCCCATGGGGAGGGGGACAAATCAGGAACTGACCCAGAAACCACTCAGCAGAAAGGAAACATTTCTGCAAAGGCTTCCCTGCAGTGTTCATGACACTGGCAGCTCCACGCAGCCCAGGGACGAGGCACTGTCTGAACAAAACCAGCCACTCCACTGGTGCTTGCACTAGCGAGCCTGAGCTCAGGTCTCTGGAGCGGATGGGCTGAGGCCCTGTCTGCTGGAGCCTCACTGGCAGCATGTTAGCCATGCATGGAGCTTCTGAACAGGCCTGGCTGAGGGATCCGTGGGACACCACCCAACCCCGGCTCACCTGACATCCTCCAGGAACTTGTCAAGCTCCAGGAAGGAGACTTCCGAGTATCTGGAAGAGAAACAGGAGGGGAGAGGTTACTGAGGAGGACAGTGGGGCAAGGAGGGGCAGCGAGGGGGGCTGGGGGAGAGGTGGGGCAGTGATACTGGGAGCACCAAGCCATCTTTGCTGGGCGTGGAGGTTGCAGGGTTTCCCTGCTGGGGCTCCCCAAGATCCCCCTTCCCAGGGGTCTCACCTCCACTGCACTGCGGGCCGCCCCTCTCGCCGGATCTCCGCCATCACCATGTTCAGGTCCAGCCCCTTCGTCTTCTCCTCCACCACGTTCTCCGGCATCAGGTCTACAGCAAAGCCAAGAGAAGAACCTGTCAGGTGGGAGCTCTGCACAAACTCTCCCCGCAGGTAGGGGCCTGAGCCTCCCCTTTCCCCGAGGAGGGGCCCAGAGAGCCTCTCCATGCCCTCAGCTACGCTGGGGCAGGGATTTGGGTGGCTGCCTCTGGTACAGCCCTGCTCAAGGCCCAGTCTAGTGCCAGGGTGCTGTGGCTGAGAGTCCCCACTCACACTGGTTGTTGATGAAGCAGTGCGCTGCCAGCAGTTTGAGGGAGTGGACCTCAAAGAGCACCTGGTGGAAGAGCAGGTTATGGGCTGTCGGCCGCTTGTCCGGGTTGAGGAGCAGGCACCCCAGAATGAAGTCCTGAGAGGCAAAAGGGGGGGGGGGGATGAGCCTGCGGCACTGCAGAGACCTCCCCCCATTGCAGCCCCACCACAGCCGCCCGTCTCCTGCTCACGCCCAGGAGAGGCAATGAGTGCCCATACTGTGAGGGCTCCAGTAGCCTCATGCCAATGGGCAGCATCACCAGAGGGCACTGCAGAGTGCACAGACTTCGGTGCAATGATCGTGGAATTCATGGTACCACTTTAAGGGGACAATGTTCCTGGGGGTCCCGTTGCAGCATGAGGCTGGGCTGCCAGGAGCGCTGGCTCCTAACGCTGCTGAGCAATGTGAGCATGGAGGATGCAGGGGAAATTCAGCAAGGAGACTGGAAAAAGAATTGCGGGGCGCGGGGGGCGTGTCTAACAGCCCATCAGAATCAGCACCTGAGAGCCTTTCCTCTGCGCTCAGGAAAGGCTCTCAGGTGCTGATTCTGATGGGCTGTTAGACACCCCCCCAACAGTCCAACTAGCCCAGTATCCTGTCTCTGATAATGGCCAGTGCTAGATGCTTCCGGCAGTTGGAGGTTTAGACACACCCAGAGCATAGGGTTGTTGCATCCCTGCCCAGCCTGGCTATTAGCCATCGATGGACCTACCCTCCATAAACTTATCTCGTTCTTTTTTGAACTCGGTTATTGTCTTGGCCTTCACAACATTCTCTGGCAAAGAGTTCCACAGCTTGACTGTGTCTTGTGTGAAGAAATACTTACTTTGGTTTAAACCTGCTGCCTGTTCATTTCATTGGATGACCCCTGGTTCTTGTGTTATGTGAAGGCGTAAATGACACTTCCTTATTCATGATTTATAGAACTCTATCATATCCCCTGTTAATTGTCTCCTTTTTAAAATGGAAGTCCCAGTCTTTTTACTCTCTCCTTCTGTAGAAGTTGTTTCATACCCCTATCATTTTCATTGCCCTTCTCTGCATTTTTTCCCATTCTAATATATCTTTCTTGAGATGGGGCAACCAGAACTGCACGCAGTATTCAAGGTGTGGGCGTACCATGGATTTATATAGTGGCATGATATTTTCTGTCTTATTTTATCGATCCTTTTCTTAATGATTCCCAACATTCTGTTCGCTTTTTTGGCTGCCGCTGCACATTGAGTGGATGTTTTCAGAGAATTATCCACACTGATTCCAAGATCTTTCTTGAGGTGTAACAGCTAATTTAGACCTCATCATTTTATATGTATAGTTGGGATTATGTTTTCCAGTGTGCATTACTTTGCACCTATCAACATTGAATTTCATCTGCCATTTTGTTGCCCAGTCCCTGAGTATTCCTTTTGTGAGATTCCTTTGTAACTCTTCACAGTCAGATTTGGACTTAACTATCTTGAGTAGTTTTGTATGATCCGCAAATTTTCCCACCTCATTGTTCACCCCCTTTTTCCAAATCATTTATGAATATGTTGAACAGCACCGGTCCCAGTATAGATCCTTGGGGCACTCTGCTATTTACCTCTCTCTATTTTGAAAACTAACCGTTCATTCCTCCCTTGTTTCCTATCTTTCAACCCGTTACTAATCCATGAGAGGACCTTCCCTCTTGTCCCATGACTCCTTGCTCATTCCTCTCTTCTGCGGACTAAACAATCCCAGTTCCCTCAGCCTCTCCTCAGAAGTCATGTGCTCCAGCCCCCTAATCATTTTTGTTTCCCTCCGCTGGACTCTTTCCAATTTTTCCACATCCTTCTTGTAGTGTGGGTCCCAAAACTGGACCCACTACTCCAGATGAGGCCTCACCAATGTTGAATAGAGGGGAATGATCACATCCCTCGATCTGCTGGCAATGCCCCTACTTATACAGCCCAAAATGCCATTAGCCTTCTTGGCAACAAGGGCACACTGTCGACTCATATCCAGCTTCTCGTCCACTGTAACCCCTAGGACCTTTTCTGCAGAACTGCTGCCCAGCCATTCGGTCCCTAGTCTGTAGCAGTGCATGTTGGGTGAATACCATCTGGTCCTGATGATAAATTAAACAATAATAAGTTAATTTGTTCCTACACCTCTTCTATTGAGACCGCAGTCTGGGACACTTCCTCAGATTGGCCACCTAAAAAGAATGGCTCAGGTGTGGGGATCTCCCCCATATCCTCTGCAGTGAAGACCAATGAAGAGAATTCACCTAGCTTCTCCACAATGGCCTTATCTTTTCTGAGTGCACCTTTAGCTCCTCAATTGTCCAGTGGCTCCACTGACTGTTAGGCAGGCTTCCTGCTTCTGATGTATTTTTAAAAAATTGCTGTTAGTTTTTGTGTCCTTGGCTAGTTGCTCTTCAAATTCTTTCTTGGCCTGCTTTAGTATACTTTTATACCTGACTTGACAGAGTTTCTGCTCCTTTCCATTTTACTCACTAGGATTTGACATAATTTTTAAAGGATGCATTCTTGCCTCTAACTGCCTATTTTACACTGCTGTTCAGTCATGGTGGTATTTTTTGGTTCTCTTCCTGTTTTTATTTAGGGTTCACATTTAGTTTGAGCTTCTATTATGTGTTTTAAATAATCGCCATGCAGTTTGCAGGCATTTCACCCTTGTGACTCTTCCTTTTAATTTCCATGTAACAAGCCTCCTCATTATTGTGTAGTTCTCCTTTTTGAAGTTAATGCTACTGCAGTGGGTTTCTTTGGCATTTCCCCCAGCCCCCAAGGATGTTAAATTGAATTATGTTATGGTTGCTATAACCAAGCAGTTCAGCTATATTCACCCCTTGGACCAGATCTTTGATCTATTTAGGATTAAATCAAGAATTGTCTCTCCCCTTGTGTGTTCCAGGACAAGCTGCTTCAAGAAGTAGTCATTTATGCTGTCTAGACATTTTATCTTTGCATCCCATCCTGAGGTGACATGTACCCAATCAATTTGAGGGTATTTTATTATTATTATTGTTATTGCATTTTTTCCCTTGGTAGCCTTTTTGATCTCCCTGAGCATTTTACAATCACCCTCACCATCCTGGCCACGTGATCAGTAGTATATTCCTTCTGCTATACTCTTATTATTCAAACATGGAATTTCTATCCATAGAGATTCTATGGTACAATTTGATTCATTACAGATTTTTACTAATTTGACTCCATGCTTTCTTTCACATATAGTGCAATGCCTCCACCAGCGCAACCTACTCTGTCATTCCTGTATATTTTGTATCCTGGTATTACCGCGCTCAACTGGAGTATTGTGTCCAGTTCTGGGCACCACATTTCAGGAAAGGTGTGGCCAAATTGGAAAAAGTACAGAGAAGAGCAACAAAAATGATCACAAGGCTAGAAAACATGACCTATGAGGGAAGATTGAAAAAACTGGGTTTGTTTAGTCTGGAGAAGAGAAGACAGAGAAGGGACACGATAACAGTTTTCAAGTACATAAAAGGTTGGTATATGGAGGAGGGAGAAAAAATTGTTCGCCTTAACCTCTGAGGCTAGGACAAGAAGCAATGGGCTTAAATTGCAGCAAGGGCGGTTTAGGTTGGACATTAGGAAAAACTTCCTATCAGGGTAGTTAAGCACTGGAATAAATTGCCTAGGGAGGTTATGGAATCTCCATCATGGGAGGTTTTTAAAAGCAGGTAAGACAAACACCTTGCAGGGATGGTCTAGATCGCAACCCCCAACCTTTTTGGCCAAAAAAAAAAGTTTAGGGAAAAAAGGGATGGTTTTGGGGATGGTTGCGCATCATGGATTTTTTTACATTTATTTTTTATATTTATTTTATATTATTATTATTATTGATAATATATATAAATAAATAATAAACTGACCATAAATGCCCCTTAGCCCCCCCCCCCCCCCCCCTCCCCCCCCCCCCCCTCCCCCCCCCCGCCCCTCCCCCCCCCGACCCCCCCCCTCGGCCCACGCCCCCCCCCCCCCCCCCCCCACCACGCGACCCCCCCCCCCTCCCTGTCCCCCCCCCCCCCTTCCCCCTCCCCCCCCCCTCTGAGTCCTGACCCAACCCCACCCACACCCCCCCACCCACCCCCCATTCCCCCCCCCCCCCCCCCCCCCCTCTCCCCTTCTCTGTGCCCTGACTGTCCCCCCCCCCCCCTGCCCCCCCCCCCCCCCCCCCCCCCCCCCCTCCCTCCCCCTCCCCCGCTCCCGCGAGCCTGCCCGCCGCAGCCCAGCTGCAGCGGCGCTCCGGCGGAGCCGAGCCTCCCGCGCCCAGAGCGCGGGGTGGGGGCGGGGGGGCTGGCGGCCCGCGGCGAGGCAGCTGAGGGCTGCCGGGCCCGCCAGCCCGCCCCTCACCGCGGCGGGGCGGGGCCGGGCGCCAGTGGCCTGCGCCCGAGACAGGCCGCTTGATGTAGGGGGGGGTTCGCGGCCCGGTCTAAGGGCCAGGCCGACGGACGGTACCAGCCGGACCGGGGGTTGGGGACCCCTGGTCTAGATAATACTTAATCCTGCCATGAGTGTGGGAGACTGGACTAGATGACCTCTCAAGGTCCCTTCCAGTCCTACGATTCTATTTCCCATTGATTATCTTCATTCCACCAAGTTTCTGCAATCTTCTCATTTAATGCCAGTCACTTTAGTTCACCCATCTTAGTATTTAGACTTCTAGGATGTATCTATTTTGTCAATATTCATGTGTTACATTTAAATGGGACACTTGTAGTTTTGACTGTTCCTCACAAGCTCCTACCTGGACTTTACCAACTTCTTTCCTATACTCTTTACTAGGATACAGAGTTTCCCCTTTGATCAACTCATCCCTAAGAGATGTCTCTGCTCGAACCGCGTGCTCCTCTGCACCTGTCGGCTTTCCTCCTGTCCTTAATTTAAAACATCCTCTACAACCTTTTTAATGTTACGTGCCAGCAATCTGGTTCCATTTTGGTTTACGTGGAGCCCATCCTTCCTGTATAGGCTCCTCCTTTCCCAAAACGTTCCCCAGTTCCTAATAAACCTAAAACCCTCCTCCCTGCACCAATGTCTCATCCGTGCATTGAGACCCTGTAGTTCTGCCTGTCTAATGGCCCTGTGCGTGGAATTGGAAGCATTTCAGGTCCTGGACTTTAATCTTTTACCTAGCAGCCTAAAGTTGGTCTCCAGCATCTCTCTACTAGCCTCCAGGACCTGCCCCACAGAGCTTGGGGACTCTAGATATAATCTCCCTCCATTCAGAGGGTTGGGCTGGAGGGAGATTGGGCCAATGGGGGGACCTGGAGCCCCATGGACCCTGAGAAGGAGACTGGAGTGGGGATTGGGAGCCCCGTAGTTCCCGAGAGAGAGATTAGGACTGCGAGGGCGTGGGGGGGATTCTGAAGCCCTGCAGAGCTTGACAAGGAAGTTGAGGTGGGGGGAGCCCCAAGCCCCATAACAGGTGACTGGGGGGAGCCCTGAGCCCATCAGCAGGTGGGGCGTTGTGGCTAGGCCTCTTTGCAATGTCCTTGGTGTTTCCTGGCGGGGCTCGGCCCGCCTCGCTCACCCGCATGTTGGGATCATCCAAGGAGTGCCTTGCCCGAGCAATCGCCTCCTCTGAGACTCGGCTGTCCCCATTGGACTGGATCTCCAGCACCGCCATCTGCAGGGGAGATCAGAGCTTAGCCCCAGCCCCAGCACAGGGCCCCAGCGAGGCTGGCCAAGCCGCAGCCCCTCTGCTCTCACTAGGGAGCTCCAACTCAGACACTCCCTGGGCAGGGGGACGGTGCTCTGGTGCCCCTCTGGTGGGACGGGAACAGGTGTCAGGCCAGGCCAGTGACAGTCTCTCAGTCTGGACGTCTGGGTTCCCCCTAGCGCCACACAAGCTGTAGTCATAATGAACAGGTCGGATTATGAACAGGAGGCTGCCAGGCAACTCTCCAACACCACATTCTACAGGCCACTATCCTCCGATCCCACTGAAGAATACCAAAAGAAACTGGACCATCTGCTCAAGAAACTCCCTGCTATAGCACAGGAACAAATCTACAGACACACCGCTAGAGCCCTGACCAGGAGTATTCTATCTGCTACCCAAGATCCATAAACCTGGAAACCCTGGATGCCCCATCATCTCTGGCATTGGCACCCTAATGGCAGGATTATCTATTTGGACTCTCGCCTCAGACCCTATGCTACCAGCACTCCTAGCTATCTTCGAGACACCATCGACTTCCTGAGGAAACTACAATGCATCGGTGATCTTCCTGAAAACACCATCCTGGCCACCCTGGATGCAGAAGCTCTTTACACCAATATTCCACACGAGGATGGACTACAAGCTGTCAGGAACAGTATCCCTGATGAGGCCACGGCACACCGGGTGGCTGAGCTTTGTGACTTTGTCCTCACCCACAACTATTTCAGATTTGGGGACAACTTATACCTTCAAGTCAGCGGCACTGCTATGGGTACCGCCTGGCCCCACAGTATGCCAACATTTTTATGGCTGACTTAGAACAATACTTCCTCCATAGGCAGCGGGTTATATTCTTTTGTGGTGGCCGAGCTCCAGCAATATTCAGGGCTGGGGGCTCTGCTCCACCAATATTTGGAGCTGGGTCTCTCCCCCGGCCCCGCCTGGAGCGGGCCCCAGCCCCCGTGGGTCTCCCCCTTGCCCCGCCGCTTCCCTGCCTGGAAGAAATCTGCACACGCCTCTCCCGTGCCTGCTTGTGCTGCCCATGTAGCACATTCCTATGAGGAGCCCCGCTCCCGGCAGCAACTGCTGTCTGCTGCCCCAGGGACCTAGTGCCCCCCATCTGCTAATGGCAGGGCAGGCTACCCTTACCCTGCCCTTCCACCCTAGCCCTGAGCCTCTCCAACGCCCCAAATCCCTCATCTCCAGCCCTCATCCCCCCGCACCCTAATCCTCTGCCCCAGTCCTGAGCTCCCTCCTGCATCATGAACCCCTCATCCTCAGCCCCAGCCAGAGCCCTCATCCCCACACACCCTAATCCTCTGCCCCAGCCCTGAGCCCCCTCATCCTCATCCCCACGGCCCTCACCCCTGCTCCCCCTCCTATCCCCAAACTCCCTCCCAAAGCGTGCAGTCCCCCTTCCCACACACCTGCTCCTGCCCCCAAACTCCCTCCCAAAGCCTGCACCCTCTCCCTTTGCACCCCCTCCCTTTGCACCCCCTCCCACCCTCAAACTCCATCCCAGAGCCTTCACCTCTCACTCCCTCCTGCACACCCACCCCCTTCCCCAGCCCGGAGCCTGCACCCAGCACCCAAACTCCATCCCAGAGCCTTCACCCTGCACCCCTCCTGCACCCTAATCCCCAGCCCAGGACCTGCACCCCAGACCTCCTCTCCCCATCCAACCCCCCTCACAGAGCCTTAGGCAGGTAGGGGGCGAAGTTTGGGGGGGCGGGTTCTGGGCACCACCAAAATTTCTACAAACCTGCCACCCATGGCTTCCTCAGCTCTCATCCCCCAGTGCCCCTCCTCTACTTGCGCTACATTAATGACATCTTCATCATTTGGACCCACGGGAAGGAGGCCCTTGAGGAATTCCACCTGGATTTCAACCATTTCCACCCCACCATCAACCTCAGGCTGGACCAGTCCGCACAAGAGATCCACTTCCCGGACACTACAGTGCAAATAAGTGATAGTCACATAAACACCACCCTATACCAGAAACCTACTGACCACTATACTTACCTACATGCCTCCAGCCTTCATCCAGGACACGTCACACGATCCATTGTCTACAGCCAAGCCCTAAGATACAACCGAATTTGCTCCAATCCCTCAGACAGAGACAAACACCTACAAGATCTTTATCAAGCATTCTTAAAACTACAATACCCACCTGGGGAAGTGAGGAAACAGACTGACAGAGCAAGACGGGTACCCAGAAGTCACCTACTACAGAACAGGCCCAACAAGGAAAATAACACCAGTGCCCATCACGTACAGCCCTCAGCTAAAATCTCTCCAGCACATCATCAACAATCTACAACCTATCCTGGAAAACAAGACAGCCCTCCAACATGAAGCAAATACTCACCAGCAACTACACACCACACCACAGAAACACTAACCCTGGAACCAATCCTTGTAACAAACCTCGTTGCCTACTCTGTCCCCATATCTATTTTAGCGACACCATCAGAGGACCCAATCACATCAGCCACACCATCAGGGGCTCGTACACCTGCACATCTACCAACGTGATATATGCCATCACGTGCCAGCAATGCCCCTCTGCCATGTACATTGGCCAAACCAGACAGTCTCTACGCAAAAGAATAAATGGACACAAATCAGACGTCAGGAATGGTAACATACAAAAGCCAGTAGGAGAACACTTCAATCTCCCTGGACATTCAATAACAGATTTAAAAGTAGCCATTCAACAAAAATCTTCAAAAACAGACTTCAAAGAGAAACTGCAGAGCTAAAATTCATTTGCAAACTTAACACCATTAATTTGGGCTTGAATAAGGACTGGGAGTGGCTGGCTCACTACAAAAGCAATTTTCCCTCTCTTGGTATTGACACCTCCTCATCAATTATTGGGAGTGGACCACATCCACCCTGATTGAATTGGCCTTGTCAGCACTGGTTCTCCACTTATAGGGTAACTCCCGTCTCTTCATGTGTCAGTATATACTGCCTGCATCTGTAATTTTCACTCCATGCATCTGAAGAAGTGGGTTTTGTAGCCACAAAAGCTTATGCCCAAATAAATCTGTTTGTAAATCAAGGTGCCACCGGACTCCTTGTTGTTTTTGTGGATACTTCCCCTCTGATACTATTTCCACTCAGGGCTCCAGGGCCTCGCTTCACCCCATTGTGTGGAGGATCAGGTACTCAGTCCGTTCCTGAAGCTGGCCTGTGGGTCCTGCCCAGAGGGGCTGGTGATAGGGGATGGGGCTGCAGAGAGAGGGACTGGCAGCCCTGCTCCCTGGGGCCCCGAGCTCACCAGGACAGGCAGCAGGGCATAGTCACTCCCTGGACACATCCCCTGGGGAGGGCAGCAGTGCAAGTCCCCCTTGTGAGCAGCTTCTCCCACTGGCCAAGGGAAACCTCACACCCGTGTGTGTTACAGGCCTGAGGGGTAAGACCAGTATCAACCGTGCCCTCAGGCCAGGCAGGGCCGGTCTGGACAGAGATGGCTGAGGGAGGCTTCTCATTCTGGGAGTGGGTGGAGCCAGTTCTCCCACCGCTCCCCAGGGAGGGTAGCTGGGGCAGGAAGAAATGGTCACCCCAGGAGCGGAGCCTCCATCACAGCAACGGGGGACGGCAGGTCCACAGAGCCTTCATCGGCGAAGAGAGGGCCTAGAGCTGCCCTCACAGGGGGAAGTGGAGGGCACCCAGACTCCATTCGGCAGGGAGCTCCTTGGCTGAGCTGAGATCCCCTTGCTCCTGCAGGGTCAGGGGAATGAATTCACCCTGCCCCAAGCCCCAAGGGAGACAACCCTTCGGGAGTTCCTGGAATCTGTAGTGGGGTCTCCTGGCTCCTACCTCCAGGGCGCACATTCCAAAGGAGAAAATGTCCACAGCTGTCCCGTCAGCTACATCTGCAAAACCAAACCAGACTGGTGTTCCAAGCCACCACCAACACTGGGAACACCCCAATGCAGACCTGCCCTATGCCACACACATACCCCACTCTGCCCTATGCATCACCATGCCCCCCGCATCTTTCCCATTCACACCTCCCCCATGCATCTGCCCCATGGCCCCCTTTTCCGCCCTACACACCTGCCCCATGCCCCTCCCCACTACCTACTCTATGCCACCCCTCTGCCCTCCCACCGCAGGAGGGAGCCGAACTTACAACCATACTCCGGGGGGAAGAAATGCAAGTTGCGCTGCTCCTCTCTCTCAATCCTGATGGGGCTTCGGAGATCGTCAGGGATGGCTGCATGAGGGGGACAGAGCATTCAGAGTCAGAAACCCCCTAGCCCACAGCTTGTCCCCCAGGCTGTGTTCAAAGACCTAGATCCAGAGAGAGAACAGGAGACTGCAGGGATCTCTGCATTTTCTCCGAACTGCAGCCTGCCCAGCTCCCAGGTAGTCAGAGCCCCCACGGCTCCTGCTCCCTTAGAGAGATTCCTCTCCTGTATCTGCAGGGGCAGAAAGGTCCCTGACAGGAAAACCAGCTCTCACAGGGAGGAAGCTCTTCCCCAAAGGCCTTCAAAGATATCCTTCCACACAGTATCAGCACAGGCCCCTAGTGTCTGTTGTGCTTAATGGAACTAAACACTTAATCCCAATTGTAAGATCAAATGCAAAAGGTGCGTGCCAGTTCATAAAATGTCACAATAACCCACTGTGACATTCTATCCTTAGAGGAGCATGCTGTCACCCCCATATTCCTCATTTTCATATAGTCCTGATCTTACATATAAAGCATGCCTTGTAAGGTATCAGGGGAAAGGTTATGATCTGCTGAAAGTCAGTTCTCCATCCATATATGTATATCATTAACACATATGAAGTTATGAGAATTGTGTAGTATGGTTGTCACTAGAACATGCTGTAAGTTGGGGGAATCAGCCAAATATTAGCTCCCCAGAGGCAACACCAAGGAAAGTAGCCAACACTTGGGCGGGGTGTCAAACAACCATCAACACCCATTGTCCAGCAAAAAGTGACAAAGAGTCCTGTGGCACCTTATAGACTAACAGATGTATTGGAGTATAAGCTTTCGTGGGTGAATACTCACTTTGTCAGATGAATGTAGTGGAAATTTCCAGAGGAAGGTATAAATATGCAGGCAAGAATCAGGCTACAGATAACGAGGTTAGTTCAATCAGGGAGGATGAGGCCCTCTTCTAGCAGTTAAGGTGTGAACACCAAGGGAGGAGAAACTGCTTTTGTAGTTGGCAAGCTATTCACAGTCTTTGGTCAATCCTGAGCTGATGGTATCAAATACAGTTCCTTATATCTCCTTGTCAAGTGCTGGAAATGGGCCATTTTCATTACCACTATTTTCTCTCCTGCTGACAACAGCTCACCTTAACTGATCACTCTCCTTATAATGTATATGCTAATAAATTAAATAATAAATTGATTAATGGAGATATCCTATCTCCTAGAACTGGAAGGGACCCTGAAAGGTCATTGAGTCCAGCCCCCTGCCTTCACTAGCAGGACCAAGTACTGATTTTTGCCCCAGATCCCTAAGTGGCCCCCTCAAGGATTGAACTCACAACTCTGGGCTTAGCAGGTCAATGTGCAAACCACTGAGCTATCCCTCCCCCATTGTTTCATATTCCCTGTATATATATATATCTTCCTTCTGTATTTTCCACTACATGCATCCGATGAAGTGAGCTGTAGCCCATGGAAGTTTATGCTACAATAAATTTGTTAGTCTCTAAGGTGCCACAAGTACTCCTATTCTTTTTGCGGATACAGACTAACACAGATACTACTCTGAAGCTCAGCAGTTTCTCTTTCCTGAAGTTTTTTTGCTGTAGGATGGCTACCTTTAAATCTGCTATTTTGTGTCCAGGGAGGTTGAAGTGTTCTCCTACAGGTTTTTGTATATTGCCATTCCTAATATCTGACTTGTGTCCATTTATCCTGTTACATAGGGACTGTCCCATTTGGCCGATGTACATAGCAGAGGGGCATTGCTGGCATATATTACATTGGTGGACGTGCAGGTGAATGAACCGGTGATGGTGTGGCTGATCTGGTTAGGTCCTGTGATGGTGTTGCTGGTGTAGATATGTGGGCAGAGTTGGCATCGAGGTTTGTTGCAGGGATTGGTTCCTGAGTTAGAGTTACTATGGTGCGGTGTGTGGTTGCTGGTGAGAATATGCTTCAGGTTGGCGGGTTGTCTGTGGGCAAGGACTGGCCTGCCACCCAAGGCCTGTGAAAGCAAGGGATCGTTGTCCAGGATGGATTGTAGATCGCTGATGATGCGTTGGAGAGGTTTAAGCTGAGGACTGTAGGTGATGGCCAGTGGAGTTCTGTTGGTTTCTTTCTTGGGCTTATCTTGCAGCAGGAGGCTTCTGGGTACATGTCTGGCTCTGTTAATTTGTTTCCTTATTTCCTCATGGGGGTATCGCAGTTTTGAGAATGCTTGATGAAGAACTTATAGGTGTTGTTCTCTGTCTTTGAGGTTGGAGCAAATGCGGCTGTACCTCAGCGCTTGGGTGTAGACGATGGATCGTGTGGTGTGCCCGGGATGGAAGCTGGAGGCATGAAGGTAGGCATAGTGGTCGTTGGGTTTTCGGTATAGGGTGGTGTTAATGTGACCGTCACTTATTTGTACCGTGGTGTCTAGGAAGTGGCTCTCCCATGTGGATTGGTCCAGGCTGAGGTTGATGGTGGAGTGGAAGCTGTTGTCCAGCAAGGGAGCTACAATGTAATGACTCACCTGCATGAGGCCACAACAGGGGAATTGCTCAACCTTGCTTGGAGAGACTCAGCCTATGTCTACACTAGAAACTTCAAAGCACTGATCAAAGGGGAGAGCCTGGGTGAAGAGCACCAGCCAGCCTGTGGTGAGAAGCATCTAAGTTTGTAAGGACATTGAAAGTGTTGTGATCAGCTTAGAATGTGTTTTGCTTTTATTTCATTTGACCAAATCTGACTTCTTGTGCTTTGACTTATAATCACTTAAAATTTATCTTTATAGTTAATAAATCTGTTTGTTTATTCTACCTGAAGCAGTGCGTTTGGTTTGAAGTGTGGCAGAGACTCCCCTTGGGAACAACAAGCCTGGTACATATCAATTTCTTTATTAAATTGACGAACTCATATAAGCTTGCAGTGTCCAACAGGCATTAACTGGACACTACAAGACGGAGGTTCCTAGGGTTGTATCTGGGACCAAAGATATTGGCTAGTGTCATTCGCTTGCAAGTAGCTGGGAGCAGCTTCCATGGCAGAGGCTGTGCGTGAACAGCCCAGGAGTGGGGTTCTCACAGCAGAGCAGGGTCAGGCTGGCTCCCAGAGTCAAGGATTGAAGTGACCTAGCAGATCACCGGTCCGGATAACACCAGAGGGGAATGTCACACCCCTCACTTTTTGTCAACTTGGAAGTTAACCATGGAAAACAAGTCAAGTTGTTTTCAGCAAATGAATGATATGAACAAGTGCAAGAGAAACTGGATTAGTCCAAGCAAAAAGGACCCACTGATATGATTCAATGGCTGTTGAAATCATGCTTGCTAACAACAGAGGATGTGGAGCCAGAAATTGATGAACCAAAATTGGTGTGGTGGATATTAGGCCTAATTGGTGGACAAAATAATGAGGGGATGGGCTATGCTGCCCCCTTTTGCCCTTTTTTGGGGGGGGGGTTCTTAAAAGGAGATTTTGAAAAAAAAAAACAAAAAACACCTCATCTCTCATCCCACCTTGTATCCCAGTTCATTTTATCTCACCTAGGGTTTCTATAGTTCAGGTTCCCAAAAAGCCATGGGGGGGAGGGAACCGAGGGCTGTGTATACTGGGAGGGGGCATTTGCCAGGGTGCCGGAGGGGGTATTTGGGGGTGCTGGAGGGGTGTGTGTGTGTACTGGGAGGGAGTATTTGGGGAGTGTCAGAGGGGTTATTTGGGGGGTGCTGGAAGGGTATGTGTGTACTAGAAGGGGATATTTGGGAGGGTTGGAGGGGGTACCTGGGGGATGCTGGTGGGAGTATTGGGGGGGGCTGGAGGGGTGTGTGTACTGGGAGGGAGTATTTGGGGGTGTGTGGGAGGGGGTACCTGGGGGATGCTGAAGGGGTACCTGGGGCTTCACTCTCGAGGTTGAGGGCAGTGTCATTCCCTGTCATGGTGGCAGGGCGGCTGGCACAGGCCCGGGACGCAGCACCAGCTCATCAGTCAGTGCCTCCCTTCGGGCCTTTCCCCCTCTCCAGGGCTGGACTGGGCCTGGGTGGGATCTGGCAGATGCGGCTGCAGGGGAGGGACCAATTGGGGTATGGAGACGGCAAGCAGCAGCTCCAGGCACCAGCACTCCAAGCGCGTGCCTGGGTCAGCAAGCCGCGGGGGTGCCCTGCCAGTCCCTGCGAGGGCGGCAGTCAGGCTGCTTTCGGCGGCTTGCCTGCAGGAGGTTCGCCAGTCCCGTGGATTCAGCAGCAATTCAGTGGCGGGTACACCGAAGCTGCGGGACCAGCAGACGTCCCACAGGCAAGCCGCCGATCCGCGGGACCGTGGACCTCCCGCAGGCAAGCCGCCGAAGGCAGCCTGTCTGCCATGCTTGGAGCGGCAAAAAAGCTAGAGCCGCCCCTGGAACGGCTCTTTCTGAGCTGCAACGTCTGCTTGCAAAAACCCCAGACATTGTCTTTTACCTGAAAAATCCACCCAGCCAGAGGACGGAGGATCCAAAGAGAGGTGGTGTCTGGGAACCCCTGGACGTAGGGTAACCCTAGTCTCAGCTCACCTTCCCTGAGCCCAGCCCAGATGGACAGAGCAGCCTGAAAGGCGTCCTTCCGCAGGGGAGGCCACCAGGCCTTGCTCTGGTTCTAGGAACTTTGTTTTTCACTGTGAGGTCTGAACGTCATCAGGGCTCCATGACGCCCATGCTCAGCCCCCTTGGGGGACACCCAATTGCCAGCACCCAAAGGCACGAGAGCTCCTGCTCGGTTCCCTTCCTATCAGGTGACTTTCTGCTCCCCCCCCACACATCCCATCTCCCTCTCTCAGCAGCTCACCAGCCCCTGAAAGCCACGATGACCTGCCCACCAGCCTGCCCTGGCTAGGGAGAAAAGACCCAACCAAATGACCTTTCTGACTGGAGTGGGACCCAGGGTCCAAGCACCAGGCTCTGTGGTCCACCCATGGCTGACCAGCCGGCCTCTGTTCCACAGACATCAACAAAAGCCGGATCCCCCCCACCCCGCCTTTGCTATCATAGAATCATATAGAACCCTAGGGTTAGAAGGAACCGCAAGGGTCATCCAGTCTAACCCCCTCCCACAGTGCTGCATTTGTTGGGTTTAAGCTATTGCAGACACAAAAAACCTCCCGCAAAGAAGCTTCCACAACCTCCCTTTCCTACCTCTCCTCCAACTTATATCAGTCTGTCTGTTAGAAACAGGGGAAGTGCATACCCTTCCCACATCAGGACAGAGTAAAGTTAGCCCCTCCTTTTCATCAAGGAAAGATTATTCTGGAAATAAGATGCTCTGATATTTTACTCCCAAAAGGAGAGAGACTTTTTGATTGTTTTGCATTATCACTCAATTTCAGCTTCAATATGAAATGCTTGTTTAAATTTCTTGTTCTTTCTTGTGTTTGATCAAATAAACGTTCAGCTTTAGAATGAACACTTTGGGGTGTTTGGCAAGGAGCCGAGTAAAACCAAAGTCTCCGTAGAACTCCTCCCCCGAACCTGAATATCACTATTTTCATGTTGGGCAGTGAAAAAGTTCATAAACACCTCTAACTCTTCTGGCCCTTGAGAGTAATCCAACATGCCCCACCGTGGGGTCAGGAGAGGGACACTCAGGATCTAAAGCTGAAGGGATGGACAGGCTAGGAGAGATGATAGGGGAGACACTCACCATTTGCAAATACCCTGTGCCAGACTGCAGGGCGGGAGCAGGACCAGACCAGGAACAGCAGAGAGATGGCGGGAGGGAGACAGGCGGAAGGGAGATGTTATCTCCAAACCACAGCATTCAGTGATGCACCCAGATGCCTGCAGGTCACCCCCCTCACCCGCCCAGGCCACAGCCTGCCAGCCACACCCCCAGCTGCCTGACAGACACCCCCCCTCACCTGCCCAGGCCAGTGCCAGCCACCCACCCTGCCTGCAGGTCACTCCCCTCACCCACCCAGGCCAGAGCCAGCCAGCCACACCCCCAGCTGCCTGACGGACACCCCCCCTCACCCACCCGGGCCAGAGCCAGCCAGCCACCCAGCTGCCTGAGGGACACCTCCCTCACCCACCCGGGCCAGAGCCAGCCAGCCACCCTGCCTGCAGGTCACCTCCCTCACCCACCCGGGCCAGAGCCAGCCACCCACCCTGCCTGCAGGTCACTCCCCTCACCCACCCAGGCCAGAGCCAGCCAGCCACCCAGCTGCCTGAGGGACACCCCCCTCACCCGCCCAGGCCAGAGCCAGCCAGCCACCCAGCTGCCTGAGGAACACCTCCCTCACCCACCCGGGCCAGAGCCAGCCAGCCACCCAGCTGCCTATGGGTCACTCTCCCACCACCACCAGGGCCAGAGCCATCTAACACACTTGCCTACAAAACACCCCATGCACCCACCCACCCACCCGACTCCCTGCTGATCATCCCCCCCCCCAACCCGGGCCAGAGGTCCCCCTGGACCTGGCTCCCTGCGGGTCACCTGTGATAGAGTCTTCACCTCACACAAGCCAGAAAAGACCAATTTACCTCACATGCTGTGCCTCCCTGGAGGGGCACCAGGGCCTGGTAAAGCCTAGCTGGAGATGAAGCCCAGCTGGGGAGGAGCTGGGACAGGATTATTAAGCTGATGTGGCAGCAGGAGGCAGATGCAGAAAGGGAGTTGGTCAGGGACAAGGGGGAAGTCCAGGGGAGAGTTAGCCCTGGCCAAATGCCTTGGACTAGAGCAGTGTTTCTCCACCGGGGAGCCTGGGGGTCACGGGACAGGTTGCGGGGGGGTGTCACAAGCAGGGCTGGCATTAGGGGCTAAGAAGCAGGGCAGTTGCCTGAGGCCCCATGCCACAGGGGCCCCCGCAAAGCTAATTTACATGTTTCAGCCCCACGCCCCGCAGGGCTGAAGGGCGAAGCCCCACACTTAAGGTGGTGGGTTGCAATTTTTTCTAGTAGGGGGTCACGATTTTTTTTAAGTCCATGGGGAGTCGCCAGCACAAAAAAACGAGAAACACTGGACTAGAGAATCTGGCAAGAGGCCACAGGGAGCAAGGGAAGCTGCAATGGCAAACCCCGAGATAGACCAGGAGATAGAGAGGTGGGGTAGGAAGGAGCTCAGGGAAACAGCAACAAGGACTGAGACTGACAGGCCTGGGTTGCTAGTCAAAGAGTCCCAGGGCTGGAACCTGAAGTTGTGGGTGGGCCCAGGTTCCCCTACCAGCCAATGGGATACAATTGAGGTCTATAAAATCATAAACAGTATATGAAGAAAATGAACAAAGTGTTATTTACCCTTCATATAACACAAGAACCTGGGGTCACCCAGTGAAATGACTAGGCAGCTGGTTTAAAACAAACAAAAAAGTATTTCTTCACACACCACACAGTCAAGCTGTGGAACTCGTTGCCAGGGGATGTTGTGAAGGCCAGAAGTATAACTGGGTTCAAAAGAGAATTAGATAAGTTCATGGAGGAGGGTCCATCAGTGGCTATTAGCCAAGATGGGCAGGGATACAACCCCATTCTCTGGGGTTCCTAAACCTCTGACTGCCAGAAGTTGGGACTGTACCACAGGGAATGGATGACTTGATAAATTGTTCTGTTCACTCCCTCTGAAGCATCTGGCACTGGCCACTGTCAAGAGAGAAGATACTGGGCTATACGGACCATTTGTCTGACTCACTATGGCTATTCTTATGTTCTTGCCCAATATATGCAGATGGATCATCCCCTCCACCTCAAAAAATGGAGGAAGAGGAGAGACAGCATACTGTGTACCAGAATTAGGAATTAGTATATATAAAAGAATATCTGATTTTATAGCGGCCATGACAGAGGGACTAGTGGCAATAATGCTAGCGTTAATTTGTACATCCAACAGCAGCAATCATTTTTTCTGAAGAAGTATTAAGCCTTAGGGAATAAGAAGGGTGCCTCTGTATGTAGAAGTGATTTAATCAATGTAATGACATGCACCATGTAGCACTAGCTGGGATCCCCGTGCATGTCGAGGTAATGGGATGAAATGGCAGACAAAAGAGTTACAAACGTGGTAAAAAATGGAAGGGTTGCCACAGAAATACCCTTGAATAAACAGGAATTTGAAAACTTAGGATAGGAAAATTTAAAAGAGAAATGGCCAAAAATTTGGATCAATGGGGAAAAAAGGCATAAGACTTTCTGTGTTGTGCCCTAGAGTTGAGGATAACAACATGCCTCAGGGTCTGAGCAGGACAAAGGAAGTAATTTTGTTTAGGGCACTAACTGGCCATTCTGGTTTAAACAAAAATCTTTTTCGAATACATGAAACACAAAGATGGACTATGGGAGCACGGGAAGGGAGAGAAAACATCTGATCACCTGTTATGGTACGCTAGGGCTTTGAGAAAGAAAAGGAAAAGCTTTTTGAGAAATGTCAATGGCTTACGGAAAGAAGTTACATAAGGTTATTAAATACAAATATCAGGAAATGAGGGAGTAGCTTTAGAAAGGGGCAGAATGAGAGAATACAAACAGCTAGGTATTTAGTAACTGGAGCTGGTGGCAGCTAGGGACCACCCAGCTAAGTCTGTTTTCTGGCTGGGAAGGGGTGGGCAGAGAAAGGAGGAGGCTGCAGAGAAGGGGCCTACAGGCACTCGCTAGGGAGAACAGGAGCTGATCAGGTACAGGGAGGAAGTCCAGGGAGAGTACGCCCTGGGGCCCTGCCCTGGACTAGGAAGTCTGGCAAGAGGCCAGAGGGGTGAAGTAGCCACGGGGGCAGACGTGCACCAGAGCCACCCACTCAACCCCCTGAGTTCACCTCTCTTAGCTGGGAGAAGCCTCTCCACACTGACCATTCACCCTGGCAGCAGAGGTGGGAAGGGGCCCTCTTCCCAGTACCTGAGCCAATCTTTATGAGGCCGTTGTGCTGGATGAAGACAGTGTCACTCGTCAGGTTGCCGTGGATGATGGGCGGATCGCAGGAATGCAGGAAGCTGTGGGAAGATCAGAGCCCCCCTGAAGTGTTACCAGCCTGCTGGCCATGAAGTGGCAAGCCAGGCAACACACAGGGAGAGAGGAGGCTCACCTGAGAGCGGAGAGGATCTGTGTGCACCAGCGCTTCCAGGCCTAGAGGAGAGATCAGAGCACCCCGTCAGATAGGGAAGCCCCATCACAGCCTGTCTAGTCCCCAGAGAGCAGAGCAGGATCATTCCCTACAATCTGCTCCTCAGGGCTTTGTGTGAACATCCCCTGTGCCGGGCCCCCGGGCCCCTTCTCCCCAGGGAGGGATCACTCGCTAGCAGCAGGGTCCCAGACCTGGTCCCTTGGGAGAAGGTCTGTATCAAGCAGGAGGCCAAAGCACACAGATGGGCCATATTAGTCTCCCCTGCAGCAGCTATCTGAAAAAATACAAGCTAGGCTAAGAACCTGGCAGTCCATGATTCTTACCCGAGGAACTGGGGGCCTGGGACAGCACTCAGAGAAAACAAGTGGCTTACAACCCACATGACTTGGTTCTTCTTTGGCCCCATCACCAGAGCATCACAGACCCCAGTGGATTTATCCTCACCGCTAGGGAGGTATTACCCCCGTGTCACAGGTCAGGAACTGAGGCACAGAGACAAGAGACTTGCCCATGCTCAGAAAACAAGTCATTGTCACAGAGGGAAAGAGAACCCAGGGCGCCTGTGTCCCAGGCCACTGCCATAACCACAAGCCCATTGTTCAGATTTGAAGGATTGGGGGTGACCTCTTCCCTCTCCTGAAGTATAATGCTGTCTCCATGGGAACAGGTTTCAGAGTGGTCGCTGTGTTAGTCTGTATCACCAAAAACAACAAGGAGTCCTTGTGGCACCTTAGAAACTAACACATTTATTTGGGCATAAGCTTTCGTTGGCTAAAACCCACTTCATCAGATACATGGAGTGGAAAATACAGGAGCAGGTATAAATACGTGAAAGGATGGAAGTTGCCTTACCAAGTGTGAAGTCAGTCTAACGAGACAATTCACTTAACAGCAGGATACCAAGGGAGGAAAAATAACTTTTGAAGTGGTAACGAGAGTGGCCCATTTCAGACAGTTGACAAGAAAGTGTGAGTAACAGTAGGGGGAAATTAGTATTGGGGAAAATAGGTTTAGGTTTTGTAATGACCCAAACACTCTCAGTCTTTATTCAGGCCTAATCTGATGGTATCCAGTTTGCAAATTAATTCCAGTTCTGCAGTTTCATGTTGGAGTCTGTTTTTGAAGTTTTTTTGTTGAAGAATTGCCACTTTTAAGTCTGTTATTGAGTGTCCAGGGAGACTGAAGTGTTCTCCTACTGTTTTTTGAATGTTTAAGTTATCTTTCTTCCCTTGGTATCCTGCTGTTAAGTGAATTGTCTTGTTAGACTAACCTCACACTTGGTAAGGCAACTCCCATCCTTTCATGTATTTATACCTGCTCCTGTATTTTCCACTTCATGCATCTGATGAAGTGGGCTCTAGCCCATGAAAGCTTATGCCCGAATAAATTTGTTAGTCTCTAAGGTGCCACAAGGACTCCTTGTTGTTTCTCCATGGGAAGGCTCCTGATCGAGAGTCCCCTCCCTACAGCATGACCCTGGGGTTGCTGAGTTCTGCTCTAGGAGTTGCCAGAGTTAGCAGTGGGTTGTCAGAGTCCTGGCTTTTATGGTTAGACCTTGCTCAGGTTGGACAGTAATGCACCCAGCCTTGGGTCCAAAGACTTCACACAGGCTGTGCTTAGGGACCCCTGGATGTTCCTATCCCCAGACGCCCCAAGGGAAGTTCTGCTCTTAGTCCCCAATTCTGATCAAGCCGCCACCCCCAGCATCAAGCAGAGGGTTTGTGCTGCTCACAGCTTACCCCTATATGCCCATCTGTACCTGACGCCTGTTCCACAGAAGCAGCAAAGAATCCTGTGGCACCTTATAGACTAACAGACGTTTTGCAGCATGAGCTTTCATGGGTGAATACCCACTTCTTTGGATGCAAGGGACTTGCATCCGAAGAAGTGGGGATTCACCCACGAAAGCTCATGCTGCAAAACGTCTGTTAGTCTATAAGGTGCCACAGGATTCTTTGCTGCTTCTACAGAACCAGACTAACACGGCTACCCCTCTGATACTGTTCCACAGAGAGGGTCTTCGCTTCAGGGGCCTGGTGCGCTAAGCCACCCGCCATGGCTGGGGCGCTAAGCTACCCACCCATTACAGACCCTCCCAGACAGGGTGAGGAATCCTACCCGAGCGTTCATGGCCTTGTGGTTTTTCTTGGTTTTCTTCAGGAATTGTTTCAGGCTCCCCGAGGACACGTATTCTGTGATGAAGATCACCTGGTGGAGGGGGAGGGAGGTGTCAGCTCAGCCACTGCCCCAGGGAGTCAGAACAGCCCTCCCTGCAGCCCAGCTGGGGTCTCCTGGGTCTGCGCCAATATTAGGCACCCAGGGCCCTCTATCTGATACAGGGCTTAAAAGCTGCACCCCTCGGCGCAGCGCTGCCCAGGGAAGAGAACAAGAACCAGAGCTGGATTTCTGTGCACCTCTGGGAAGGGGGAGGAGGAGAGACACCTGAGTCAGGATCCCCTTCTGGTAGACACTGGCATCCCCGCCCTGGGGCACCTCCCCTTTGCCGGTGTCCTGGCACCCCCTTACCCGTGCCTTGGAGTCCTTCACATCCAGCCAGTATTTATGTAACTTCACAATATTGGGGTGATCCACAACCACCAGCTGCTCAAACATGGTCTTGATCTTCTCCTGTGGGCAGAGGGCAAGGTGAGCAAGGGGGGCATCAGCTGGCATGTCGGGGGGGGGGTGAGATGCCATGATGGGGAGTGAGCTACAGGGGAGCAGTCTGGGGGTGCAGGGAACATCAGGACCTATCAGAGGCTGCATGGGGTACTGTGGGGCCGTCTGCAAGGGATAAGGGGAGGAGTGACAGGAGATTGTCTCTGAGCACGCAGGAGGCATGGGGGGTGATCTCTGATGTTACGGAGGGTGGGGCAGCCTTTAAGGGGAGGAGATGAGCAACATTTCAAGGAGAAGGTACAGGCAGAAGGAACCTGAGCTGTAGGCCAGCAGGGAGCTGCAGGTCTGGGGTTTCAGGGAACTGGTGACTGGAAGAGGGAGCTTTTCCAGCCAGCTGTGTCCCCACAGGGCATGGGAGCAGGAAGGAGCCACTCACCTCGTGGGCCTTGAAGGCCTTCTTGTCTGTGAAGTGCAGCTCATTCCACACCACCTCTACGCCCTCCTCCGTGTCCATGGCCAGGAAGGTGCTCTGGATCCCAGGCATGTTCCCCTGGTTCACCTGCAAGGCACCCACACGGACAGTAACAGGCGCTGGCTTGGGCCGAGTCCCGCCAGGCCTTCAGGCCCACAGCATCTGGCCAGCTGGCAGAGAGAGCGGGTGAGAGGGGATGGGGGAGCTCGCAGGTCACGTTCAGGCCAGGGGAAGGATGCAGCCGGCCAAGCCCGGCAGTACAGGAAGCTTGTGCATCCCCAGCCAGCCTCCGGCTCCTTTTCCTGCACATGGCAGCAGTGGTGGTGCAGCTGCTCTGGCTCCCAGATGTGAAATGGATTTGTTCTGCTGCCTCCAGTGGCTGGAACGCAGTGTCCCTGTTGCTAGGGCCTCTCTGGCCACAGCCTGGGGGGGTGGCTACTGCCAGAGCCCGGGGGCTACAGCCACAGCCCGGGCGCTACAGCCACAGCCCGGGCGCTACAGCCACAGCCCGGGGAGAGGGGGTGTTGCCAGAACCCAGGGGCGACAGCCACAGCCCGGGGGGGCTGCCAGAGCCCAGGGGCTACAGCCACAGCCCTGGTGGGGTGGCCACTGTCAGAGCCCGGGTGCTACAGCTATAGCCCAGGCGCTACAGCCGCAGCCCGGGGGGGGGAGGGGGCGCTGCCAGAACCCAGGGGCGACAGCCACAGCCTGTGGGGGCTGCCAGAGCCCAGGCGCTACAGCCACAGCCCGGGAGCTACAGCCACAGCCCGGGCGCTACAGCCACAGCCCAGAGGCTACAGCCACAGCCCGGGCGCAGCCTCTGGCCCGCCTGTCCCTTGCAGAGGGAGATGCAGGCGCAGAAGGAGGAATGACACAGCAGTCCCAGGAACTCATTAGGAAGGGACGATGGAGCTGGGCAGGCAGCCCATGGCCCAGCTCCTGCTACAGGCAGACAAAGCGCCTCTGTTCTCCCCTGGGGTCTCACGGGCTTCACGTGCTTTACACAAAGACCAGTACAGAAACCCAGGAACGCTGCCAGTCAGCCTGATCCCAGGGTCAGCTTCCTCCTCAGCCCACAGGCAGCGGGCAAGGGGCACGGGAGAGCACAGCATAGCGGCTCCAAAGCCTGGCAGGAGAAGGATGGAGGGTGCATGGACAGACACCAGCAGCTAGCTACTTGGGAGGCTCAACCCCTGCTCCCCGCTGGGCGCTCTGGGTGATCACAGAGGGGAGCTCCCCGGGGAGTCACAGGGGTTCGGGTGGGAGCAATAGGGGGAATGGGCAGGATGCTCTGTCTAGGGAAAGGCGGCAGGGATGCACCACAACGCCAGCACCTCCTCTGACTCACTCAAGGGGCCATGTTCATTCATACATTTGAACCTGGGAGGAATAAACACAGAGCAAGTGACTCCCAGACAATGGGGACAATGCCTGGAAGTAACAAAGGGAGGTGGTGAGGAGCTGTTCAACAGGAGCCACCCAGACTCATACCATGCAGCTTCCATCTGCGGGGGCAGGAATCTCCCAGTATCCCCGACCCCTCCACACCCCTTCCCAGCCAGTGCAGCTTGAGCAGCTTTGGGGATCCTAACAGAGGCTGTTCGCAACTTGGGCTCAGAAAGTAAATGTGGGCCTGGCTCTGCCTGCATACTAGCAGGCAGCTCTCCCTCGGCGACGGGGCCTGTCACACTAGGGCTGGCTCTGCTCTCATCCCACTGTAGGCAGGGTCTGAAGGAGTTCTCTCTCCCCTGATAGCTAGCTGGGAAGGGGAGAAACTTCAGGAGCAAACTGTATTTACATGAACACACCTACCCTGCTTCGATATCCAGCAGAGAGAGCGGTGTTGCTCAAAGTGATCAACTTTGGCTGGTGTTGGGTTACAAATCCCTTTAGTGCTGATGCAGGGGTAGTGAAATGCCGTTATCAATGTTGTTGCCTTTGGTGTCTGAATAAAGGGGAGCAGAACTGTGCTTATCCTGTCCCAAAAGAGGGGTCACTCGCACCTGAAAGGACCTCATTAAGCCAGGGGCTTGAATGCCAGACCCCTGGGAAAGTAAAAGGGGGGGGGGCATCCCAGCTAGGAGATATGGACTCTCCCTAAGAGTCCCCAGTCTGGTTCCTCTGCACTGTTCAAAGACAGAGCTAAATAGGCTTCATTAGGAGCCTTTTGTTATGTTAAGTATTTAATAAGAGCTGAAATCCCTTGTGGTGGGGCAGTATTTCTACCCAGCCTGCTGAGGACTGAAAATCCCGAAGAGACTGATCTAAAGAGGTGGCAGCAGAAGGTGACTGATGGGGGGCTGGCAAAAGCAGCTGGCAAAAGTGGTGAGCAGCGGCCAGCAGGGTGGCCAGGTGGCAAGGAACAGTGGCTGGCAGGGTGGCCAGGCGGTGAGGAACAGTGTCTGGTGGGGCACCCACAGGTAGCAAGGAACAGCAGCTGTAGGGGTACCCAGGCAGTGAGGAATAGCGGCTGGAGGGGCACCCAGGCAGTGAGGAACAGAGGAAGTGCTCAGATGGTGAAACAAGCCAGGTGCCTTCTTCCCGGTGGGAGGGGAACTCACACAGATGCATCTCTGAACCCAGGGTCCTCACTGACCAAGGACAGCCACTGTGGGTGGGGTGTGGTGAGGGAGCAGAGGGGGGCACGGTAAAGGAACTTTTGGTTGTAGAACTCAGGAACGTGAGGCAGAAGACGACTCTGCCTCAAGCACTCTGCGGTGGGTGTCCTGCTCAGTTTATGTCTATGAGTCCTGCTTGTGGTGTTTTCCCTAATTAATGTCAGGTGACTTCTCTCCTTTCATGAATGTTTCTTTTGTACACTCAGACTCTGTGCTTGCAAGTGGGGAAGTTGTATTGTTGAAAAGGAACCCTTAGATATTAAGCCCGGCCCTGGTCGCTGCCAGCTCCACCTGACAGAAGGGTTACACCAGCCTTCTGCCCTCCCTCAGCAATGGGGCCTGTCATACCAGGGCTGGCTCTGCCCTCGTCCCAGCAAGCCGCCATCCCTCAGCAATGGGGCCTGTCACTAGGGTTGCCAGGTGTTCGGTTTTCAACTGCAGGCCGCCCAGACGGGGGGGGGGGGGGGGGGGCAAGTGGGGCAATTTGCCTCAGGCCCCACAGGGGCCCCCACGAGAATACAGTATCTATAGTATTTGCAACTTTTTTGTATGGAAGGGGCCCCCGAAATTGCTTTGCCCCAGGCCCCCTGAATCCTCTGGGCAGCCCTGTTCAACCGCAACAGTCAGTCGAAAAAGGGACCCTGGCGGCTCCAACTGGGTCGTTAAAAGTCCGGTCGGCAGCGCAGCAGGGGCCTGGGCTAAAGGAGGCTCCCTGCCTGCCCTAGCTCCATACAGCTCCTGGAAGCAGCTGCCAGCTCCTTGCAGCCCCTAGGCGCGCTGCCCCTGCCCTCAGTGCCGGCTCCGTAGCTCCCACTGGCCGGGAACCATGACCAATGGGAGCTGCGGGGGCGGTGCCTGCGGGCACGAAAGCATGTGGAGCCTCCCTGGCTGCCCATGTGCCTAGGGGCTGCAGGGACCTCATGGCTGCTTCCTGGGAGCTGCGGTAAGTGTTGCCAGAACCCTGTACCCCGAACCCCCTCCCACACCCCAACCCCAGCCCCCTCCTGCACCCCAAACCCTCATCCCCAGCCCAAAGCCTGCATCCCCAGCTGGAGTCCTCAACCTCCCCCCCTCACACACACACATACCGCAACCCCCTGCCCCAGCACAGAGCCCCCTCCTGCACCCTGAGCCCCTCAGTTTTGGCCCCACCTGGAGCCCGCACCCCCAGCCCAGAGCCCATACCCCCTGTACTCTATCCCTCTGCCCCAGCCCAGAGCCCTCTCCCACACTCCAAACCCCTCATCCCTGGCCCCACCTCAGTGCCCGCACCTCCAGCCGGAGCCCTCACCCCCTTCCCGCACCTCAACACCCTGCCCCAGCCCAGTGAAAGTAAGAGAGGGTGGGGGAGAGCGAGCGATGGAGGGACGAGGGATGAAGTGAGAGGGGTGGGGCCTCAGAGAAGTGGCAGAGCCTCGTGGAGGGGGGCAGGGCAGGGGTGTTTGGTTTTGTGCAATTAGAAAGTTGGCAACCCTACGCCAGGGCTGGCTCTGCCCTCGTCCCAGCCAGTCACCCTCCCTCGGCAACGGGGTCTGACTGTCACAGTGGGGCTGGCTCTGCCCTCGTCCCAGCCAGTCACCCTCCCTCGGCAACGGGGTCTGACTGTCACTGTGGGGCTGGCTCTGCCCTCGTCCCAGCCAGTCGCCCTCCCTCGGCAACGGGGTCTGTCACAGTGGGGCTGGCTCTGCCCTCGTCCCAGCCAGTCGCCCTCCCTCAGCGACGGGGTCTGACTGTCACTGTGGGGCTGGCTCTGCCCTCGTCCCAGCCAGTCGCCCTCCCTTGGCAACGGGGTCTGTCACAGTGGGGCTGGCTCTGCCCTCGTCCCAGCCAGTCGCCCTCCCTTGGCAACGGGGTCTGTCACAGTGGGGCTGGCTCTGCCCTCGTCCCAGGCAGTCGCCCTCCCTCGGCAACGGGGTCTGTCACTGTGGGGCTGGCTCTGCCCTCGTCCCAGCCAGTCACCCTCCCTCGGCGACGGGGTCTGACTGTCACTGTGGGGCTGGCTCTGCCCTCGTCCCAGCCAGTCGCCCTCCCTCGGCGACGGGGTCTGACTGTCACTGTGGGGCTCGCTCTGCCCGCATCCCAATCAGCAGCCTGCCCTCGTCCTAGCCAGCTGCGCTCCCTTGGCAACAGGATCTGGGGCCCGCTCTGCCTGCGTCCCAGCCAGCCACCCTCCCTAAGCGACGGGGCCTGTCACTCTCGGGCTCACCTCAATGATCCAAGGGAACATTGGCAGAGCCAGGGATTTGTTATTGTCAGCAGCATGGAGCGTTTCCACAGGCTTCAGCTTTAGCTCTGGGAATATGGTGACAGAGCTTGGCCGAGGGAGCTGGACCTGGGGCTCAGTAAAGCAACTCACACGATCTTAACTGGAAAATTAATTCTAAATGACCTGGAGAAAAGCAATGCTATGGGACGGAGAACTGGATACAAGGCCATAGACAAGAGGCCTGGCTACACAGCAATGTGGGAGGTGTCAAGGGGTGCCCGCAGGCATGGGGGCTAGAGCTACTCTTATATAGCAGCCTCATTAATGGCATCATAGGTCATGTTTTCTAGACCTTTGGTCATTTGCTCGCCTTTGGACTTTTCCAACTTGTCCCAAAGTGCAGTGCCCAGAATGGACACAGTACCGCAGCTGAGGCCTCACCAGTGCTGAGTAAAGCGGAAGCAGCCAGGGGAGCCACACAGAGTAACAGCTGTCTCAATCCAGGAGCACTGCCCGTCCTGTGCCCTGCTTCCAGAAAAACTCCGTCTGTGATCATGGCGGGGACGGGGGAGAATCAGTCTATAATTTAAATACTGCATCATAGTGCAGAGAAAAGGCTACAATGGTCACCTTTTCTATCTAATTTCCCAACATTTCAGTGCCTCACTTTGCAACTTCATTGATCTGCTAATACACATTTTTATCTGGAATTAGAGATGCAGCCAGATTAATAAGCTTCACATTCCAGAGCGGGAGGTGGGGGCAGAGTCCCTGTGTTGACAGCTCTGGAAAGACCCTGGCTGGGAACTCGCATTCACTTGTGATCCTCTAGAGCTGAGCAGCTCCTTCCCCTAGTCAAGAAGGGGTTTAAGAGCTTCTGTGGGTTCAGCCAGCCCTGACCCACTGCAACTGCAAGGCTTGTCAATGCTGGAGAAAGGCAGGTCCTCGGAAGGGGGATCTCAGCTCAGGCTGGGAGGCATTCAGGAGCAAACAGCTAGTGTGGAGCTCCCTGGGACCAGGAGCTGCCTGCTGGGGAAGCGGCTTGAGAACACCAGCCCGCCGAGCTCTCTGATGAAACGGAGGGACTGGCTTTTCTGTATTTTTCTTTTTGGAACCCTGGGACTCAGGCTATGTCTACAGTCCCGCAGTCAGTCGACCTACACTACGCAACTCCAGCTACGTGAATAACGTAGCTGCAGTCAACGTACCTTAGGTACAGTACACCAGGAAAGGAGCCTGGCATAACATCAGCCTAGAAGCATTACAACCTGTGAAAAGGCAAGACCCGAAGGCACATGACTGTGGGGGAAAGGGTCCGTCAGTAATCTGGCTCCTGCAGGGACAGGCTATGCAAGATGTTGGGGGAGATGACAGGAGTACAGTGTATTAACGGGCCCTGGAGATAACTTGAACAGCTTGAGGGAAAGTGGGGAAGAGTGAACAAGGAGTGAGAAGGCAGGTCAGGAGTTTGGAAGAGTTTGACCCTGAACCCGTGTGTCCCCAGGCAGTGCAGGGAGGAGCAGGGCTGGGGAAGGGGCCAAAGACCCACTGTGTCCCCAGAGGAGGTGCTGAGCTGGGAGAGGGGCAGTGCTGGAAAGCCTCCAGGCAAGCCTGAGAGCATGGTGGCTCTGATAAGCCAACACAGCAACTCCACTCCAGCCTTGAGCGAGATAAGAGGCAATTCTCTGAACAGTCACATGAGCCCAGAAGCAGCCTGGTCCCTGCGATAACCCCCAGCTCCTGCCTCAGCCCATGGACGTGGTGCTCCTCCATGGCTGTCTCCTGCCTCCCGCTCTGGCAGTGCTGCCAGGACTTGCTCCGCAGTGGGCTCAGCTTCTATCAATGGCTCTGCAATCAGGGGCAGCTCTAGCCATTTCGCCGCCCCAAGCAGGGCGGCACGCCGTGGGGAGCGCTCTGCCGGTCGCCGGTCCCGCGGCTCCGGTGGACCTCCCGCAGACGTGCCTGCAGATGCTCCACCGAAGCCGCGGGACCAGCGGACCCTCCGCAGGGACACCTGTGGGAGGTCCACCGGAGCCGCCTGCCGCCCTCCTGGTGACCGGCACAGCGCCCCGCACGGCATGCCGCCCCAAGCACGCGCTTGGCTTACTGGGGCCTGGAGCCGCCCCTGTCTGCAATAACCTCAGGACCTCGCTGCCTTTTTGTGAGGCTGCAGGGTCCAGGGATAGGATAGCCACTGCCAAATCTAGAAACAGCTTCCAGGAAAGGGACTCTGGAGGACCCAGCATGCCCTCCAGAGTGGCAGGGAGGAAAAGGGGGTTTCACAGACATACCACACTGGAGCCCAAGGGGGAAAGCTAATCCATAAATCAGGAGGGGATGGAATTAATCCCTCCAGGTGCCTCCCTGAGCAACCTGTTGGCTGTTGCTACGACATATTGGACCTTGACCTCAGACTGTTTAGGGCATGGAACAATGTAATTAAGGGCCTGTTTACACGGAGCCAGGAGACATTTCTGAGGCCTCATCAGCCTAGGCATGCAGCATGGTAAAGTCCCATCAACACCACACATTACAAACGTGTAAATGAGCAAATGAGGCACCCATTTTCCAAAAAGGAAATCATACAGGAACTGCCACACTAGGTCATATGCTGTGCCCACCCCAGCAACCAACAGTTCCAGCTGCTTCAAAGGAAGATGAAAGAAACTCTGAAGTGGGCAATTATGGAATAATCCTTTTCTGAATCCTGCCCAACTCTTGGTCACAATTATACCTTGAGGCACAGAGTTCCACAAGCTAGCTAAGGACCATTTAAGAAGATTGAGCTTGGTAATTACCACACAGCAAGGCTATCTCCACACCCTAGCAAAACAATACAGCAAATCTGTAATGGCCTTTGAGAAAGCAGAAACAATAAGCAATATTAGCCAGGCTAACCTGTTCTGTGTGATCACATTACACAGTTAGCAGGCAAAGAGAACACATAAGAAGGAAAATATTTTGATTTCAGCAAAGTATTTGATCCTGCAGCTCATGAAAACATTCTGAGCAATAATTCAGATAAATAATAAAGGGTAATAAAAACCAGCGTGGTATCGAGCTGAGGGGAGGTGTAATGGGGGAGCAGCAGGGCTCGGAGTTAGCTCTGTTGTGATTTCACATCTCCACTAATGATCAGGGAGAAGAGGGATAAACAGCCTGTTGATGACATTCATGCACAGGCAATACACAACTGGCAGGAGCAGTGAATCCCAGTGAGGCCACAGAAATAGCAGTGTTAGAGCCAAGGCCAGGAAATAACAGGATGGGATTCACCCTTCGGCAACGTATCCAAATCGCCTGAACCCCAGTGGGATGGAGACATTGAAGAGCAGGAGAGTCCAAGAGATGGAGCAGGGTCTGTCTACACTGCAGTCAGACACTCATTGCCTCGGGCTCCCGGGGCTCAGGGGCTGTTTAATTGCAGTGTAGAGGGCTTGGGCCTCCCACCTCACAGGGTCTCAGAGCCTGGCCTCCAGCCCAAGTCCCAATATCGACACTGCAATGAAACAGCCCCTTGAGTCAGCGGGTACGGGCCAGCCATGGGTGTTTAACTGTGGTGCAGACATACCCCCAGAGGCCTTCCCTCCTAGGGCAGGGAGGGGTGTGTATCTGTCCAGCTCCAAGGAAACACACCCAGTGGTGAGCTGGAGCCGGTTGTTAAATTTACAAGCCCTTTTAGAACCGGTTGTTCTGCACGGGCTTCTAAATTTAACAACCAGTAAGTTGAAGTGACCCAGGAGCATAGCTGGGGGGAGAGCGGCTGCTCCCCCTGAGCACATTATCCAAAAGTGGTGCCTTAGGCGCCGACCCCGTGGGTGCTCCAGCTCCCCGCCCCCTGACACCAGCTCACCTCCATGCCACCTCCTCCCCTGAATGCTCCGCCCCGCTTCTCCCCCTCCTCCCTGCTTCCCACAAATCAGCTGTTCACGCGGGAAGCCTGGGAGGGCGGAGAAGCAAGCGGGTGCTCAGGCTCAGGGAGGCGGAGACGGAGTGGAGATGAGCTGGGGGTGGGTGCAAGGAGGGCCACCGGCGCAGCAGCAGGTAACCCCGGGGGGGGGCGCAGGGGAACTGCTCCCCGCCCCAGCTCACCTTCCCTCTGCCTTCACCTCCCTGGGCCTGAGCGCGAAGCTGCCACTTGCTTCTCCGCCCTCCTAGGCTTCCCGCGTGAACAGCTGATTTGCGGGAAGCGGGGGGGCTGCGAGCTTGGCCTGACCCGGTGCTCCAGGCACTGCGCAGCGGCGGCGTGGCCTGACTCTAGCCGAGTGGAGCGGCTGTAGCGCTGCCAGGCACCTCCAGGCAGCACGGTAAGGGGGCAGAGAGTGGGGGGCGGGTTGGTTAGAGGGCAGGAGTTCCAGGGGGGGCGTCAAGGAACACGGGGAGTTGGAAGGGGCAGGAGTCCCAGGGGGCAGGGGCAGGCCACGACCCCCTTGTGGGGTGAATCATAGAATCATAGAATCTCAGGGCTGGAAGGGACCTCAGGAGGTCATCTAGTCCAACCCCCTGCTCAAAGCAGGACCAAACCCAACTAAATCATCCCAGCCAGGGCTTTGTCAAGCCTGACCTTAAAAACCTCTAAGGAAGGAGATTCCACCACCTCCCTAGGGAACCCATTCCAGTGCTTCACCACCCGCCTAGTGAAATAGTGTTTCCTAATATCCAACCTAAACCTGCCGCACTGCAACTTGAGACCATTGCTCCTTGTTCTGTCATCTGCCACCACTGAGAACAGTCTAGATCCATCCTCTTTGGAACCCCCTTTCGGGTAGTTGAAAGCAGCTATCAAATCCCCCCTCATTCTTCTCTTCTGCAGGCTAAACAATCCCAGTTCCCTCAGCCTCTCCTCATAAGTCATGTGCTCCAGCCCCCTAATCATTTTTGTTGCCCTCCGCTGGACTCTCTCCAATTTATCCACATCCTTCTTGTAGTGTGGGGCCCAAAACTGGACACAGTACTCCAGATGAGGCCTCACTAGTGCTGAATAGAGGGGAATGATCACATCCCTCGATCTGCTGGCAATGCCCCTACTTATACAACCCAAAATGCCATTAGCCTTCTTGGCAACAAGGGCACACTGTTGACTCATATTCAGCTTTTTGTCCACCGTAACCCCTGGGTCCTTTTCTGCAGAACTGCTGCCCAGCCATTCGGTCCCTAGTCTGTGGCAGTGCATGGGATTCTTCCGTCCTAAGTGCAGGACTCTGCACTTGTCCTTGTTGAACCTCATCAGATTTCTTTTGGCCCAATCCTCTAATTTGTCTAGGTCCCTCTGTATCCTATCCCTACCCTCCAGCGTATCAACCACTCCTCCCAGTTTAATGTCATCTGCAAACTTGCTAAGGGTGCAGTCCACACCATCCTCCAGATCGTTAATGAAGATATTGAACAAAACCGGCCCCAGCACCGATCCTTGGGGCACTCCACTTGATACCGGCTGCCAACTAGACATGGAACCATTGATCACTACCCGTTGAGCCCGACCATCTAGCCAGTTTTCTATCCACCTTACCGTCCATTCATCCAGCCCATACTTCTTTAACTTGCTGGCAAGAATACTGTGGGAGACTGTATCAAAAGCTTTGCTAAAGTCCAGAAATAGCACGTCCACTGCTTTCCCCTCATCCACAGAGCTGGTTATCTCATCATAGAAGGCAATTAGGTTAGTCAGGCACGACTTGCCCTTGGTGAATCCATGCTGACTGTTCCTGATCACTTTCCCCTCCTTTAAGTGGTTCAGAATTGATTCCTTGAGGGCCTGTTCCATGATTTTTCCAGGGACTGAGGTGAGACTGACTGGCCTGTAGTTCCCTGGATCTTCCTTCTTCCCTTTTTTAAAGATGGGCACTACATTAGCTTTTTTCCAGTCATCCAGGACCTCCCCCGATCGCCATGATTTTTCAAAGATAATGGCCAATGGCTCTGCAATCTCATCGGCCAACTCCTTTAGCACCCTCGGATGCAGCACATCCGGCCCCATGGACTTGTGCTCGTCCAGCTTTCCTAAATAGCCCCGAACTACTTCTTTCTCCACAGAGAGCTGGTCACCTCCTCCCCATACCGTGCTGCAGAGTGCAGCTGTCTGGGAGCTGACCTTGTCTGTGAAGACAGAGGCAAAAAAAGCAGAGTACACTAGCTTTCTCCACATCCTCTGTCACTCCGTGAGGAGGGAACCGGTTGTTAAGATTTTGGCAGCTCATCACTGAACACACTCACCCTAAAGCTGATCTCCAGGCTTTCAATCCGGAGCAGGGAGGGCAGAGTCCCTCACTATCCAGTTCTGGGGAGCCCCCAGACCCCACAATTTCCGGATGGGAAAGAGGAGCCATCTTCCAGTAGGGCTGGAGCAGCTCCCAGTGAGAACCCCACTGTTCGCCTCCACACTTCCCCTTGGTGCGGAGTGGGAGGGCTGGGACCTTCCCTCTTTATTTCCTTTCTCCCTGTGTCCCCAGCTGCCGCAGGAGACCTCTCTATTGCCTGGTGGCTGCTGGGAGAAGGGGATTGCGCCTCACTCTCTCCCCTCCTGCTGAAACACGGGGCAAGGATTTGCCTGCTCTCCTCCCTGTCTCCTGCTGCTGCCAGGGATCCATGAAACGGAGGTGGTGTGAGGGGAAATGTTCCCCGTGCAGACAGCAGCGTAGCACAGCACAGCAGCCCTGGCTTTGGGACAAGACTGGCCAGGGAGCCCCTGCTGAGGCGACTGGGGTGGTTCCAGGGGGCACTGCAAGGGATCTGGCATTGCTGAGACAGCTCTGGGATGGGTGTTGGGAGATGTGGTTAAACAGGGTCTGGGCCCAGCTAAGCAGGGTCAGAATCCCAGCTCCCATACGGAGCCAGGCCCAAGTGAGGAGCCTGCCAAGGGCCCAATCCCCTGGTGGGGAAGGATGATCCCACCTTGGGATGTCCCTGGACTTTGCCTGCCTAGAGCCGACCATTTCTTGGGTGGCAGGAAGCCCCTTTGAACCCCTCTCTCATGCTCTAACCTTCCCTGGGTGTCAGCCAGGCTCCAAACATCCCAACCACCCCCGTGCCACAGGCCTCTTCTTCCACAGGGTCCCATCTCCCCTCTTCCTGCTGCTGCCCCGCAGGACTCTTCTGAGCTGGGGGAAGCCAACTCTGCTGACAGGCATCAGGGTGGCTGAGAGCTTCCCCTCATGCTACAGCTGGGGAGCCTGTGCTGAAACTCATGCTGGCAACAGCACCCAGAACACAGGACGCAGGCCTGGGCACCAGAGATGAGCACCTCCTGACGCGGCTCTGGGAAGGACAGCAAGAAAGATTGGCCCAAGAGGTTATTTGGCAAACCAGAGGGGACCTGGGGGATTAATGAGGCTGACACACAGGGATAGGAGGACTGCGGGGAACCCTGCCAGAGCCGGAGCACCCATGGGGGAATAAATGGTGGGGCTGGAGCACCCCACTGGCAGCCCCCCATCAGCTCTCCCCCAGCACCTCCCACCTGCCAGTGGGCCCTGCGGATCTGCACCTCCCCCTCCCTCCCCGTGCCTCCTGCCTGCTGCAATCAGCTGTTTCACAGCAGGCAGGAGGCTGGGGGGGGGGGGAGGGGAGGACATGGCACGCTCAGGGGAGGGGGCAGGAAGAGGCGGGGTGGGGACTAGGGGAAGGAGTGGAGTGGGGGCAGGGCCTGGGGCAGAGCCGGGGGTCAAGCACCCCCCCGGCAGTTTGAAAAGTCGGCGCCTGCTTCTGCCCTGAGCCCAGGGCTGAGTAGCTGGACCAGGTGGGTCCTTTATCCTCTCCTCTGAGAGGGGTGGTGCAGGGAGCCTTGGGCTGGCCAGACCCAGGCGAGTGGGCGCTTTCCTGCTTTGCCTGTTTGCTGGAATGCGAGGTGTTTTCATCTGAGGGAAAATCATAGTTTTAATCCCACCATGTGTGGTTTATGTGGGCACCTGTGGCTCCCACAGGAGCTGCCAGCCAGCCGTGTGTGCAATAATGGGCAGTCTGAACAGCGTACAGCAGGGAGGCAAAGCCAGCAGAGAAACTGGGGAGGAACCAGGGCAGGGCTCCAGGACGGTGCTTAGGGGGAGGGTCAGTCCTTGGAACAGTGCCCAGCTGGGGAGGCTCATATGGTGCCCAGGGTGAGGTAGGCCCAGTGCCCAGGGAACAGCACCCCTAGGACCATGCCCTGGGAAGCTGGGAATGGACCTGGATTCATTCTATCCTCCCTTTGGTACCAAACCCCACGTTTCACATCCTGGCAGCATCTGCTGCATTAAGAGGCAGCTAGGCCTGCCTGCCCTGGTACACAGACCTGCCCAAGGCCGGCTTTGACGACGCACTGATTAAAAGGCCACGCTGGCCAGCATGTACTACGGCTCCCCCCGCTCACCTCGGAGAGCAGCACCCACACTAGTAACAGCAGCAAGGTCTGAGATAAAGTGCCCATGTCTGCCCAGCCTCGGGATGAACACCCCTCTCGGGGACTGATAACCCCAGCCAAGGTCCTGCGGCGTGACTGCCGCAGAGCACAAGGCAAACACTCCCTGCAGCCCCCTTATCGGAGCTGGAGCCAGCTGGGCTGGACTCTGAAGTCAGGGCACAATGACAGGAGAGATCACGCGGCCAGCCGCAGGTACTGGGGGAGGGGACTCTGGAAGCCAGGCAGGGAGATCAGAGAGTGGCCAGGGTCAAGGAAACACCAAGTGCCATTAGGGCAACTCACGGAACCCGCTGAACAGCGAACTCGCTTTGGGGTGAGCACTGGCATACGGGACTGCGTAAGGGAGGGGCACCACTTTCAAGGGTGCAGCTGCCATTTTGCGTTCCGTTTGCATGCACAACGTCGGAGTCAGTCGCTGTGCACGCCTGCTCACACGCACTCCTTTGGTTTGGGTGCCGAGAGTGTTCAGGCCCCTCTATTAACCCCTTATGCTCCATTTCATTCAGCTCCTGTGACAAACAATAGGCTTTATACATGCCCCCTCCCCCCACCACGGTTAGGGAAAGCTTCCCTTGTCCCTGGCTCCAGTGTCATTGCCTCTGCACAAACACACCTCCTTCATTACACTGAAACCGGTATCACGTAAGGGGTCATGAAAGCAGAAGCTCCTTTGTGGGTAGTTCTCTGAAAACACCTACTCAGTGCGCCGTGCCAGTCAAAAAAAAAACTAAGAAATTGTTAGGAACCATTAGGAAAGGGATGGATAAGAGAAGACAGAAAATATCATAATGCCACTATATCAATCAATGGTACACCCACACCTTGAATACTGTGTGCTGTTCTGGTCTCATCTTTGGGGACGTGGGGGAATACCCCAAAAAACCTCACCACAGTAACATTTAATTTTAAAAAGAGGAACTAACTCAAGAACGAGAATGCTAGTTAGACAGTAATTAAAAAAAGCAGTCAAGAGTACAATGCCTGCAAACTGCCTGGAGACTACTTCAAAACACCCCATATAGGCTCAGACTAAATGTATATCCCAAACCAAAAAACGGAGGTCCAAAAAAATGCCACTACAGCTAAACAGCAGAGTAATGGAGGCTGTTAGAGGCAAATAGGCAACCTTTAAAATTTGGAAGTCAAATCCTAATGAGGAAAATAGAAAGGAGCAGAAACTCTGGCAAGTAAAATGTAAAGGTATAAGGCAGGCCAAAAAAGAACTTGAAAAGCAACTTGCTTACAGGTTTTTTACTACTGTTATTTAAGTACATCAGAAGCAGGAAGCCCCAGGCAATGGGGCCACTGGATGACAAAGGTGCTAAAGGAGCACTCAAGGAAGATAAGGCCATTGCAGAGAAGCTAAACGAATTCTTTGCATCGATACCCACATCTGAGCCATTCTTTTTCAGTGACAAATCTGAAGTAGTGTCCCAAATTGCTGTCTCACTAGATGATGTTTTGGAACTTGATAAACTAAACAGTAATAAGCGACCAGGACCAGATGGGATTTACCCAAGAGTTGCGAAGGAACTCAAATATGAAATTGTAGAACTACTAACTGTGGTATGTTACCTATCACTGAAAAAAGCCTCTGTACCAGAGGACTGGAAGGTAGCTACTGTGACACCAATTTTTAAAAGTAACAAAGAATCCTGTGGCACCTTATAGACTAACAGACGTTCTGCAGCATGAGCTTTCGTGGGTGAATACCCACTTCTTCAGATGCAAGGACTTGCATCTGAAGAAGTGGGTATTCACCCACGAAAGCTCATGCTGCAGAACGTCTGTTAGTCTATAAGGTCCCACAGGATTCTTTGTTACTTTTACAGATCCAGACTAACACGGCTACCCCTCTGATACAATTTTTAAAAAGGGCTCCAGACGTGATCCTGGCAATTACAGGCCAGTAAGCCTCATGTCAATTCTGGGCAAATTGGTAGAAACTATAATAAAAATAACAGAATTATCAGACACATAGATAAACATGATTTGTAGAGGGAAAGTTAGCATGGCTTTTGTAAAGGGAAATCATGCCTCACCAATCTCCTAGAGTTCTTTGAAGGAGTCAACAAGCATGTGAATAAGGGTGATTCAGCTGATACAGTCTACTTGGATTTTCATAAAGTCTTTGACAAGGTCCCTCACCAAAGGCTCTTAAGCAAAGTCAGATGTCATGAGATAAGAGGGAAGGTCCTTTCATGGATCACGAATTGTTTGAAAGATAGGAAACAATGGGTAGGAATAAATGATCAGTTTTCACAAAGGAGAGAGGGTAAGAGCTGGGTCCCCCAAGAATCTGTACTGGGACCAGTGCTTTTCAACATATTCATTAATAATCTGGAAAAGCGAGTGAAGTGACGTGAAGTGGCAAACTTTGCAGATGATACTAAATTATTCAAGATAATTAAGTCCAAAGCAGACTGTGAGGAGTTACAAAGGGATCTCATAAAACTGGGTGACAAAATGGCACATGAAATTCAATGTTGATAAATTCAAAGTAATGTACATTGGAAAACATAATCCCAACTATACATACATACAAAATGATGGGGTCTAAATTAGCTGTTACCACTCAAGAAAGATCTTGGAGTCACAGTTTAGAGTTCTCTGAAAACTTCCGCTGAGTGGGCAGCAGCAGTCAGAAAGGCTAATCGTATATTAGGAACTATTAAAAAGGGATAAAAATGAGAAAAATATAATGCCACTGCATAAATCCATGGTGAGTCCACACCTTGAATACTGTGTCCAGTTCTGGTCGCTCCATCTCATAAAGGATATAGTAGAGCTGGGAAAGGTTCAGCGAAGGGCAACAAAGATGATCAAGGTCCGGCGTCTCAGACATGCGGCCCATGGGCCACATCAACCCGCAAGGTTATTTTCTGCAGCCCGCGAGCTCCGTCCCCCCCACCCCCAGCGTTTACCTAGAGCGGCTCCGGCCCAACACGCACCAGGGGCAGGGCAGGCTCCCTGCCTGCCTGCCCTGCCCCCGCGCCGCTCCGGGAAGCAGACGGAACCTGGGGGAGGAGAGGCACAGTGGCGTGTGTGGCTGTTGCTTCAGGCACCGCCCCCAGCAGCTCCCGTTGGCCACGGCTGCCCGTTCCCGGCCAATGGGAGATGCTGGGGGTGGTGCCTGAAACAACAGCAACACACCCCCCCGTGCCCCTGCTCCCCCACGTTCCAGCCACTTCCTGGAGCGGCGCGGGGGCAGAAAAGGCTAATCGTATATATAGCTCACCCCCCGAACTCCTCCTGCAGTCGAACCCCCTGCCCTAAGTCCCTTGCCGCACCCTGCACCCTGACCCCCGCCACAACCCTCCTGCACCCCAACCCACTGCCCTGAGCCCCCTGCCGCACTCCGACCCACTGCCTTACCCTGCACCCTGACCTCCTGCCCTGAGCCCCCTGGTGCACCCCGCACCCCTCCTGCGCCCCATCCCCCTTCCCTGAGCCGCCTGCTGCACCCTGCCCTGAACCCCCTGCTGCACCCAGCACCCCTCCTGTACCCCAACCCACTTCCCTGAGTCCCCTGCCACACCCCTCCTGCACCCCAATCCCCTGCCCTGACCCCCTGCTGCATCCCTCATCCCTCCTGCACCCCACACCCCAACTCCCTGCCCTGACACCCTGCCACACCCCACCTGCTCCCCCAGGGGCAGGGAGGGGGTGATGTTGGGGTGGGGATTTCAGGGAAGGGGTTGGAATGGGGGCAGGGAAGGGGTGGAAGAGGCGGGGCAGGGGCGGGGCTTCGTGGAAGGGGTGGAGTGGGGGCACGGCCGAGGGCGGCGGGGGGAGGTGTCAGTAATGCGGCCCTCAGGCCAACGTACTAGTCCTCATGTGACCCTCGTGGTCATTTGACTTTGAGACCCCTGATCAAAGTTATGGAACAGCTTCCATATGAGGAGAGACTACAAAGATTAGGGCTGTTCATCTTAGAAGAGAGACAACTAAGGGGGGATATGGCAGATGTCTACAAATTGGTGAATGATGTGGGAGAAGTGTTATTTACAGAGGCCTGCAAATCCACAAATATCTGCTCTATAGCCACGGATATCCACAGACCACTTCTGCAGATCATGGATCAGTTGTGGACTCTAGTTATTTACCTTTTCACAAATACAAAAGTAAAGTGTCACTCAATGAAATTAACAAGCAGCAGGTTTAAGATAAACAAAAGGAAATATTTTTTCACAGAATGCACAACTAACCAGTGGAACTCATTGCCATGGGAGGTTGTGATGGCCAAAAGTATGACTGGTTCAAAAAAGAACTGGGTAAGTTAACGGAGGATGGGTCCATCAATGGAGATTAGCCAGGATGGTCAGGGACGCAGCCCCGTGCTCTGGGTGTCCCTAAATCTCTGACTGCAGCAGGTGGAAGTGGAACCCAGGGGTGGGTCACTCCATAATTGCTCTGTTCTGTTCACTCCCCCTGAAGCTCTGGGTACCAGCCACTGTCAGAGACAGGATACCAGGCCAGATGGACCATGGTCTGACCCAGGGCAGCAGCTCTTATGATCTTCTCTCTCCAAGCGTCTCCTGTTTTTACAATCGCCCCCTCCTTACCAGATTGCTCATTCCCGCCCCTCCCCGCCCCCAAACCATCCTGCCCCGTTGGCCTCGATGAATTAACGTGACGGGGAGAGCAAGAAGGACCCGATGTCCAGTCTCCCCGGGCAGAGCGCAGCGTCCCGGCTGAGTGGACGGGGGAGGCCCTGCTAAGGGGAAGGAGCAGCGCACCCCTGTGGGGCTGCAGCCCGGGCCGGCCCGGACACCGTGCGCTGGCAGCAGCCGGCCGAAAAGCGCCGCGGGGCCGCAGCGCCCCGAGCTCCCGGCGGGCCCGGGCAGGGAGCGCAGCAGCCGGAGCCGGGTGGCAGCGGACCCCGTGGCGCAGGAAGCCGGGCTCGGTGCGGGACGCGCCCCGCGCTCCCCGGCCCCCCGCTCGCTCAGCCCCGCGTTCCGGGCCCCACCTGCTCCCGGCGCTTCTGCCAGCGCCCGCAGGGGCTTTCCTCCAGCACCTCGCTCTCCTCCTCGCTCTCCTCCTCCTTCTCCGCCGGCGGCGGCAGCGCGGCCTCGGCCCCCGACATGCCCGGAGCGCTGGGGGCTCCCAGCCCCGCTTCCCCGGCTCGAGTCCGGGCGGCGCAGGGCAGAGCCCGTGTGCGGCCCGGCCCGGCCGCCTGCGAGGTCCCCGCAGCGCTGTAGGGCTGGACTCGAGCCCCCGCCCGCCGCGGCGTGACGGGCAGCTCCGTGTAACGCCCTCGGCCCCGCTGGGACCGGCCCCGTGGGAGCGGGTTCAAGGGTTCAGCGCCTCCTGTCGCCGCCGGGGCCTGATTCCCACTGGAGCGGGTCTGGCTCCGGCTTCCAGCGCCGGTTCCCCTCTCCCCGCAGCTCCTGGGCGCACGGAGCCAATCGGCTTCCCGGGAGCTGAATACGAGCTCTGGCTGCGCGGCATTTTCTCCAGCCCTGAGTCATGTGTGTGGCTCCGGGGCCTGCCCCAGCACGGGGGCGCGGGGTGAAAACACGCGCTGCCCCTTTCAGGGTGCGGGATTTCCTGCCGCGGGGAAGTGGCATCCCGCTCCCGGCCTGGGCAGTCACAGCCGGAGAGGAGCCAGGCGAGGCTAGCGCACGTGGTACCGGGGACTCCTGGCCAAGAGAGGAGAGAGCCTGATCCGGGGCTGGGTGGATCCAAACAGTGCCAGTCAGGAGCCGGCCAAGGGTGCTGTCAGGTTACCTCCCAGGCAGGCACCACTGGCTCCAATGAAATCACAGACCCCCCTGCCCCCCCAGGTTAAAACCAGGATGTTACTGTTTGTTAATCAAGGGCTTTGCAGGGGAGAAGGTGCTCTCCTGAGAACTGTGTTACAGTTGCAGAGCTACCAGTTTACATTTGGGGGGGGGGCTTTCCTGGTCTCGCTTGCAGGGTAGGCACCTCTGTTGGGAAACATGCAGTCTGGGCCCAGAAACAGGCCGCCTGGAGAGAGCTGGCCTGGAACAAGGTGGGGTGAGCTGTGCATCGCTGCCTTTAGGGAGCAGCCTCCTCTCTCTGGTCACCTTTATTGAAATAAAAACTTAAGAACAAAACCCCAAAGTTATAGTCACAGTTGGATTATTCACAGATACAAACCAAAGCCGTAGACTGAAAACTGGGAGGTCAGTCTGGTATCAAAAGCCCTCCTGGCCCACCATTCCACCAAACTCATTCATGTTCCTCTGCCATTGCCAGCACCTGAATAACTGCACAAATTGTGACAGGTTTCAGAGTAGCAGCCGTGTTAGTCTGTATCAGCAAAAAGAACAGGAGTACTTGTGGCACCTTAGAGAGTAACAGCATAAGCTTTCGTGGGCTACAGCCAGGGCCGGTGCAAGGAAGTTTCGCACCCTAGGCGAAACTTCCACCTTGCCCTCCCCCCAGCCCTGCAGCAGCTCCCCGCCCCCCCCCGCCCTGAGGCGCCCCTCCAGCGGCAGCTCCCTCCCCCCCCGTAGCCATGCAGCACCTCCCACCCCAGCTCACCTCTGCTCCCTGAGCACACCGCCCCCGCTCTAATGCTCCTCCCCTTCCAGGCTTGCGGCGCCAAACAGCAAGCCTGGGAGGCGGGAGAATTAGAGTGGGGGCGGCATGCTTGGGGAGGAGGCGGAGCAGAGGTGAGTTGGGGTGGGGAGCCCTGCGGCAGCTCCATCCCCTGCCCTGAGGCACCCCCGCGGCAGCTCCCCCCCCAGGGAGCCGTGTGGCACCTCCCCACCCCAGCTCACCTCTGCTCCGCCTCCTCCCCGAGCACGCCACCCCCGCTCTAATTCTCCTCCCAGGCTTGCAGCACCAAACGGCTGATTGGCACCGCAAGCCTGGGAGGCGGGAGAAGTGGAGCAGCGACCGCGCGCTCGGGGAGGAACCGCTGTAAAAAAAAATTGGGGGCACTGCTTTTTGGCGCCCCCAAATCTTGGCGCCCTTGGCAACCGCCTAGTTCGCCTTAATGGTAGCACCGGCCCTGGCTACCGCCCAAAGCTTATGCGCAAATAAATTTGTTAGTCTCTAAGGTGCCACAAGGACTCCTGTTCTTTTTGCACAAATTGTGTGACCCTCATTGTCTCTCTTTGTGTTTTGGGTTCTTGTGTGGTAAGGTTCTGGATTTTAAGAAATAAAGTAGTGTTACATTGTAACCATCCAGAAAGAGTCTTTCAGGGCATATCTACTCTACAAAATTTAATCAACCTAATTTACGTCAGCATACAGCCGCCATAGTGATTACATCTCTGCTGCATGTCGACACTTTGCTGCTTGTGTTGGTGTTGCGCACCCTCACCAGAAGCGCTTGTACTGAACATACCATCAGTGTGGAGCATTGTGGGACAACTTCTGAAAGCCAGTAACAGTCACTGTAAGCAACACAGCATCCACACTGACTGCACTGTAGTAAGTGCAGGCCCTGATAAAGGCCTAGTATGAGGCCTGAGGCCTGAACTGAAGTAATGAACAAGACTTTGCTAACAAAAGCAAATTAAGCTGTGAGCCAGAGGCCGGCTTGGTTCACAGAAGCTGGCACGAAAAGGGCTAATGCTGCAGAAATACATATTCACCTAGCATACCAAAAAATAAACACAGTATTAGAACATATTATACTAAAACATTCCATAGATAACGAAAGGACAGGCCGACCCGTCCCAATGACAGGGGCAAAAGGGTAAAATGATGGATAGAGTTGTTTTGTACGAACCAACATGTACAAGGTAGAAGGCGGTGCCTTAATACGTAGAAGGGTTGTAACTTGCTATGTAGAGAGGTTGTACCTCAATACGTCAGGTGTGATGTGTAACTTGTTTGTATCTGTGTATAAGAATGCATCCCTGGGGTGGAGTCTTTGTCCGGCCGTAGGGGGAGTGGAAAGTCCCGCCACTAAGCCGGGTCCTTGCCAAGAGGCACTTTCTCGTAGTATGCCCTGAATTAGGCTAAGAAACCTACAGGGAACTGCAATTGTGTCCGAGATCGCAATAAACCTAGTCGACGTGACTTTGCATCTTACTGGACTCTGTGGTCATTGGGGATTCTTGTCGGGTCTGCTGTGTCAGCTATCTGCAGAGCTGGGGCAGCACACAGAGGGAACTCACACACGCAGCCGAGTGATATCAACAAGGAGAAAGCAGAGCACCACACCGGTACCGCTCTGACAACACCGGTGTTGTCCTAACTACATCGACATTGACTCTACACCTCTCGTGGAGGTGGAGTTATTATGTCGCCTTTAGCGGGGCAGTTACATCGGTGGAAGTGAAATTTTAGTGTAGACACTTCCATAGTTAGGTCAACATAAGCTGCCTTGCATGGACCTAACTCTGTAGTGTAGACTAGGCCTTATGTTTTTCTCTAACTTCTCTGAATGCCATGAATATAACAGTCCCCTCCTTTTAAGAGAGTGCGCATATGGCCTTACATCATAGTGTTTTCATTTTATCAGATGCTATCTTCACATTTTCTCCAGCAAATGTAGGAGCTTTTTCCATTTTGGATTATAGGGTTTCCACATTGTCCAAATTCCTTTGTACCTCTGCAGGCACTCCTCCATACAAGAGGCATGCTACCTAGGCAGGCAGCTGAGCCCCCAGAATCTGATTGAACTGGTCCACCATCTCATCAGATAATGAGTGTGTCGAGGTGGGGTGTGTTTTGTGGATCCCTAGAATCTCACAAACCTGCTGAAACACTTTGGATCCAAAGTTCTCCCTTAATCTGTGAGAAAGTCATCCAGGACACCAAAGCTGGAGGCAGAATGAATTCGCTAGAATCCCTGCTACCGTCACAGCCTCTTGGTTTCTTACTGGGTAAACTTCAGGCCATTTTGTAAAATAGTCTATGGCTACCAACAAATACTGATTGCCAGCCTCTGTCTCTGGCAAAATCCCAAGCACATGAACAGCAATGCACTCCATTGGTGTCCCTATAAGATATTGCTGTGCTGAGGCACTTCCTATCTTGGGGGAAACCCTTCTTCCCCACACAAACATCACATTTCCTGCGCCAATTGTCTACATCTCTTCTGCATTTTACCCAATAGAAATTCTCTTTGGTTGGCCAACTATACATATAAAATGATGGGGTCTGAATTAGCTGTTACCACTCAAGAAAGATCTTGGAGTCATTGTGGATAGTTCTCTGGAAACATCCACTCAATGTGCAGTGGCAGCCAAAAAAGCGAACAGAATGTTGGGAACCGTTAGGAAAGGGATAGATAATAAGACCGAAAATATCATGTTGCCTCTATATAAATCCATGGTACACCCACAGCTTGAATACTGCATGCAGATGTGGTTGCCCCATCTCAAAAAAGAGATATTGGAATTGGAAAAGGTTCAGAAATGGGCAACAGAAATGATGAGAGGTATGGAACGGCTTCTGTATGAGGAGAGATTAATAAGACTGGCACTATTCAGCTTGGAAAAGAGATGACTATGGGGCATCTATAAAATCAGGACTGGTGTGGAGAAAGTAGATAAGGAAGTGTTATTTACTCCTTCTCATAACACAAGAACTAGGGGTCACCAAATGAAATGAACAGGCAGCAGGTTTAAAACAAAGAAAAGGAAGTATTTTTTCACACAACACACAGTCAAGCTGTGGCACTCTTCCAGAGAATGTTGTGAAAGCCAAGACTGTAACAGGGTTCAAAAAAGAACTAGATAAGTTCATAGAGGATAGGTCCCTCAGTGGCTATTAGTCAGGATGGGCAGGAATGGTGTCCCTAGCCTCTGTTTGCCAGAAGCTGGACATGGGCGATAGGGGATGGTTCACTTGATTCCCTGTTCTGTTCATTCCCTCTGGGGCACCTGGCATTTCCCACTGTTGGAAGACAGGATACTGGGCTAGATGGACCTTGGGTCTGACCCAGTGTGGCCACTCTTATGTTCTTAAAGTTTTGCAACCCCAAAATGTCCAGCAGTTTTAAAAATCACAAGACCCTCAGAATCTCCTTTTTCACCTAGTGGTTTTTCTAAACTCTCCTACAGTATTTCATCTTTAACCCCCAGCTTTCACAGTATGACCAGAAAGTTTCTACTGTGGTTTTCTGAGGGCTACTACACTCCTGGGTGGCTTCATTTGCCAATTGATTTTCCACCCACACTCTATTCTGATAGTGAGAGTGTCTCTTTGGGAAGCTTGTAACTGCTCTGGAGTCCATTTGTGCAACTCCATATCTTCTACTACAGACAGTGGATGAACCAGGAACATTTGCGCTTATGCAAAGTATGAACACGCCCATCCCCTTAAGCAGCAAATTCCTTGCTCTCCTTCTTAGGGCAATGTTTGCAATTAGCCTCCCGACAAGGCCGTCTGACTGAGGTATCAGTATTACCATGCATGTGCCAAGGCCCGGGTGTGACTGTGAAATCGTAAGGCTGCAGTTTTGGCACATTGCCCCACAGCACTCCTGAATCTACAGAGGCATTGCAAGGATCCCTGGTCTGTCCTGACCACACGCTTTCTCCCTACAGATAGTGGTGAAAAGATCCAGTACAGACATAATCCCTGCCAAGAGCTCCTTTAAGGTGCTGCAATAGTTTCTCTCCAGAAAACTTAATAATAAGCTGTAATAAGTGACCAGACTCTCACGTCCTTGTTGCTTTTGTGCCAATACTGCCCCCAGTCCATAAGCAGCACTAGGATCTGTGTCCCATATTGAAACACAGAGAGGCTAAGACTAGAGCAGTCACAAGCAGGGCCTCCCAGAGGATTCAGGGGGCCTGGGGCAAAGCGGGGGAGCTGCGGCGCTTGTACTCACCCGGCGGCGGTCCAGGTCTTTGGTGGCATTTCGGTGGGGGGGGCCCTTCAGTCGCGCCGCGTCTTCGGCAGCACTGAAGGGCCCCCTGCCGCCGAAATGCTGCCGAAGACCCGGACCTCCACAGGGCCAGGGCTCGCGGGGCCCCTGTGGGGCCCAAGACTTGGGGCAAATTGCCCCACTTGCCCCCTGTGACGAAGTGAGACTGTTCTTAATGTTTCCTCTGAATACTAGGGGGGGGGTCTCAATTTCTGGCCGACACTCTGTCTCCATGACAACTAATGGCCTGGGCCCTTCCCCCCTGCAAGGGGATGCTAAAGGTGTGGGAGAACAAAGAGGTCAGGTGACCTCCTGGCCCAGGAAAGAGACACAGCCCAGAGAGGAGGGGCTGGAGGGGGTTTCAGTCAGGCTGGGGATGAGGAGTGAGGGCAGACGTGGGGGTCTGGCTCACTGCCCCCCAGAATGGACCCGGCTGAGGGGTCCCGTTCTCTGTACCTACAAGCTCTGTGTTAGACCCTGTTCCTGTCATCGAATAAACCTCTGTGTTACTGGCTGGCTGAGAGTCACGTCTGACTGCAAAGTGGGGGTGCAGGACCCGGTGGCTTCCCCAGGACCCCGCTGGGGCAGACTCGCTATGGGAAGCGCACGGAGGGGCAGAGGATGCTGAATGCTCCAAGGAGAGACCCAGGAGGTGAAGCCGTGTGAGCTTCTTGCCCTGCAGACAGGCTGCTCCAAGGGAGAGGAGGCTCCCCAGAGTCCTGACTGGCTTTGTGGGGAGCGGTTCCAGAGCAGCGCCCGGGGACTCCGTGATACCCCCCCCTCCCTGGGCGGCCCTGGTCACAAGGGCCCTTTTCAACTCTAAAAGTGCTAAATCACACTCTGCTGACCAATGGAAGGGCTTCCCTTTCTCACCCAACCTATGCAATGTCATTGCAATATTGGCAAACCCCAAATACATCTTCCATAGCGGGAACAGGGCCCTACAGAACATTGCACATCGCAGTGTCTGGGGACTTGGCCTATTCTGCACACCCTCCATTTTCTTCATGTTAGTGGAAATTCACCCACCCTCACTGGTTGTGTGCCCTGCGTAGATCACCACAACTCACATCTCTTGGTGCTCAGTTTCAGCCTTGCAGCTTTAAGCTTATCACAGCCCATTTGTAAATGTATCAGCTCCTGTTCAAAGGTTATAGCTTGCACCAGGATATCATCTAGACATAACAAACAGCCTGAGAGAGACCCTCAGATGTGGCCAGTGCATTACACAAGCCGAAAGCCATTGTTTTATATTGCCACAAGCCTTGTCCTGCTATGAAACAGATTTTTCCCTGTCCTTTGGACCCCTTTCCACCTGCCAATACCCACTTTAAGATCCAGTCCAGCTTGGACCTGCTACAGCATCCAGGGTATTATTTATTCATGGTAATGGATAAGAATCCTTTAAAGTTACTCCATTTAGTTTTGCATAGTCCATGCAGAATCTGGGGCTTTTTCCTTAAGTAGAACTCTGGGTGAGGCCCAAGGACTGGGTCTAAGGCTCCGTTAAGCCTTCCTGATACTTTTCCTCAATGGCCTGTGAAGCCTCTTTCCTCTTTGCAGCTGTTAAATGCCGAGCTGGCTGCATAATGGATCACATTCCCGCAGTATCAGTCTTGCGCTGGACCAGTGCAGGACAGCCAGTGTCTTTACTGGATCAAGTGCCACTCCCGATTCCTAACCAGAAAGTCTCAGCACTTAAATATTCAGCACTGTGCTGGGGCAGCTCCAGCTGGAACTCTGGAAGTTCACCTTCACCCTTCGCTTAGGCCTTGTCTAGATGAGCACTTGCTGCATGGCAGGCTGGGGTGTAAGTCTGCCTTGGACTAGCCTGCCACGCACGGACTGCCAGTGTCACTGCATTAGAAGGTCCCTAGGCCCTTTGGTCTGCTCCCATTTCAAAGCACACAAGGAACTTTCAGTGGGGGGCAGGAGGGAGCACACAGATAGTAAGTGCGCATCAGGCTAGCTGGAGGTGGGCTGTTCAGCTAGACAACCCCCTGAGTTTTCTCCTTTACCAGCATTTGCGAAATGGGAACCAGTGGATCTAGTAACTGTGGTTGTTCTTTGTCCTAGTTGCAGTTTGTAAGAAACAGTCAGCAAACAGAGTCTACCCCTGCTTCAGATCCACAAGAGCCTTAACAGCCACAATTCCCAAGAGACCCTGGCTCTCAAAGTAGGTCTCAGCCTCTCCCCATCTTTCCCTTGCTGCAAAGCAATCGCAGCCTGTTGCTGTTATGGTAACAATCCCTCTTTTTGTGGCCAATTTTTCCCACAGTACCAGCATTTCATTGACCTGCTCCCTTTAGTCTTTGCATTATCACCCATTTGCCTTGTTTTACAAACCAAATTTAACAATTTTTTCCAGTCATTCAAAAATGTCCTGAACCAGATTAGATTCCCCTTTTGCATCATGCATGTTAGCACAGAGCTGTATTTACAAGGTATTTCAGGGGCTTCTGCTCATGGCTAGGGGCGCCTCCTCCTGGCCGCTTGTAGGGGATTAACTCTTTCAGCCTGACACCCTCTTCTTGTTGTTTGTTGGCCCGTTGTTTTGCTTTGCCACCCCTCTCTCACTCTTCAGGAGCTGCAGCACCTTGTCTTCATGGCTTAGCCCTCTGGCCAAGTCATGATAACCCGCCCCTTCTGGGGTACTAGCAAAGTCCTCCACACCGTCCCAGACAGTCCTCAAGTCCACTGCCCTGGCTAAGCCAGTCCCACACTGAGTGGAGCAAACAGTCCCAGACAGTCTTCAAGTTCACTGCCCAGATTGGGCCACTCACTCAGTGGCTGGAAGGGGAACATACTTCTCAGTCCCAATTCATATGGGAGGATCCCCTAAAACACATGCACAGGTCAGCCCTATGTAACACCTCTACCTCAACAATAACTACCCCCACATTAAACCAAGGAGACACTGTATATCTATCTATCTAATCTATCTATCCCAGGCCAGACATCCTATCTATCTATCCCCATACAACCTCCCTCTCTATCTACCTATCCCCACACACACTATCTATCTATGTAATCACAGGCCAGACATCCCCTCTATCTATCCATCCCCATATACCCCCTCTATTTATCTATCCATCCCCAGAAACCCTGTCTATTTATCCATCCACATACACCCCTCTATCTATCCATCCACATACACCCCTCTATTTATCCCCATACACCCTATCTATCTATCTATCTATCTATCTATCTATCTATCTAATCACAGGCCAGACATCCCCTCTATCTATCCATCCTCATATACCCCCTCCATCTTTCTATCCATCCACATACACCCCTCTACTATCCCCATACACCCATCTATCTATCTATCTATCTATCTATCTGTAAGCAGAGTCAGGATGAGCTCTACCCTGACATCTGGTGGTGAATTGTGGCAAGTTGTGGAAAAGAACTTCAGGGGTTGATCTTGTTTGCATAGGCACACCCATCCTGCCTAGCATGAGCCCACAGCAGCCCAAATGGTCACTTTGGCTGCTGTGGGATCCCCAGTTTCTCTGTTATTGGGGCAGGAAGAATAAAGTGTTGTTACCCTGATTATGTGAATCAAGGACAATTAAACTGTTCTATGACAGAGGGACTTGCCATCAACTAAGTAGCACTCGCTAGACAAGGGATATGGGTTCCAAAACCTAGTGAAGGGCAGGGTAGGGCATTTGTACCTGCTGATATGGACCCCTTTTGAGGACCTGACATGTTAATTGCACTGCCTTTTCTCTATGGTAGAATATCAGAACTAATTGTAATTCCATTAAGAGTCTAGTTACAGGCTGCTGAGCTGAATTCATTTTGGGCTAATGGTGTACCAGCACTGGAGCTCCCCTAGTACAAGCTAAAATCACTAAGAGCTGAATTCACTGAGTGCTGTGGGGGGGCCTGAAGCTATGTTGCTGAGTGGCTGGTGGAGTGGAGCAGTTTGCAGGAGGCCTGGAGTGGCTATCCTGATGACTGGACAGCTGGTGGAGCGGAGCAGCTGGTGAAGTGGCTCGTGGTGAAGGCTGCAGCAGAACCCCATGGAGAGGGACCTCGGACCATGTAAGGTGCCCCTTAACACTGCTGTGCCCCTGCCCCCCCCTGCTGGGAGGTAAAACTCTGCAGATAAACTTTTGAACTCTGGGGCTGCACTGATCAGGGACAGAGACTTTTGGGGTGTTGGACTTTTGGGACTTTGGGTGGATCTTTTGGGTGGTTGGACTTAAGACCCTGAGGAGAAAAGGACACTGCCAAACTTACTTAGGGGTGGGTCTTTTGCTCATGGTTTGTGTTATGAATCCTGTTTGTGGTGTTTCCCCAACATAATGCCACATTGTTTCCCTCCTTTATTAAAAGGGATTTTGTTACACTCAGACTCCATGCTTGCCTCTTGGAGGCACCCGGGGGGTGGTATGTAATTGTCCCAGGTCACTGGGTGGGGGCTCGAGCCGGTTTTGCATTGTGTTATTGAAACAGAACCCCTGGATACTGAACCCGGCCCTTGTTGCTGCCAACTCAGATGGGCAGAAGGGTTATCTATCTATGGGAGGAGGGATAGCTCAGTGGTTTGAGCATTGGCCTGCTAAACCCAGGGTTGTGAGTTCCATCCTAGTGAAGGCAGGGGGCTGGACTCAATGACCTTTCAAGGTCCCTTCCAGTTCCAGGAGATTGGCATATCTCCAATTATTACCTTTTATCTAGCCATCCATCCATCCACCCCCAGACACCCCCCACCACTATCTCTCTACCTTCCTTTGGCACATATATGCCCCCCTTACTGTAGTATCCACACACCTGACAATCTTTAATGTATTTATCCTCACACATGCCTGAGAGGTGGGGCTATTACCCCTATTTCATAGGCGGGGATGGAGGAGCAGAGAGACTCAGGCTTTGCCTTCACAGCAGAAAGGTAGTTTTTTCCATGGGGATAGCTGTCTCCAGGTAAAATCCCCCTGGAGACAAGACACTTGTCTTGATGTAGTTAGTCGATAGTGACTCTGCACCCCGCACCTGGTGTTTACCCAGGAGACAGCTGCATTCAGTTCAAAACACGCCTTTTTTGCAGCAGTGTCCTGCCCAGGTCGCACAGAGAGTGCTGCAGCAGGGGAGTGAATCTGCATCACCTAAGTCCTAGACTCACGTCCAAATCATGGGACCATCCTTCCTCCTGGATCACCAACCACTGCTGAAGCGTAGCAGAGAGACACAGCCCTCAGGTCCCTGTCAAATGGACAGGGCTGCACCCCATGTGCAGGATTTGATCGCTGGGTGCATTCCTGCCCCCTGTGGCAGGCTGCTCATCCTGTGAGGCCGTCTCTCCCCGCCCTCAGGCTGGGCAAAGCTTATTCTGATTCCCTCGTCCTTGGCACTCTGCAATAACAAACGACCCTCTGTCACCGTCTCTGCTCCTTCCCGTTGGCCACACAGTGGCTCCTTTCTGGGTCTGTGCTTGGCTTTGTGTCTTGCACTTTCCACCGCTAATTGATGGTCACTGATTCTGTGTTTGGGGACCGTGTGCCCTGGCTTTGCCCAGGTTGCTGTGCTGAGGGCTCTGTGAGTGGGGCAGGTCTGGAGCCATCCAGCTGGTTTTCTCGTTTTGATCTCTTCTCTCCAGGGACTTGTGAAGCGGAGCTTAAACGCTGGAGCATCTAGGGCTGTTTGCTGCCCTGTCTGGGAGGTAGCAGGGACTGAGCCAGGCAGCGCTGCTCTGGGTGTGGCTCGTGCTTTCATTGGATTTGATTTTGATCCCCTGGTGTTTGCGGTGCAGGGAGCTTTGACAGAGGTGGCACTAGGCACTGAATGTTCTTTTCTGCCTGTTGATGAATGGGGGACATCCCAGGTCTGCTTGCTCCCTGTCAGCGCGTGGTTCATGGGCACACGGGGACCTGTCTGTGAGGGTCTGGGTTTCCTACCGCAGTCAGTGTAATCAGTTAAAGATGGGCCCGGACTTCACCCCCACCCAGCAGACTGGGCTGGATTATACCATCAGGGGGTTGGCAACAGGTTGATTGGAGTGGGGGCAGGGCTGGATCGCTCTCGAGATTTCTGCAACGCGTGTATAGCCAGCCTGCAGCGACCCATGGGCAGCCCCTGGCACTTGCCCCGGGATGCCCGCTGGCAGGTTTGGCGGGGGAAGTTTATGATTTATTATGCCCCATGCAGGTTCCGGGGTGGCTGAGGAGGGGTATGTGCTACTCAGCTTCCTGACTGTCTGGACTCCAGCAAGTTACCGATGAACCCAGGAAGCTGAGTAGCAGAATCCACCTCCTCAGCCGCCCGCAGCCTGCCTGGGGCACAGCAAAAGCTCAGGTTCCTCTTGCAGAAGAGTCGCTCTCAAGCTGCGGCTTTTCCTGGGTGGCTTGGGGGTCTGGGGAGGTGCGGCGGGACTGGCCTGGGGCTCCTCCCAGCAGGTGGCGGGGGCTTGGTGTCCGGGGCTTTGGCCAGCCTGTGGCTTCTCCGGGTGGGGATCTCAGAGCTCCGGGAGATCTCGGTGCTCTGGCTGGGGGTGGGGAGGCAGAGGGACTTGAGGCTCCAGGGATGGGGGGACTCATTGCTCTGGCCACAGGGGGGCTCGGGGCTCCAGCTATGGGGGGCTCAGGGCTCTGGCTGAGGGGCGAGGTTGGGGGGCTCTGGTCTCTAGCTGCAGGGGGAAGGGCAAGGGGGCTCAGGGCTCCAGCTGGGGTGGGTGTAGGCAGAAGGGGCACAGCCGGGGGCCACCCTCCCCTTGCGTGTTTGGTACAAAGCCTGTATATTTACAGTGGGGTTGATCTCCCTGCCTCTATAATGAAAGCGAGTGTCTTGTGGTTAGTCTGCGGCTCTTTCTGAAATCTCTTGTTCTGGTCCTTTCCCGGGTGCCTATTGCAGCAGAGCTCTCGGCCGTGAGCAGGACAGCAGCAGAATCGGGGCATTGTTTGAGTTTGGGGATTGCTGCAGGGGCTGAAAGGTCGCAGAGGCTTGGGCTGAGTTTCCATCCCTGGCTTTCGCCCTTTCCTGTTGGAGGCGCCTTTTTGCCTATAGTTTATTTGTATTCTGCATCTGAGGGAAAGGAGCAGGGATTTAGTGACATCATCTGTTTTGACACCAAGCTGCGTGCACTTTGTCACAGTTTCAGGGTCAGTGCTGCTGGGTGCCAGAGCATGTCAAATGCTCTTAAACTTTGCAAACCAGGCAAACACCCTCCCCTGTGAGCGTCTGCAGGGTAAACGTGATGGAGCAGCTTCTCGGGAGTCTGTTTCAGTCTCATGGGTCTGGTCTGAGTCTCCATCCTGCAAACATGTAGGCATGGCCCCACCTTACACCTGTGCATACGCCCCTGGAGTCAGTACGTTTACGTGTGTAGGGGGGCAGGATGGGGCCTTACTCAGGATGGTACAGTACACTCTGCTGAAGCTGCTAACACAGATACCTCTGGAGTTATAGGACTGAGGGGATGTCTTAGGGTGAACCCCCTTGTTGGATGGAAATAAGGGAAAACCACATGAAAAATAAGAGACAGCACTTTATTTTAAGGAACTTTTTAGGCAAACACCATTGCCCTGGGCATATCATGTATTTTTCTCTCAAGTTATGTAACACCAACAGACCCTGTTTGTCAGGGGTGGAATTGAACCTGGGACTTTTACCACTTAGTGCACGAGCCTCTATTGAATGAGCTAAAAGCCGCCCGGTGCTTAGCGATGGCTGTAGCAGACTCCTCGATCTCTAGCTGCTCTCGGTGCCACCAGAGAGGGGCAGAGGGCCACAGCCAGCAGGCCTGGTTACATGTACATTTCTGCTGGCCTCAAGTATGTGATGCAATTATCATAAGCTTCAATGTCACGTTTGCAATGGGCCTTATTAACCATTTTAATACATCTCAGTACATCTTAAAATAAGGGAAGGTGGGTCACCCGAAGGGACAAATCAATGAAACGAGGGGCGGATGGTCACCCCGGCACCTCCCCGGGCATGTGTTGGAGGGCGAGTCCATCTGCTCATGTCCCAGGGCAGAGTTTGAACTCTAGGGCCAAGTGAGCTGTTACCAAGGATATAATAATGCCCCAGTCCTGCTCACTGCCAGCCGCACCCACAGTCCTGCCCAGCAAGCACCACCAGATGCCCTGTCACAGCCACATGTGCTCTGCGGCGTCAATAGGAGTAAGGGGGCCAGCCCTCAAATACTGATCAAACATGGCCCAGGAATAGGGCACTGTGACGCAGTGCCACTCATCACTGTGCACCTCCTGCAGTCTGCCAGGAGCACTCTCCAGCTTCCCGGTCCCTGCTTGCAGCACTAAATCGTCCCAGGTGCTGGGGTTCCTTCCTCCTGCTAGGAGCCTGGTCTTCTCCCTTCCAACTCCAGTCAGCTACTGACCTCTGCTCTGCCCTGCATCCCTTCTTATATGGGCCTGCCAGGCCATGATTTGCCGCTCGCTCGAGCCCTGCCTGACCCCAGCCTGAGTCCTGCCTTTCCCCCTGTGTGGGGCTGGCATCGCTGGTTGCCCTCCACACCCCACCCCACTTTTTTGACAAAAGTAGGTTTTATCCTGTTTACTTTTGCCCACCGATCAAGTGGGTGAGAGCAAATGGGACAAATGCCCACGTTCGCCAAAAAAGTTGGGATGTCCAGGACAGGGTTTAAAAAAGGGACTGTCCCAGCCAAAACGGGATGTATGGTCACCCTATGGAGGAGGAGAAAGCGTCTCTGTGTGTTGCCTGGGGGATGTCTCTGCTCACGGGGCTGTATCCAGATGGGCTCAGCAGCACGAGTGGAGGACATGGAGAGGGAGTGGGCCAGCACGAGGGGTGGGCTGGACAGACCAGAGTTGGCGAAGGAGCCCGGCCTGGTGGAAAGTGCTGCATGCAGAGAGTGACTGACTGAGCAGCTGGAAGTGAGAGCAGGAGGACTGAGCCGACGACAGACAGTCTGGTGGAGGTGTGGGGACGGGAACAGGTGCTTGATGTGGAGGGGGCGAGCTGGTGCGGGGAGCAGTTTGGTGAAGCCATGTGGAGGCGGTGGCTATTTCGGGGAGAGGAGTGCTGATCAGGGTTCAAAGGTCAGTTCTGCATTAGTGTTACTGGGGAGTTATTCTGCTTCAGTCAGCTGTACTGGAGGGAGTGGGTGGTGCTGTGGCATCTCTGCTCAGAGGAACTGGGGGGCTGAGTTCTTGTCTCTCGTTGACTGTGGCTGGGTCGGCATGAAGGGGACATGGCTTGTCTCAGCCTCAGCCTGGGTTCCCCCGTTCCACAATCCACGTGCAGCCAGCTGGGAGCAGGCAGCCCTGCTCCTGGAAAGCTGGAGGGAGGAGAATAACAGCTGTTAATAGTTCCCGGGCTCCCTGCCAGCTTTACCGGGCACCGAGTGGGGCTGGAGCAGCTAATTCTCATTCAGCAGGAGAACAGTGAGTTTAACTGAGCAACGGTTCCTCGGCTGAGCCACTCTCATTCTCCAGGCCCCTCAGCCTCACGCATCTCGCTGCCAGGTCCGTTTCCTGCTATTCAGCCTGACGTTTCCGTTTTAAAGCCTCAGCCTGTTCCTCTTGGCCACACCCCTTGCATCTCCCTAAAGACCCCCGTTCCCCCCAGAGATGTGTGGGCTGCACCAGAGCTGCCCAGAGGGACTGTTCTCCCCCCTTCCTCCCTCGCTGGCCCTTGTGCCACCCTGTGCCGTGACAGACTCTGCTCTGAGTCACTGGGCCCTGGTCTCTCTTGGCTGCTCTGACTCCCTCCCCTTGGGTGGTGGGTTCTCCCCTCACCATTGAGTCTCAGGCCGTTAGATCAACTCTCAGCCCCTGGTCCCAGTGTTCCCCTTGCCTGGGCTCCCATAACCGGGCCAGTCCCAGTCCCTCCTGCTTTCTCCTACTGACCCACCTGCAGACAGGGCCATGGGAGGTGGGAGCACCTGGGGTTACTGGGGTGCTTTGTTCCCTGGGAGATGAACACATGGCTAGAGGGAACTGCAGCTGGAACTACTGCCAGGGCCCAGCCCAGGGCGGAACCAGGCCGCACGCCTGGCGGGAGAGAGCAGAGCATCACCAGCGTCTCAGGCCCAACGAGGGGTGAGAGGTTCATAACACTCTGCTCACCGTCACAGCGTCCAGCAGGGCGGGGTGGGCTGGGGGGTTGTGTCACGGTACCGCTGGCAGCTCCTGTGGTAACAACACCACTAAGCAGCTCTTTAACCGCGAATCAAAGATACAGAAAAAGGAAGAAAACCAGGGAAAGCATTTGACGTATAAAGTATTACGCAAGGCTTTGGTTACCCCCACCCCTGGTTCCCTTTCCCAGTAGCTGAGGAGAGTTTTATGGAAGGAACCCCCCCGACCTGACAGCTTTTGAGATGGTATGGAGATGAGAATAACTTCTCTGGGGGAGAGAGGAGCTGGGCTGGACTGGGGCTGTCGCTGATGCCGTTGTTAAAAGTCTGATCCTGTTTCCCTGAAGGCAAAACAAGATTAAGACACCCCACAGGGGAGAGAGAATTGCAGCAAAGCTGGAGAAGGCAGCGTCTGTCTCTGGTGCTGACTCTGACTTGCAGCCTTGCTGCTGGAGAGAGATGGGCCCAGTGCATGGTTTGATCAGCCACGCCGGGACCTGGCAAACTTGTACCGGCACCGGGCTGTTTGAGGCAAAGAACACACGGGCAGGGGGCGCAAGAGCAGGAACCTCTGTCTTGTGTCCCATGTGTCCAGGATCAGCTGGAGCTAGTGGTGGTGGCAGTGTCATTGGTTCCTGTGACATTCCCCCGGGTGCAACCTGGACCGCTGAACTTCAGTGTTCCTTAGCTCTCCAGCCTGGGCTGCCTTTTACGCTGCTTTGCTGCAGAACAGCGACCCCTCCAGGCTCTGCTCACACAGTCACCAGCATGTCGAATCACTCCCAGCTGAATCCCCGAATGCTGTGCCCAGCCATCCATGAACTGCATACAGAGCGACACTTGTATATCCCTCAGCCCCAGCCTTGCACCCCAGAAATGCGCATCTTGTACTGTCCGCACACCCCTGAACAATGCAAGCTCATAAGTCCATCATTTCACCAAAGGAAAAGTATTATAGGCACCAGTATCATTGACCTGAGCAGAGATTCTCAAGCACCTCAGCCAAAACACCCTGATTTAGATGAAACAATAAAACGAGTTTATTAGCTAGAGAAAGATAGATTTTAAGTGATTACAAGTGGGAAGGCTTAGAAGTCAGAATTGGTTACAAAAGGAACAACAGGGTAAGCACTCAAGCTAGTTCCTAAACTTTACCAAGGCTAATGGGTCTAAAAGCGAAAAAGGAGTTTTTCTCACCCACAAGCTTGCAGCAGTCTGTACTGGCTGGAAATCCTCCAGGCCAGGGCCACTTCCCCAGTTTAACGATGCTGCTTTTGTCTTTCAAGTGATCTAGCTACTGTGAGTAGGGATGGGGGAAGAGGTGAGGTGGAGGTCATTGTCTCCCATTCTTATATCCAACTCCCTTCTTTGAGGAGGACCCCCAACGGGGTGCAGACAAACAGTCTCTTGTGTATGTGAGGCTCAAAGCATTTCTGGGATGAAATGTAAATGCTTGGTTTATAGCATTCCCCATGCTGGCGGATGGCCAGTTAAGCAGGTGATGGCACTTTATCACTTTGCTGGCATGCTAAGGTGTCTGAGAAATGGGTTTGTGGGCATTGCCCAGAACTCCCACAGACTTCAGTAACAATCGTGTAGCAAAATCTCATAATTTTACATGCCATGTTTTTACACACATTTTAACAAGACAATAATATTCAGCAGGTTATGAGTTTTCAAATGATAGCTCACAAGGCATACTTTGTACAAAACATATCATAACCATATCAAAGTAATGCACATGTGGAACAGGGTGACACAGTTCCTCTCTCTAGCCCACTCTGGTCAGGTGCAGACATGCCAACTCTCGTGATTTGATTGCCAGAGATGTGATTTCTGAGTAAAATTATGCCTCACTCATGATCTCCCAATAGAACTCTCAAATGTCAGGGGTTTTTCTCTGCCATGGTTGAACATTTGCAAGTTCTATCACCAGATCGTGAGTGAGGATTAATTTTACTTAGAAATCGCTGTCAGCCCCGGGGATGGATGGGATTCCTGCTGTCAGCCCCACAAGAGGCTCTGGCTGTCAGCCCTGGGCAGCTGCTCCCCCGACAGCCTGGGAGGTGGGAGAGGGGACCCCACTGCAGCCCCCGCAAGCCTGGGGAAGGTGAGGAACCCTAAGTGCAGAGGTGAGGCTGGGAGAGCTGCTATGGCCTGGGGGCTGCAGGGGGCTGAAGTGAAGAGGGTGGGGCTGATGAAGTGGGGGGGCTGTATTGATTGTGGGTTCTGAGCAGAAGGGATGAGTGCTGGGAGGGTGAACTAAGGGCAATGGGGGTTGATGGGGTGGGAGGCTGAAATGATGGAGGCTATGGGCTGAGCTGTTGGGAGGCAGAATTGAGGGGGGTTAGGTGGGAACAGAACTGATGGGGGACTGGAGAACAGGATTAATTGCCGGTGGATGTGGGGGTGAGAGCTGCTGCCATGGGGGCCAAAAATCCCCATATACAGTACCTGTGGGAGAGTGGGCACCACGAATTGTCACATGCACACATCCAGTTAGAACACACTGAGCAGATTTCAGCTATGAACATGCCCTGCCATCATATTGTCATGTCAACAGCCCTAAGCCGTTCAGTCCAGACCAGGCTATTGGTGCCACCTTGCCTGATTTTATGAACAATTTTATGTAAGAGGCTGAGCTGCAGGGTGGGTTTGATTGAAATCAAATTGATTTAAATCACTAGTCAGGAAGACTCGATTTAATCATGGATTTCTACATAAAAGTGCATTCTTGTTGGTTGGTATAACTTTAATACATTCTTCACAAATCAGAGATAGATGTAGGTTTCATTTTTAGAAGATACACACTATAGATTTTTAAAATGATTTATTTTGAAAACTTTTCAGATTAGTTTTACAGCTATATTAGAAAATGAATGTTTTTTTGGTTATTTCATTTACCAAAGGTAATTGAAGCAGATATTTATGAAGTCACTGGGAGGTGAACTATCTCCAATTCAACAGGTTAATCATTAATATTTGGAGGGTTTGCTTGCCAGGCTGTATTAGGAGGAGAACATCACCAGACAGACATTTAAATTGTTTTATTTAACTAAAACAACAACATTATGTATCTTGGATTTTTTTCTTCAACAGAAAACATATAATACTGTAACAAAACAAGCATATGAATTTTTTAATTTAGTTAAACATTCAAGTTTTTTAAATCAGTTTTGTTTTTGTTAAAATTGTTTTTAACTAAAATAGTTAAATGAAATATTTTAAAAAAATAAACAAATTAAATCAACTGTGTCAGCCAGGTTGTTGGTGTCATTAGGCATGACTCTAGGTAACTCAGGAGGGTGGAAAAACCACAGTGTCAATGAAGCCTTTTTGTAGTAGGCCTGAATGAACTAAAGTCACTCCATGTCTGACCAAAGCGCTTCCATGTTTATGTTTAAACTTTAATTGACCTAACAGGCCGGCAACAAAGAATGGTTCTCAGTTACAACACCTGTACCAGCAAAGAGGGAGTAAAACAAGATAACGGTTCACAGAAGAGTTACTAACGAGCTAAAGTGGTTTTTGCCAAGTATGATTTAACCTGCTTAATGTAATTGCTATTGCAAAGTGTATTTGGTACATGGGAATAGACGGAAGGGGGAAGCAGGGGGGGTAAGGGGAAGGAGTGTGGGGGGTAATGGGGAATGCTTAGCTGAAGTTATGTATAAAGAGAGAAAAACCGCTTGTATCTGTGTGCAGGATTTGAGATGCTTTTTCTCCCTGGCACCTTTTTGGGCTCAAATAAACCTGGTTTGCTTCTCCACCCTGGTGTGTTAATTAGTGCGGCGCACACCGGGCAACGAACCCTCACTGTTGCTGTCCTCGGCCCTTTGTGCCGGCAACAAGGTCAACATGAGAAACTTAAAATATTGGCAAAAAAAACAGGAGTACTTGTGGCACCTTAGAGACTAACAAATTTATTTCAGCATGAGCTTTCGTGAGCTAAAGCTCACTTCTTCGGATGCATAGAATGGAACACACAGACAGGAGATATTTATACATACAGAGAACATGAAAAGGTGGAAGTATGCATACCAACAGGCAGAGTCTAATCAATTGAGATGAGCTATCGTTAGCAGGAGGGAAAAAAACTTTTTGAAGTGATAATTAAGATGGCCCATAGAAGGTGTGAGGAGAACTTAACATAGGGAAATAGATTCAATTGGTGTAATGACCCAACCATTCCCAGTCTTTGTTTAAACCACAGTTAATTGTATCTAGTTTGCATATTAATTCAAGTTCAGCAGTCTCTCTTTGGAGTCTGTTTTTGAAGTTTTTTTGTTGCAAAATTGCCACCTTCAAGTCTGTCACTGAGTGGTTAGAAAGGTTGAAGTGTTCTCCCACTGGTTTTTGAATGTTATGATTCCTGATGTCAGATTTGTGTCCATTTATTCTTGAGACTGTCCGGTTTGGCCAATGTACATGGCAGAGGGGCATTGCTGGCACATGATGGCATATATCACGTTGGTAGATGTGCAGGTGTGATGGTGTGTCTGATGTGATTAGGTCCTGTGATGGTGTCACTTGAATGGATATGTGGACAGAGCTGGCATCGGGCTTTGCTGCAAGGATAGGTTCCTGGGTTAGTGTTTATGTTGTATGGTGTGTGGTTGCTGGTGAGTATTTGCTTCAGGTTGGGAGGCTGTCTATAAGCGAGGACTGGCCTGTCTCCCAAGATCTGTGAGAGTGAGGGATCATCTTTAAGGATAGGTTGTAAATCTTTGATGATGCGCTGGAGAGGTTTTAGTTGGGGGCTGTAGGTGATGGCTAGTGGTGTTCTGTAATTTTCTTTTTTAGGCCTGTCCTGTAGTAGGTGGCTTCTGGGTACTCTTCTGGCTCTGTCAATCTGTTTTTTCACTTCAGCAGGTGGGTATTGTAGGTTTAAGAATGCTTGATAGAGATCTTGTAGGTGTTTATCTCTGTCCGAGGGATTGGAGCAAATACGGTTGTATCTTAGAGCTTGGCTGTAGACAATGGATCGTGTGGTGTGTCCGGGATGGAAGCTGGAGGCATGTAAGTAAGTATAGCGGTCAGTGGGTTTCCGGTATAGGGTGGTATTTATGTGACCATCGTTTATTAGCACAGTAGTGTCTAGGAAATGGACCGCTTGTGTGGATTGGTCTAGGCTGAGGTTGATGGTGGGATGGAAATTGTTAAAATCTCGGTGGAATTCCTCGAGGGCTTCTTTTCCATGAGTCCAGATGATGAAGATGTCATCAATGTAGCGCAAGTAGAGTAGGGGTGTTAGTGAACGAGAGTTAAGGAAGCGTTGTTCTAAGTCAGCCATAAAGATGTTGGCATACTGAGGGGCCATGCGGGTACCCATAGCAGTGCCACTGACTTGAAGATATATATTGTCCCCAAATGTGAAATAGTTGTGGGTGAGGACAAAGTCACAAAGTTCAGCCACCAGGTTAGCCGTGATATTATCGGGATACTGTTCCTGATGGCTTGTAGTCCATCTTCGTGTGGAATGTTAGTGTAGAGGGCTTCCACATCCATAGTGGCCAGAATGGTGTTTTCTGGAAGATCACTGATGGATTGTAGTTTCCTCAGGAAGTCAGTGGTGTCTCGAAGATAGCTGGGAGTGCTGGTGGCATACGGCCTGAGGAGAGAGTCCACATAGCCAGACAATCCTGCTGTTAAAGTACCAATGCTTGAGATGATGCCAGGATTTCCAGGTTTATGGATCTTGGGTAGCAAATAGAATACACCTGGTCGGGGTTCCAGGCATGTGTCTGTATAGATCTGTTCCTGTGCTTTCTCAGGGAGTTTTTTGAGCAGATGGTGTAGTTTCTTTTGGTAATCATCAGTGGGATCAGAGGGTAATGGCTTGTAGAATGTGGAGTTAGAGAGTTGCCTGGCAGCCTCTTGTTCATATTCCGACCTATTCATGATGACGACAGCACCTCCTTTGTTTCCAAAATATTGGCTTCTGCAGCTAACTCAGTTGTCTTCACCTTCATTTTCCTGTTTGTTCATAATCTGGAAAAGAAAAACAAGCTTTCCTGCTTTTTCAGGTCTCAAACGATTTCTCAATTTGGAATGAATTAGTCCAAAGGAAGAAAGTATTCTTTCTACACCGGCAGAAGAAGCTACTGCTGTTAAAAGTGAGATTATCACTTCAACAGTCTCTGAATCCAAGAGCTTAAGTGACTTTCATCTGTTCAATGGTGTGACTGTCTCTAAAACATCATCAGCAAACATATATTTCTTGAATGTATTTTTATTCCCAAACTGGGTCTCTTTTACGGCCTGCTGCCAGGATAGGTTTTCCCTTCTAGTGAGAGAATGGTATGCTAGATCTCAAATCAATGAAGGCTACACTCGGAAAGACCTCAAGACTTCTGGAATATGCTGCTCAAACAGTTTCTCTTTTCTTTCTGCTGCCTGTCGCTCCCTTCTCACATTTATCCCACGAGCCCAAGGCTCCCACGATCAGGGTGTGTACCTGGACTTCATAGCCCTGGGCTCTCAAAGTCTCGGCCAGTGGGGTGTACTTCGACTCCTTTTGTGCTCAGGCCTCCTGGAAGACTGGTGACCGGTTTTCGAAAGGCACCGTGACGTCTACCAGGAGGACCTTCTTCTTTTCTGCATCTGTCACGATGATGTCGGGTCGCAGTCGGCTGTCTGTCCCGGGGATGGCGGAGTTGACGGTGATCTTCCCCAGGGACGGCGGGACGGCTTTCACTAGCCGGTTCTGGATGGCGCTGTGGGGGTGCCGCCGCACGCGGGCGCTGTGGGGGATGGAAGGGGTGGCTGTTTGTGGAGGGTGGGGGTGTTGTGGGAAGGACAGGCGGGCGCTGAGGTGGCTGTTTGTGGAGGGTGGGGGTGTTGTGGGAAGGACAGGCGGGCGCTGTGTGGGATTGAAGGGGTGGCTGTTTGTGGAGGGTGGGGGTGCTGTGGGAAGGACAGGCGGGCGCTGTGGGGGATGGAAGGTGGCTGTTTGTGGAGGGTGGGGTGTTGTGGGAAGGACAGGCGGGCGCTGTGGGGATGGAAGGTGGCTGTTTGTGGAGGGTGGGGTGTTGTGGGAAGGACAGGCGGGCACTGAGTGGGATTGAAGGGTGGCTGTTTGTGGAGGGTGGGGTGTTGTGGGAAGGACAGGCGGGCGCTGTGGGGATGGAAGGGTGGCGGTTTGTGGAGGGTGGGGGTGTTGTGGGAAGGACAGGCGGGCGCTGTGGGGGATTGAAGGGGTGGCTGTTTGTGGAGGGTGGGGGTGCTGTGGGAAGGACAGGCGGGTGCTGTGCGGGATTGAAGGGGTGGCTGTTTGTGGAGGGTGGGGGTGTTGTGGGAAGGACAGGCGGGCGCTGTGCGGGATTGAAGGGGTGGCTGTTTGTGGAGGGTGGGGGTGTTGTGGGAAGGACAGGCGGGCACTGAGTGGGATTGAAGGGGTGGCTGTTTGTGGAGGGTGGGGGTGTTGTGGGAAGGACAGGCGGGCGCTGTGCGGGATTGAAGGGGTGGCTGTTTTAGGAGTGTGGGGTGCTGTGGGAAGGACAGGCGGGCGCTGTGGGGATTGAAGGGTGGCTGTTTGTGGAGGGTGGGGGTGTTGTGGGAAGGACAGGCGGGCGCTGTGAGGGATTGAAGGGTGGCTGTTTGTGGAGGGTGGGGTGCTGTGGGAAGGACAGGCGGGTGCTGTGGGGATTGAAGGGTGGCTGTTTGTGGAGGGTGGGGGTGTTGTGGGAAGGACAGGCGGGCACTGAGTGGGATTGAAGGGGTGGCTGTTTGTGGAGGGTGGGGGTGTGGTGGGAAGGACAGGCGGGCGCTGTGCGGGATTGAAGGGTGGCTGTTTGTGGAGGGTGGGGTGTTGTGGGAAGGACAGGCGGGTGCTGTGGGGGATTGAAGGGGTGGCTGTTTGTGGAGGGTGGGGGTGTTGTGGGAAGGACAGGCGGGCGCTGTGGGGGATGGAAGGGGTGGCTGTTTGTGGAGGGTGGGGGTGCTGTGGGAAGGACAGGCGGGCGCTGTGGGGATTGAAGGGTGGCTGTTTGTGGAGGGTGGGGGTGTTGTGGGAAGGACAGGCGGGCCCTGAGGTGGCTGTTTGTGTTGGGTGGGGGTGTTGTGGGAAGGACAGGCGGGCGCTGTGGGGGATTGAAGGGGTGGCTGTTTGTGGAGGGTGGGGGTGTTGTGGGAAGGACAGGCGGGCGCTGTGCGGGATTGAAGGGGTGGCTGTTTGTGGAGGGTGGGGGGGTTGTGGGAAGGACAGGCGGGCGCTGTGGGGGATTGAAGGGGTGGCTGTTTGTGGAGGGTGGGGGTGCTGTGGGAAGGACAGGCGGGTGCTGTGGGGGATTGAAGGGGTGGCTGTTTGTGGAGGGTGGGGGTGCTGTGGGAAGGGCAGGCGGGCGCTGTGGGGGATGGAAGGGGTGGCTGTTTGTGGAGGGTGGGGGTGTTGTGGGAAGGACAGGCGGGCACTGAGTGGGATTGAAGGGGTGGTGTTGTTACTGGGAGGGGGTTTGGCGTCTGTGGAGAGCAGACACGAACTGTCTGGCCCAGGGGTGGCAAGGAGCTATGCTAGCTTGGCTAGGAGGATGCAGTTGTTACCAGGGCAGGGGAGGGGACGTGGTGTTACTGGGGCTGAGGAAGGGTGTAGTGGCTGCTGCTGGGTGTTGTTATGCAGGTGCTTTGGAAAACGGGCTGCAGGGGCCCATCCTGCAGTGGGGCTGGACTCAATCGCATTTTCCCCTCAATGTCTAGAAAACCTTCAGCCACACATTCTGCAATTCAGATTAAAACCAGAGTGATCTGGTTCGTTCATGGAGCATGGGTCCACCAAGGGCTATTAGCTGGGAATGGGTGACGGGATGGATCACTTGCTGATTCCTGATCTGTTCATTCCCTCAGGGGCACCTGGCATTGGTCACTGTCAGCAGACAGGACACGGGGCTGTATGGACCTTTGGTCTGACCCAGTGTGGCCATTCTAATGATCTCTTCTAGGAAGCCTGGTGTGTGGTTTTTTTTGCGGGGGGCGGGGAGGAGGAGGAGGAGAATCACCTTTTCCCCTCCCCCCACTGCTTATCGCTCTGGCCCCACTGTCTTCTAGCTACTTTGACTTTCAGGGACCTGAATGCGGAGCCATGGTACATGCACATCGGGCACTAGCAGGGCACACAGCAGAGCAGCCACTCGCAGTGACAGTAGTGGCTCATCTTGGGGCCCTTGCACACATCACATGCTCAGAGGTTAAGGCAGGAAGTGACCATTAGATTGTGACTTCCTGCGTTGCAGAGGCTGGAGAACTGAAGCCAGTGACTCCTGTACAGAGTGAGCCCAATACTGTGTGTCTGGCTAAGCCTCAGCCAGAAAAACATTCAGGGCTGAAAATGCCTGTAACCGCTCTGCTCTGCCCAGGCTCCAAGCGGTGCCCATAATCCTAGTATCTGCCAGGTGCTGCAAGCCCTCGGCTGCAGCCCAAAGGGTCTGACCGGCCTGGGAGTCTCCACCGTGCAGAGGGGCTCTGGGTGTGAATCTAGCGGCAGCAGCCTCATCGCATGGTGCTTCAGTGGAGTGTGCCATCATCTAGTGGAGGAAACACCACTTGGGCTGCCTGGCTGCGAGGTGTCAGCCCAGCATCTGCCTGTGCTTGGCTGGCCAACCCGTCTCCCCTGCCACCACAGTACTGAGCCTTTGCAAAGTGGGTGTATTACGGCCAGGCCCCAGCATGCTGGGTCATGCATGGATTCAGTGAGAGACAGGCCCGCTCCCAGGGCTCACAGGCCCAATGGACACACGGGGTCTCAGCTAGGCTAGCCAGTCCCATGTTTCCTCTTCCATCCCCCCCGGGTCTCACAGCTGGCTCAGGGCCTGCCGCAGAGATGGCAGGAAGCTGAGCTCCAGGGTTCAGGCCCCAGGCTGCTCTGCGAAGGGTAAGAGTTCCTGGGATGCAGGAACAAGCCCTGGTAACCCCACGGGCAGGAGAGGGGACCAAGGGGAAGGAAGCACGACTGTACCTCTCCCCTCAGTGTAGGGCCTGCGCTCTCCCTGCACCGAAGGGTTGGAATCTGGTGGGGGGAACATGGGGAAGCACAGCAGGGCCAAGGGAGAGAGAAGAGGGAACAAAGAATTGAAAGCTCATGCACCTCGTACAAGAAGAGCAGGGAACAGACGGAGCGGAAATGCCAGTGAATAATCACGATTACAGCGTCCCTGGTGTCACAGGGACTTGGTGGGATCATTCCCATGGCTGGGTACAGCTTGTTCAGGGAGCACAGGCAGGGGGAAAAGGGAGGAGGTGTTGCCTTGTATCTCAAAGCTGTACACACTGCACTGAGGTTGAGAGAAGTGGGAGGCAGACCCGCTGACTGTCTCTGGGTGAGGATGAAGGGGATAAAAACCAAGGGCGATGTCATAGTAGGTGTCTCCTCTGGACCACCTAACCAGGGAGAAGAGGCGGATGAGGCTTTTTTAAAATCACTAACCAAATTATCCAAAGCCCAGGACTTGGTGGTGATGGGGGACTTCGGCTACCCAGGCAGCTGTTAGGAAAATAACACAGCAGGGCACTGATTATCCACCAAGTTCTTGGAATGCAACGGAGACAACTTTTTATGGACTGCAAGAAGGCAGACTTTAGCAAACTCGGGGAATTGGTAGGTAGGAGCCCGTGGGAAGCAAGTCTAAGGGGGAAAAGAGTTCAGAGAGTTGTCTCCTTTAAAAAATTGCTGTTTTTAAGGGCACAAGAGCAAACTATCCCAGTGCATAGGAAAGATCGGCAGCCTGAACCCCCCAAAAATCATACAAAAAGGGGAAACTAGGTCACATTATGGAAGGATGCATCTAAAAACAGATATGCATGTAGGGACAAAATTAGAAAGGCACAAAATGAGAAGATATAGGATAACAAGAAAAGTTTTAACAAATACTTTAGAACAGAGGGAAAGACCAAGGACAGAGTAGGCCCATTACTCAAGGAGGAAGGAAAGACAATAGAAGAAAATGCAGCAATGACCAAAGCATTAGATGCCTTTTTTATTTCAGTTTTCACCAAAAAAGTTAGCAGTGATCAGGCTACTAACATGGTGAACATCAGCGTAAACGGGGTAGGGTCTGAGGCTAAAATAGGGGGGAAAAAAAGTTAAGAATTGCTTGGGCAAGTGAGCTTTTCTTCAAGTGGGCAGGGCCTGATGAAATACGTCCTAGGGTAAGCGGGGGAATGGTCCCACTATTGTGAGGAACTTTCCTGGTGTATACACGACCCCGGTGAAATGGACTAGCAAAAGGATTCATAGAATCTAGGACTGGAAGGGACCTCGAGAGGTCATCGAGTCCAGTCCCCTGCCCTCATGGCAAGCCCAAATACTGTCTAGACCATACCTGATAGACATTTATCTATCTGAGTCCTCACTCCCACTTTCTTTACCCAGAGGCCTCCCTGCCCTCGAGGACTCTCCTGCCACTCTCCTGTCTGGCAGAGTCCTCATAACCCCAACAAGGCTGGGCCCAGGATTCCTGGGGGGCTCGACCCCCAACCTTGTCGTAGTCACTCATGGCAGGGGCTAGGGTGTCCCTACTCTGGGGTGCTCTGTCTGCACTGAAAGCTTCCCTGACCCCCTGATCATTGCATACAGCTCAGAGCAAATATAATTTATTAAACAGCAACCAATTTAAAAAAAAAAAGGAAAAAATGGGAAAGGTGACGGGAAAACCCGTCACACCAGTCTGTGGCACAGGGATGTCACAGCCAGCGTCTCTGGGATGTCAGGGCAGTTCACAGTCTGTTCCTCCCACATCCCAGGCCCCTGCCCAGGCCCTGGCTGTGCTGCAGGGATGCTGCGGGTTGGACACTTGCTCTGGCAGTGGCCACACGCTCTCAGGCTCTAGGTGGCAGGACCCTTCTTCCCAGCATCGACCCCCCCCCATTGGGGTTACGATCCCTCGCCCCCTACCCCCACAAGTCTGGCCTGCATGGCCTCTTGGCTGATGGCATTTCCCTGCGCTGGGCCGACTGCACAGGGCCCCCTCGCTCCCCCCAGCTGCTGAGGACACTCAGCTCCAGGCTGCTCCAGCCCCAGCTCCAGCTCCACCACTCTGCCTCCAGCTCCAGTCCCATCCTGCCTCCAGCTCCCTGGGCTGCTTCTCTGGCCCGTCTGGATCTGGCCCAGCCCTGCTCCCCAGCTCAGCTTGGGCCCCTGCTCTCTCCTTAGCTCAGCCCCACTCTGTCTGACCCAGGCAATTCCAGTTCACACAGAGGACAGGGCCCCTCTGGCCTCCTGACTCCCTGATTATCCTGCCCGCCCTGTCAATCAGGCTGACCTGGAGCACTGGCCTCTCCCCATTGTTCCTGGGAACTGTCAGTCTCAGAATCATGATTTCCCATTGACCCCTCCCCTTTTGGCACTAGGAGCTAGCAACCAACCCCCCCCCCCCCCCCGGCCCAAGTTTTAATAAGGGGACAACTGTCCCCTTACACTAGAATACTTGAGGAACTGGCTGAAGAGAGCTCGGAGCCATTTGAGAAACTCATGGAGGATGGGAGAGATCCCAGATGACTGCAAAGAAGTATTATGTTTATCCATCTATTAAAAGAGGAATAAGGACACCACAGGGAATTACAGACCAGTCAGCTTAACTTTGGTACCTGGAAGATAATGCAGCAAATAATCGAACAGTCAATGTGTAGCCAGTTAGAAGATGATGAGGTGATAAGTAAGTCAGCATGAATTTGTCAAGAACAAATCATGTCAACCCAACATAATCGCTGGCAGGGTGACAAGCCTTAGGGCTGTGGGGAGCAGTAGATGTGGTACATCTTGACTCTAGTGAGGCTTTTGGTGTTATCTTGTAGTAAGAGGAGGCCCTGAAACATAAACCCTTATATCAGAGGCCCAGTATGAGGCCTAAGGCCTGAGCTAAAGTAATGGGCAAGACTTTGCTAACATAAAGCAAAGCGAAGCTGTGAGCCAGAGGCAGGCCCTGCTCACAGAAGCTGGCAAGGAAAGGGCTGATGTTGCAAAAATACACATACCTAAAAGATACTGGCCACTGGAGATATAAACGTGCCAGGATAGTACCAAGAACACTCGGATACTTGCACATTCCACACAGATAACAAGGTGAGAGGCGGCACCCTAACATGCAGAGGGGTTGTACTTCAATATGTCAGGAGTGATGTGTAATTTGTTTGTACCTGTGTATAAGAATGCACCCCTGAGGAGTTTCAGAGGGGTAGCCATGCTAGTCTGTATCAGCAAAAACAACGAGGAGTCCTTGTGGCACCTTAGAGACTAACAAATTTATTCGGGCATAAGCTTTCGTGGGCTAGAACCCACTTCATCAGCCCACGAAAGCTTATGCCCGAATAAATTTGTTAGTCTCTAAGGTGCCACCTGAGGAGTGGTCTTTGTCTGGCCTACGGGGCAGTGGTAAGTCCCTCCAGTGACTGAGCCGTAGGAATCGCGATCTAACATGACAGAAAACCACGAGCTAGGGAACACCTGTAACCCCTCCCTGCAAATCCCCACGATGTTTAAAAAATATAATGGGGAAGAAACATGAAATGTAATTTGTAAGGCTAGGGCAGGGACAATAGCCTTGAAATGTAGACTATTGCAAACTATGGCTGTTAAATGGTTAAAACAGCACGCCACAAAATGGCAGGGCAAGTAACAGTAACAAAGACAGAGTTAAAAGAATCAAAAGAAGCTGCACAGCCCTGGAATGCTCCCACCCCCCTTGCAGGGTGGCAAGCAACCCAGAGACAACCAGCAGAGGAAAACAGAATAAAACATTGAAAACAGCTGTAAGAAATCTACAGAAAACCGATGTCCCATCTCCTGTTATCAATAGTTGTGGTCAACAGCAGGCTTCAGGAAGCTCCCCCGTGCCTGAAGAATGGGGACAAAAGTGGAAAAAGGTGGCCTAGAAAAATTAACAGATGAAACGGGGTCCACTGCAGTGCAACCACCACCTTATAATAAAAGCCAGGTTCCGATTAAACTTAACTGAGACCTAGACTGGTGCCTGTCAGAACGGGACAAGTAAGTGCACAGATGGAAAAAGTAGCACACAAGACTTTCACTGAATTGGTAAATCAGATGAAGGAAAAAATGGAACAGTTCACAGAGCACATTAGGAGACAGGAGCTGCAACTCAATCGCAGGGGAGTGTATACAAAAGAATTTCAAAGTAAAAAACCAAAATTAAGCGGGTTAACACCTAAAATTGATGCATTAACACATGGAGTTGCCCCAAAACAGTTAACTGCAGCAAAAAAGAGCACTCCCACCATCCATTTGGCATGCACACAAAAGCAACAGATGCTGGAGGAACAAATTCAGGTTTTACAAGAGCAGATAATTACCCCCACTCTCATCTCAGAGCCAGGATAAAAACTCAGGGTGCGGTTTCTCAACTGCTTTTACCCACAGAACCACACTCCGTGCTCATATCTAAAAATAGAACCTTCTTTCTCAAATATTTGTACATACTGGTTAAGTTTTTTTCCTTTATATGCTTTCTCAGTTTGCTAAACTCGCTGCTGCTGCCTGTACTTTCAAATACCTTGATAGAGTTAATCTCTCTTGGCTCATGTCTCACTACCTTCCTAGGTTGCTCTTCACCCTCCCTCCCCCCACCTCTCATAGAATCATAGAATATCAGGGCTGGAAGGGACCTCAGGAGGTATCTAGTCCAACCCCCTGCTCAAAGCAGGACCAACCCCAACTAAATCATCCCAGCCAGGGCTTTGTCAAGCCTGACCTTAAAAACCTCTAAGGATGGAGATTCCACCACCTCCCTAGGGAACCCATTCCAGTGCTTCACCACCCTTCTAGTGAAAAAGTTTTTCCTAATATCCAACCTAAACCTTCCCCACTGCAACTTGGGACCATTGCTTCTTGTTCTGTCATCTGCTACCACTGAGAACAGTCTAGATCCATCCTCTTTGGAACCCCCCCTTCAGATAGTTGAAAGCAGCTATCAAAACCCCCCTCATTCTTCTCTTCTGCAGACTAAACAATCCCAGTTCCCTCAGCCTCTCCTCATAAATCATGTGTCCCTTCTGCAGACTAAACAATCCCAGTTCCCTCAGTCTCTCCTCATAAATCATGTGTCCCAGCCCCCTAATCATTTTTTTCCCCTCCATTGGACTCTTTCCAAATTTTCCACATCCTTCTTGTAGTGTGGGGCCCAAAACTGGACACAGTACTCCAGATGAGGCCTCACCAATGTCGAATAGAGGGGAATGATCATGTCCCTCGATCTGCTGGCAATGCCCCTACTTATACAGCCCAAAATGCCGTTAGTCTTCTTGGCAACAAGGGCACACTGTTGACTCATATCCAGCTTCTCATCCACTGTAACCCCTAGGTCCTTTTCTGCAGAACTGCTGCCCAGCCACTCGGTCCCTAGTCTGTAGCAGTGCATGGGATTCTTCTGTCCTAAGTGCAGGACTCTGCACTTGTCCTTGTTGAACCTCATCAGATTTCTTTTGGCCCAGTCCTCTAATTTGTCTAGGTCCCTCTGTATCCTATCCCTACCCTCTAGCGTATCTACCACTCCTCCCAGTTTAATGTCATCTGGAAACTTGCTGAGAGTGCAATCCACGCCATCCTCCAGGTCATTAATGAAGATATTGAACAAAACTGGCCCCAGGACCAAACCTTGGAGCACTCCACTTGATACTGGCTGCCAACAAGACATGGAGCCATTGGTCACTACCCGTTGAGCCCGATGATCTAGCCAGCTTTCTATCCACCTTATAGTCCAATCATCCAGTCCATATGCCTTTAACTTGCTGGCAAGAATACTGTGGGAGACCGTATCAAAAGCTTTGCTAAAGTCAGGAATAATACGTCCACTGCTTTCCCCTCATCCACAGACCCAGTTATCTCCTCATAGAAGGCAATTAGATTAGTCAGGCATGACTTGCCTGTTCCTGATCACTTTCCTCTCCTCCAAGTGCTTCAGAATTGATTCCTTGAGGACCTGCTCCATGATTTTCCCAGGGACTGAGGTGAGGCTGACTGGCCTGTAGTACCCCGGATCCTCCTTTTTCCCTTTTTTAAAGATGGGCACTACATTAGCCTTTTTCCAGGCATCCGGGATCTCCCCCAGTCGCCATGAGTTTTTGAAGATAATGGCCAATGGCTCTGCAATCACATCCACCCACTCTTTTAGCACCCTCGGATGCAGTGCATCCGGCCCCATGGATTTGTGCTCGTCCAGCTTTTCTAAATAGTTCTGAACCACTTCTTTCTCCACAGAGGGCTGGTCACCTCCTCCCTATGCTGTGCTGCCCAGTGCAGTAGTCTGGGAGCTGACCTTGTTTGTGAAGACAGAGGCAAAAGAATCATTGAGTACATTAGCTTTTTCCACATCCTCTGTCACTAGGTTACCTCCCTCATTCAATAAGGGGCCCACACTTTCCTTGACTTTCTTCTTGTTGCTAACATACCTGAAGAAACCCTTCTTGTTACTCTTAACATCCCTTGCTAGCTGCAACTCCAAGTGTGATTTGGCCTTCCTGATTTCACTCCTGCAGTGGTTTCCCCAGGAATTGAAATTAGGGGAGGTGTTTGAATTTACAGGGCTGTGTGTGTCAGGGACGTGTGTGTGTGTGTGTGTGAGAGACTGTGAGGGTGAAGGTGGGCTGTATGGCACCATAGTAAAAACTGAAAAATGTTTCATGACCATTTTATTAGATTTAACTCGTGTTTTAAAATCATCACTCAAATTAAAGTTGGCTACTCAAGCCTTCTATGAAGCACTACTTCTACATCCTTCTTGGTTTCTTGTTATAATTTTGCACAACTCTGTTAATGAACTTGTTGAATGCAGTGCATTAATCTTTGGTGGCTTCTCGTGTGTCCAGTACTTCCATTCCTTCAGTTGATATGCTCATTAGTTCATTCACATGATCAGGCAGAAGGGGACTTCTTTCAGAACACAAAATTCTATTCAATGATGAAAAAGACACTCAACTATCGCTGTTGTGACTGTGAGTAGCAAGAGATGAATTCCTACTTCTTTCATCCCAGGAAACAGAACACAAAGATCGGGTTGAGCCACTAGTGATGATAAAAAAGAAGTTGAAGTCAAATCTTCATTCATTTGTTGTATGATGTTCCACTCTGTGTTCAAATTCTCTATTCTGTCCTGAGCACATGGCAGCCCCATTGCTGGTAGTGCCTCACTCCACTCAACTGTAGGTGTTTTATAGGACAGGGATCTGTAAAAGCTATGTATAGGTTGAGTAGAAAATCTAGAAGTCGCTGTTGTAGATTTTTAAGAATCAAGTCTGTGTACTTTTTCAGTTGTCTTAACAAACACTTCTTGTCTTCTTCACTTAAGGATTCAATATAAATGCCTTCATTAGTCAACTTCTGGACTGAAATCTTTGCTTCTTCCAGTACTTTTTCAATGGATAGCTCTCTGATTGATCCAAATGTAGCTTCTACTGCTGGACAAAGATCTACTACTTTTGTAGCAGATGCCTGGATGGCATTGTTTAATGACCCAAGTGGTTTCAACAGTAGACTTACAAGACAGAGAATGGCAATAGTCTTCTCTGAATGTAGTAGCAAAAGTCATCCACCAGCCTCACTACTTAGATCCATCCCATCTTGGTAGATACTTTCCAAAGCCAGTAATAACAGCTGGTGTAATTTTAAGACAACAGCCAAAGATCTCTCATGAGAAAGCCAGTGGGTTTTCCCAGGTTGGACTAATTTGAACTTGAAGTCCCAGTGTATCTTCTACATTTTCCAAGATATTCAGTCTTTTTGGACTCTTGCTGAAAAAAGAATATAATAAAGACATTAAATTTATAGCTTTTTAAATGTCTTTTGAAGAAACTGCAGCGTGTACTAGCGCTAGTTGGAGTAGATGGCCTCTGCAGTGTGTATAGGAGAGATTAGGGTTACACTTTTCTCTGAGCAAAGCTTGTACTCCACCATGTCTTTCAGAGAAGTTTGCACCTCCATCAAATGCACAAGCAGCCATCTGTTTGGGGTCCAATTGACAAGCATTTAACTCTTCTAAGATGTGGGTTGTCACCAGGGGCGGCTCTAGAAATTAGGCTGCCCCAGGCAGCGCGGTGTGCTGCGCCGCCCTTCCTCGGTCCCGCGGCGGGTCCCCTCTTCCCGCGGCTCCGGTTGAGCTCCCGCGGCAGGTCCACCGGAGCCCCGGACCTGCCGCAGGCAAGACTGCGGGAGCTCCACCGGAGCCGCGGGAACAGCGAACCTCCCGCGGGCACGGCTGCGGACGGTTCGCGGGTCCGGCGGCTCCGCTTGAGCTGCCGCAGTCATGCCTGCGGGAGGTCCAGCCGAGCCGCGGGACGAGCCCCCCTCCGCAGTCATGCCTGCGGCAGGTCCGGTCGTCCGCGGCTCCGGTGGACCTCCCGCAGGCATGACTGCGGCAGGTCCACCGGCCCAGCCTGCCGCCCCCTACATTTGGCCGCCCTAGGCACCAGCTTGGTTTGCTGGTGCCTAGAGCCGCCCCTGGTTGTCACAGATGCAGCCAATGTGTCTTCTGAAACTTGAACATCTAGAAATGCATCTACTGGCCTACCCCCATCAAGATAACGTACACAATGACTTAATACTTGATGCCCATCTGCATTGGTGCATTCATCAGCCATGTCTGCAAATTTTTTGACTGTGGTGAGAGAGTTCTTCACTTTTTCAACTGCTGAGTCTTTCACTGTTGCACCGCATGCTTCTAGCCAGTCAGCTGAGTTTCTTGCAGAAAGATAGTGAGCATTTGCTGGTCTTGTTCAGAACCAGTGTTCAACTTCAGGATGAACAAGTGACAATGCCCTTAACATTGGCCTCCAGTTTGTAGTGTGTGGTATCTCTTGCTTAAATAGAAAGTAGGGTGCCACAGCCATGTTTGTTCGCATGAACTGTGTTGTGTCTCCAGCATTCTTAACAGCCTCATGTGACGTTATTGATATAAACTGGGACCATATAGAACATGGTTTGCAACCAAGGTCCTGCAGTGGCACCAAATCTTAGGTAAAGGGGGTCATATAAGGTGTCTAAGAGCAGGTTCTGGGTTGCTGGTTAGGATTATGCTGTCTGTATGTCTGTGTATCATTTTGTAGTTGAAGTTATAAGTATTGGCTCTGTACTGTCTGTATTTTATATTGTGCTCTGCTTCTGGGTGACACTGCAGACAAGTTGGTGTTAGCTCTGCCCAGCCTGCTTGATGGCCCATTAAGGACCATCAGCTACACAATTGACCCATGGAGAGAAGGCAGACACGCCTTGTGACTCAGCAAAGTGCAGGGACTGGCCCATGTGACTCCAGACTCCATTTTGCTGTAATTTTCCACAGTAAGGACAAAGAGGTTCTTACACCTGGAAGAGCCTATATAAGGCTGATGCCTCATCTCCATCTTGTCTTCAGTCCTGCTTCATACCTCTGGAGGGACTTTGCTACAAGCTGAAGCTCTACACAAGGGACTGATGACCCATCCCAGCTGGGGATGTTCGAGAGACTTGATTTGAACCTGCAGTTTATGCCATCACTGCTGCAAGCCTGAACTAAGAACTTTGCCATTACTGTATGTAACTGATTCCATTTAACCAATTCTAGCTCTCATCTCTACCTTTTTTCCGTTATGAATAAACCTTTAGATTTTAGATTCTAAAGGATTGGCAACAGCGTGATTTGTGGGTAAGATCTGATGTGTATATTGACCTGGGTCTGGGGCTTGATTCTTTGGAATCGAGAGAACCATTTTCTTTTATTGGGGTGTTGGTTTTCATAACCATTCATCCCCAGGACGAGTGCACTGGTGGTGATACTGGGAGACTGGAGTGTCTAAGGAAATTGCTTATGTGACTTGTGGCTAGCCAGTGGGGTGAAACCGAAGTCCTTTTTGTCTGGCTGGTTTGGTTTGCCTTAGGGGTGGAAAAACCCTATGACTGCCCTGTTTGAGCAATTGGTCCTGAATTGGCACTCTCAGTTGGGTCCCGCCAGAACCGCATCGTCACACCTCATTAAGTACTTCTAAAATTGCTTTGAACGTGGGCATATAAGGCTTTCTGCATGTTGATGCACTCCAGAGACCTGGTCTTTTGCAGCCTTTTCACATAGTTTGTCAGCATTGGCTTTGCTGATCAGTCTGACAAACCAAGCTCCTCCACTTTTACCAGTTATAGCATTGGGAAGCTTTCCTTCTTCGTAAGCCTTTTTGCAAGAGGTGCACCAGTAGCCATCTTTTGTAACTTCAATAAATACACTTTGACTGACAAACATCGGGAACTGCCTTTAGGTTTTGGAGACACTGTTTCTTCAGTAGGTAGCTGTATTTGTGCTTCGGGCTGGTCGGATGTAGATACACCACTTGAACCTTCAGATGACATGTTGATATATTCTTGGTTCTTGATGTGTTCTTCACCTTGGTTAGTTTTTGAGGCTTTTGAGTGGAAAAATTGTTGTGTTGTTTTTTGTCTTTTCATTTTCACTTTGACCTGCAACATATAAAAGAGATATCATTCATTCATTCATTCATGCCCGTCACCCCAACCGGGGTATGGGCCGCCAACCACAGATCTCCATAGTCTTCTATCCTGGGCCATTCGCTCTAGCTGGTTCCAGGTATAGCCCATTTTTTTGCTATCAACCTGAAGGTCGCGTCGCCAGGTATTTCTTGGGCGGCCTCTTTTCCGCTTGCCTTGGGGGTTCCACTGCAGTGTCTCTGCTGCAACCTGCGCCGTCTTTCCTGACTCGTACATGGTCCTCACGTTCCATGTGCCGATGGTAATCCTCCTGGCTGCAAGAAGGGTGATCAGCTTAGTGGCTTCCTCGCGGCTTTCACCACCCAGCGTCATGCATCTTCGAGTTGAAGACCCTTCTTTTTCTAGGCTAAAAGTCTCTGTTAACTCTATTGTTGGCGTTTCTGTAGCAAGCTGATTTTTACAGGGTGGAGTTGCTAGCCCCACGCCCAACCCTCCTCCTTTACCCTGACTTGGGACAGGCAGATGGCCCCAAAGGACCTCTCTGGTGGAGTTATATAAAAGAGATATGAATAAAGTAAATGTTTTGTTAGGATAATGCAAATTTAATATAAGGATAATGCAAGTTACACCAAAACACATAACAGGTCTAAATGTCTAAAAAAATATAATTTAAACAAATGTATTTAATTAATTTTGAAAAGTAAGCCATCATAGGATAAGAGGGAAGTCCTCTAATGGATCAGTAACTGGTTAAAAGATGGGAAGCAAAGGGTAGGAATAAATTATCAGTTTTCAGAATAGAGAGAGATAAATAGTGGTATCCCTGAGGGGTCAGTACTGGGACCATTACTGTTCAACATATTCATAAATGATCTGGAAAAATGGATAAACAGTGAGATCGCAAAATTTGCAGATGATACAAAACTATTCAAGATAATTAAGTCCCAGGCAGACTGCGAAGAGTTACAAAGTGATTTCACAAAACTGGGTGACTGGGCAACAAAATGGCAGATGAAATTAAATGTTGACGAATGCAAAGTAATGCACATTGGAAAACAATCTCAAGAATACATACAAAATGATGGAGTCTGAATTAGCTGTTACCACTCAAGAAAGAGATCTTGGAGTCATTGTGGATAGTTCTCTGAAAACATCCACTCAATGTGCGGCGGCAGTCAAAAAAGCAAACAGAATGTTGGGAATCATTAAGAAAGGGATTGATGATAAGACAGAAAATATCATGTTGCCTCTATATAAATCCATGGTACGTGCACATCTGAATACTGTGTGCAGATCTGGTCACCCCATCCCAAAAAAGATATATTGGAATTGGAAAAGGTACAGAGATGGGCAACTAAAATGATCAGAGGTATGAAACAGGAGGAGAGACTAAAATGACTCGGAATTTTCAGCTTAGAAAAAGAGACGACTAAGGGAGGATATGATAGACTTCTATAAAATCTTGACTGGTGTGAAGAAAGTGAATAAGGAAGTGTTATTTAATCCTTCACATAACACAAGAACTAGCAGTCACCCAATGAAATTAATAGGCAGCAGGTTTTTAAAAAAACAAAAGGAAGTACTTCTTCACACAACATAAAGTCAACCCGTGGAACTCTTTGCCAGGGGATGGTGTGAAGACCAAAACTATAACAGGATTATGAAAAGAACTAGATAAATTTGTGGAGGATAGGCCCATCAGTGGCTATTAGCCAGGATGGGGAGGGATGCAACACCATGCTCTGAGTGTCCCTAGCCTGTTTGCCAGAAACTGGGAATGGGCAACAGGGGATGGATCACCTGATGATTACCTGTTCTGTTCATTCCCTCTGGGGCACCTGGCCGTGACCACTGTTGGAAGACAGGGTACTGGGCTATATGGACCATTGGTCTGACCCAGTATGACCATTCTTATGTAAAAAATAATTATAATAATAAAAATGTTTAGTACAGAAACTGCCCAACATAGTGACCTCTCAACATAGCAACGATGTGAGATAACAACCTTGGCAAATACTGCATTTTTAAAATCTTGGCCTATGAGGAAACATATTTATATAAGCAGCAAAGAGTCCTGTGGTACCTTATAGACTAACAGACGTTTTGGAGCATGAGCTATCGTGGGTGAATACCCACGATAGCTCATGCTCCAAAACGTCTGTTAGTCTATAAGGTGCCACAGGACTCTTTGCTGCTTTTACAGATCCAGACTAACACGGCTACACCTGTGATACTTGATATTTATATAAGTTTCCATTCCCAGTCACAAATCTAGCATTCTGGGGCAAAGTCACTAAAATATAGTCCAACAAACAAATGTTTATTTAACGTGCCCCTCACTTTTCCCTCCACCGCACCCCACTCACCGGTGTTGTCCTTGGTCAGTGGAAACTCAGAGGTGCTTTCACGTGAGTTCACTTCCCAGTGGGGGAGCAAGAAGGCACTTTGCTCGTTCCTCCAGCTGCTCACTGTTCGCTCTGCCCATGGCTGTTCATTGTGCCACCGGTCACTCCACCACACTGCTGCCAATGGCCCTGCGCAGTCACCTTCTGCTGCCACCTGCCACTGTGACCTCTGTGAGTTGGTCTCTTGAGGTTCCACCAGCTCTCAGTGATTTCAGCTGAGCTCTCAGTGGGGGAACCTCGCTGCTAGTGCAGACTGGGCTGTCTCTTTCACAGAAACACTGGCCCCACAGCCGGTCTAAGCACTTAGACCTGATTATCAGTGATTTCAGCTGCAGTGGTCACTTAACAGAACAAAAGACTGTCTATGGAGCCTAATCAGCTCTGTCTTTAAACAGTGGAGAGGGACAGGTCCCCACCCTCTCTCTTGATGCCTTCAAATCATCACAGGCTAAGTACAGTTCTACTGCCCTTTATTCATACAATAAGAACAACAATATTTCATTGCCGCCCCCTTCCCGCATTTAAGTGGTTTGTAACCCAACCCCAGCCAAAATTTATCACTTGGGCAACACAGCTCTGTGTGCTGGATACCTAGGTAGATTAAGTATCAGAGGGGTAGCCGTGTTAGTCTGGTTCTGTAGAAGCAGCAAAGAATCCTGTGGCACCTTATAGACTAACAGATGTTTTGCAGCATGAGCTTTCGTGGGTGAATACCCACTTCTTCGGATGCACTGCTTGCATCCGAAGAAGTGGGTATTCACCCACGAAAGCTCATGCTGCAAAACATCTGTTAGTCTATAAGGTGCCACAGGATTCTTTGCTGCTTCTAGGTAGATTAGTTTCAGAGTAGCAGCCGTGTTAGTCTGTATCCGCAAAAAGAACAGGAGTACTCTATGCATCCGAAGAAGTGAGCTGTAGCCCACGAAAGCTTATGCTGAAATAAGTTTGTTAGTCTCTAAGGTGCCACAAGTACTCCTGTTTTTTTAGGTAGATTAGGTGTGAATCGGAACAATCTGGTCCTGAAGCCTTTCCCCCCGGCCCCAGCTCATCACTAGCTGTCAGGGAGAGCTCATTGAGACTTTGCTTACAAATCATCATTTGAAATGATTAGGTTGGCCGACATGAATGCACTGACATTGCCATAAAAAACAACAGCTGTATAAGGCAGCTAGTCTATGTTCATACTTTTCAAATCGATGATACTTTTTCAGATACACGTATTTTATCATACACTGTATATGCTTTTAAAGTGTGTATTAATGTTTCAATTTCAATTCAAATTTCCAAACAGCCACTAAATTGGCATGTAACTAGTTCACCAAACTGGGGGCTGGGGGGGTGTTGGGGAAATTAAGGGCGGGTGTAGGGAAATCACTGCACTCCTGCATGCCTGATCAATATTTTTATACTTCTCCCTGGTCATTTGTCCCATGTTCCACTTCTTGTAAGCTTCTAGCAAGGATTTCACTGTTAAGCCAAGCTGGCACCAACACAGGATTCAGAGAAAACATTAAGAACATTCCCACTTCATGACAGCCTCTCCCCCCTTCGAGACTGAACTGAGCGAGGTCACTTCAGCCAGTGACCTGGGGAAGTTCAAACCCACCAATGTTCCCAGGGATGCTCCAGCATCTCTCCCATTCCTTGGGGTGAGGGATAGCTCAGTGGTTTGAGCATTGGCCTGCTAAACCCAGGGTTGTGAGTTCAATCCTTGAGGGGGCCACTTAGGGATCTGGGGCAAAAATTGGTCCTGCTAGTGAAGGCAGGGGGCTGGACTCAATGACCTTTCAAGGTCCCTTCCAGTTCTAGGAGATTGGCATATCTCCAATTATTACCTATTACACCAGGACAGTCCAGTCTCACGCCCTCCCTTAGGTCGGGTGGGCTTGGTGGCACTTGCAGGCCGCATGTGGGAAGGTTTATGCAGCTCGAACCCTTTTGCCAGCCCAATACGCTTGGGGTTCAAACTGGGACGGGGTCGTCTCCCAGCGCCCTGGGCTGCGATTCGGGCTCCCTTGGTTAAGAGCCCCCATCTCGGCCTTGGCCAGCGCTGGGCTTGGGCAGCCGCTCCCCACCTTGTGGCCCAGATACAACACCTCTGCCGTCCCCACCTGGCACTGTCCAGCTGTTACCGTCAGTCCCACCTCCTTGGGGCAGCCCAGCCCCCTCTTCCCCTGGGACACCTGTTCCTCCCCGGTCTGGCTAAAGATGCCCATGTTATCAGTGTCTGCCAGGGCCAGGTTCTCCATCCCCCTCACCTTGTCTAGACTCTCCCCAGGCCTAGGCATGGGGTCGGCCTCGGACACCGCGATGGCTTTAAGCTTCCGATAGTCCCCACAAAACCAGATCATCCCGTCTCCCTTGGGGACCAGCCCCATGGGTGATGCCTGTGGGCTGTTGAACGGCTAGATCCCATCTAAAGCCAGCAGGTCCTTGACCTCTCTCCAGGTTCTGGGCTGCTTTCCCAGTGACTCTGAACGGGGAACATCTGATGGGGAGATTGGCTCCCACCTCAGGGGAGAGATCCCCAGGGGGTCTGCCCCCTTCTCCTCCCAATCCTCCCCTTCCAGGTCCAGGGGCCCCCTCACTCTCCTCCCATCCAGCAGCTCGAGAGGGAAGAACCCTGTGGATTCCTGGGGCACCACCAGTTGCCTCCCGATTCCCCCCAGTTCTACTTCCCCTTGGGGAGCCCATTCCCAGTACAGGAATCCCTTCTCCCGCAGGACTCTGTCCCTGCAGCCGTCCCCAAGGGGGTTTGCAGCACGGTGACCAGCAAGTTCCCTCAGCTTCTCCAAGGAGGGATCCCTCTGCAGCTTGGTCTGGGATTCAGCGGCTGGGGAAGGGAGTGGGACCTGCTCCCTCTCGCTGGCTGGGTCTGGGGTCACAGCCCCCCTGAGCCCGGTCCCTGGTAGCTCCCTCCCTGCTGTGGAATCACTTCCCAGCAGCACGGCTGGACCAGGCAAACCTGGTTGGCAGCGGACCTGCCCTGCCTGGGTGTCCCCCCACTCAGCTGGGGTCTCAGCTCCCCCTGTGCTCAGCGCTGCCCTGGCTGTCCCAGTGGGGGCAGGCAGTGAGCTCTCTGCTCTGGTCACAGCATCAGAGCCAGCGTGAGCCCCCTCTCCGGTGTGCAGGGGGGCGGGGAGCATCTCTCCCTCCCACTCAGCCCCAGGGGTCTGGTTACAGGTAGGCAGGTATCCTGAGCCCTGCAGCCCCTCCCCCCTGCCAGCCGGGTCATTCGCATTTTCACTGACCATTTCCATCCTAGCCAATTGGTTCCCTGGATTTAAATTCAAATCCTCGGCCCTGGATCCTGTCCCAAAGAGACACAGTCACCCCCCAACAGGGCCTCCCAGCCGATATCCCAGAGAACCCCAACGACCAGCCAGCCCGACCCCTCCTGGGGCTGCACAGGGATCCGGGCCATAGGCAGGGCGAGGGGCTTCATCCCGGGGACCTTAACCCAGGTCACCCAGCCCCTCAGCATCTGTGGCTGCACCACCCAGGGCCTGACAACAGTTCTCTCTGTCCCAGGGTCTCGCCACCCCAGGCAGGTCTCCCCACTGACCCCCACCTTCCTTAACCAGGGGCAGCAATTTAGCGTTGAGGTTCCCTGTGGAACTGGCAGCCCGGGGTCTATCCCCACTCACCCTTGGGCAGCCCCCTATGTCTCTCCGCTCCACCATCGCCAGTCCATGCAGCTGCTGCTTCTCCTGCAGCTTTTCCTTGGGCTCTTGCTCTCTCTCATGGTACTCTCGCTCTCTCGGGCTCTGCTCCCATCCCATCCGTCTCCGATCCCCTGATGGGGAACCCGATCGTGAAGACCCTTGTCTGGCTGGGGACAAGACTCTCGGGGATGCCTGGCTGCTGCTCCAACTGCTCCCAGATCCTCTTGTAGCCCCATCTGGGTGAGGAATCTGCTCCTCAGAGCGGTTCTCCTCCTCCAGCTGCACGATTAACTGGGCCTTGGTGAACTTCCCCATGCGTAACCCTCTCTCTGTGCACAGGATCACAATGTCCTTCTTAAGGAGATGGTGACAGGCCATCACTGCACCGCTCCCAAGTGGCTCTGGACTCAGAGGCCTGTGTGCTCTTGGCTGCCCCATGGTTTCCAGGAAGAACCCCTGGTGTGCCAGCCCTTCTCGGGATCACCACCTCTTTGCCAGGGTCGAGCTGCAGACTCCTCCGCCCCTGGGACTGCTCCTGCAATCCCCAGGGGAACCCCACTACTGCAAAAATCCTTCTCTCTCCCAGGGTTGAGCGGCAGCTCCTCCGCCCTGAGACTGCTCGCTGCAGTCCTCAGGGGGACCCCGTTACTCCAACAGTCCTTCTCGCTGGTCACACACGCCCAGAGGTTAACCGCCCCCTGAAACCGTCCCTCTCTGAGCCTTTAGCACACCTGGTCCTCATTATCCCTCCTTTGTTTTACTGCTCCCCAGTCACTCACTGCAAGCAGCGCCATTCACGGGATGCAGTACATCCCACCGCTTAGTTGTCACGGAGTCCCCGGGCGATGCTCTGGAACTGCTCCCCACAAAGCCAGGCAGGACTTTGGGGAGCCTCCTCTCCCTTGGGGCAGCCTGTCTGCAGGGCAAGAAGCTCCCACGGCTTCACCTCCTGGGTCTCTCCTTGGAGCATTCAGCATCCTCTGCCCCTCCGTGCGCTTCCCACAGCGAGTCCCCCCAGCGGGGTCCTGGGGAAGCCATTGTGTCCTGCAGCCCCACTTTGCAGTCAGACGTGACTCTCAGCCAGCCAGTAACACAGAGGTTTATTCGATGACAGGAACAGGGTCTAAAACAGAGCTTGGTACAGTGAACGGGACCCCTCGGCCGGGTCCATTCTGGGGGGCAGTGAGCCAGACCCCCACATCTGCACTTCACTCCTCGTCCCCAGCCAGCTCCAGACTGAAACCCCCTCCAGCCCCTCCTCCTCTGCTCAGCCCCTTTCCCGGGCCAGGAGGTCACCTGATCCCTTTGTCTCCAACACCTTCCGTTGGCACCTTGCAGAGGAGGGGCCCAGGCCATCAGTTGCTAGGAGACAGAGTGCCAGGCATTTATGTACACTGGCCCTTTGCTGTAGCAATCACACACCCTTATTCCACCACCTAGATACTTAAGAACTGCATAGGGGACACTGAGGCACCAACACAGTATTCAGAGAAAACATTAAGAACATTCCCAGTTCGCCACACCTGCCATATTTACTATCCTTTCTACACATTGAGATGATCACTGGCTCCCAGGTTCCCATCCACTTTTGCTTCCCCTACTAACTCTTCTCTGTTTATGAGCAGCAGGTCAAGAAGAGCTCTGCCCGTAGTTGGTTCCTCCAGCACTTGGACCAGGAAATTGTCCCCTACACTTTCCAAAAACTTCCTGGATTGTCTGTGCACTGCTGTATTGCTCTCCCAGCAGATATCAGGGTGATTAAAGTCTCCCATGAGAACCAGGGCCTGTGATCTAGTAACTTCTGCTAGTTGCCAGAAGAAAGCCTCGTCCACCTCATCCCCCTGATCTGGTGGTCTATAGCAGACTCCCACCACGACATCACCCTTGTTGCTCACACTTCTAAACATGTGCCAAGATGGTACCAAGAACACTCCGATACTTGCACATTCCCCACGGATAACAAGGTGAGAGGTGGCACCCTAACACACAGAGGGATTGTACCTCAATATGTCAGGAGTGATGTGTAATTTGTTTGTACCTGTGTATAAGAACACACCCAAGGAGTGGTCTTTGTCTGGCCTAGGGGGCAGTGGGGTGTCCCATCACTGACTGAGCCGGTCCATTGCCAGGGAGCACAGATGTACCAGCAGAACTGTAGACATCTGAGCCGGGGAGCTAGAGACTGTATTTCGTTGGCAATAAACCTGGCTGGGTGCCTTCGTACCTTATCAGAATCTGTGGTCATTGTGGGTTTTCTCAGGATCTGCTGTGCCAGTGACCTGCAGAGCTGGGGCAGCACACGGAGGGAACACGCACGCAGCCGACAGCTACAACCCTGAACAGAGCAGAGCACCACACCAGTGACTTCTGACGACAATCTCATAAGCAAACTGGGGAAATATCGCCTAGGCAAACGTACTGCAAGGTCAGTGCACAACTGGTTGGGAAACCTTAATGAGAGTAGTCATCTGTGGTTCATACTCAAGTGGGAAGGGCATATCGAGTGGGGTCCCGCAGGAATCTGCCCTTTCTTCAGTTCTGTTTAGCAGCTTCATAAACCATTTGGATAATGGCACAGAGAGCACATTTGGAAAATTGGCTTCACCCCAAGCTGGGAGGGGTTAACAAACTGGAGAAATGATCTGAAACAGGATGAAATTCAATAAGGGATAAGAGGGAAGGTGCTTTCATGGATCAGTAACTGGTTAAAAGAGAGGAAACAAAGGGTAGGTATAAATGGTCAGTTTTCAGAATGGAGAGAGGTAAATAGTGGTGTCCCTAAGGGGTCTGTACTGAGTCCAGTCCTATTCAACATGTTCATAAATGATCTGGAAAAGGGGTAAACAGTGAGGTGGTAAAATTTGCAGGTGATACAAAACTACTCAAATAAAAGGTAGTATTTCTTCACACAACACACAGTCAACTTGTGGAACTCTTTGCCAGAGGATGTTGGGTCATAGTGAATCACAAACTTATGCTTCAGAGTGGTGCCGAATTAGTCTGTATCAGCAAAAACAACGAGCCCTTGTGGCCCTTAGAGACTAACAAATTTATTTGGGCAGAAGCTTTCGTGGGCTAAACCCCACTTCATCAGATACATGGAGTGAAAAAAAATAGGCAGGTATAAATATACAGCACTGTATGGCTCCGTGCCACAAGGACTCCTTGTTGTTTAAACTTATATGCATCAACAATGTAACACTGTTGCAAAAAAAAAAGTGGACATCATTCTGGGATGTATTAGCACGATTGTTGTAAGCAAGACGCGAGAAGCAATTTTGCTGCCCCGCTCTGCACTGATAAGGGCTCAACTAGAGTATTGTCTCCAGTTCTGGGCACCACATTTCAGGAAAGATGTGTGCAAATTGGAGGAAGTCCAGAGACGAGCAACGAAGAGATTAAAGGGCTAGAAAACATGAGCTATAAGGGAAGATTGAAAAAAAATGAGTTTATTTAGTCTGGTGACAACCGTTTTCAAGTCCATAAAAGCTTGTTACAAGGAGGGAGGGAGAAATATTGTTCTCCTTAACCTCTGAGGATAGGACAAGAAGCAATGGGTTTAGATTGCAGCGAGGGTGGTTAAGGATGGCCATCACGAAAAACGTCCTGTCAGGGTGGTTAAGCACTGGAATAAATTGCCCAGGGAGGTTGTGGAATCTTCATCCTTGGAGATGTGTAAGAGCAGGTTGGACAAACCCCTGTCAGGGATGGTCTAGATAATACTTAGTCCTGCCATGAGTGCAGGGGACTGGACTAGACGACCTCTTGAGGTCCCTTCCAGGCTTCCATTTCTGTGATAGTCAGGAAGGAACATTGCTAGGGGCTGTGCTCTCCCCACCTCCCCGGGGCGGGACTGCCGCTCCCAGTTGGCAGGTGCCAGGCAGGGGGCATCTCCCTCGGGCAGGGACATGGTGAGTTTCACAGGGAGACTTAGCCTGTCTGCTGCAGCCCTGCTCCCGTCCCCGAGCAGGCCCTGTCTCCGGTGCTTGCACGCTTGGCCCCGAGACATGCAGAGCCATTTATGTAGCGTGATGGCGTGGCCGGAGTAGGGTCATCTCCTGGGCTGTGGCTTGAAAAGCTGGGCTGAGACTGGCCACTTGGCCCTGGCTCTCCCTAGGGCACGGTGTCTTGGTGGCCCGTGCTGGGAGCAGCCCTCACAGACATGTCCAGGGCTGGGGCTGTCATGCCAAGGCCTGGTGTGCTGAGCCGGCCCAGGCCAGAGGGGTGACTGTGACTTGCTGTCATCCGACAGGGCTGAGCAGGGCCAGTGGGGCCCAGGTGGGAGCCAGTCATCCCCTCTGGCCCAGCACACCCCCTTGGGTCACCGGTTGCAGTGACCTCCCTCTGGCCCCGTATTAGTGTTACTGGTTCTGCCCCGGACTGTCACCCCTGGTCCCAATGTGGGACATGCTGGCTCCTCTCTACACCCCCCGCACCCCGCCAGCCTTCCCTTCCCGCCCCTGCTGCTTTTCCGGGTTGGCTCCGTCCCCATCTTCCCGACCTGTGATTCCTGCAGAGGGCAGCAGTGGCTACACAACACAGATGGTCCCAATTCGTGCACATACCACACACAACGCCACACCCTGCACACAAAGCACAGCCACACACTCTATACATGCACACACAATGCACAACTCCACACCTTTCACACACCACACATACAATGCACGATTACACACTACACACAATGCAGTACCACACCATATAAACTCAAGCATACACACACAATGCCATGACTACACATCATAACAAACCACACAATGCACAGGCACACACCACACATACAATGCACAGCCCCATGCCGTAAACACTCAGTGCACACACAACCTCATACCACACACAAGCCCACCCAATATCCAGACACACACAACAGTCAGTGCACAACCCCACTCCATATACACACATACCCCACATGTAGTGTGCACAAGCCCAAAGCATAAACATACACCCCTCCACACAGTGCACAACCCCACACCCACACCGTGTGCAACCCCAAACCATACAGGCCCCTCAACTATCCACAACCCTCCCCTCTCCCCCCCACAGACACACTATGCACCACTTCTACACACATGCACAGCTGGCCTGTGGCAGTGGTTCCCAAACTTTAACAACCTGTGAACCCCTTTCACTAAAATGTCAAGTCTCATGAAGCCCCTCCAGGGATTTTCTCCTTTACCTGCGTATAAATGATAAAAGCAGTGAGCTTGGAAATATAAAATTTGTTTTTAGGACGTGCTTATTACACACTATTTATTATTATTTATTATTTATCAGGACAGTATTTTTATTACATTATGAAAACGGCTACACTCTTCCAATACCTCACTTTTGTATCACTTTGAATAAGCCTTTTATAAGACAAGGCTCCTACGTTTCATCAAGGAGTATCAGATGTGAAACAGCAGGAAGGTATTTAACAAGCCAACTCAGAGAGTTCCTCCCACACAAGCATTCAGGTCTGGTGCGTTGTTTGCCTGGACTGAATGTTACAACAAAGCTTAAACTTGTTCTTCATAATAATTTTAAAACAAGACTAGCTGCCCATTTAATTTTAAAAACAGCAAAAAAATATCCACCTCCCTTTCCATTTCTTATAAGGAGTCTTGAAGTTTAAATCTCAGTGTGATAGAGATGTTGCTTAGATCTGCTTAGCTCTTGGAAGTCCAGGGGCTCCGGGCTGCTGGCCCCGTGCTGCCCGGGTCCCTAGGGACAGCTCTGTTCGCCATTAGGGAATTTTTTCCTGAGAACCCCCTGTAACATTTCGCAAACCCCAGTTTGGAACCACTGCCTTTGGGGCTTGTGGAACCCCCTGCTGTGAGGGACCATGACACACAAGAGGGCACTAGGCACTGCGTGTATGTCAAAGCCTCTCCTTGGTGTCTGACACTGCGGGCGGGGGCTGGGAGTGTGACACTGCTTCCCCCAGTGCACGTGGTTCCTTAGCTCCTCGCCACGGCAGCCCAGGCCTGGGGTTTGGGATGGGGAATGCTGTGGCCACAGGCCTCCAAATCAATTGACAGCTGTGGGGAGGGGGTCGTGTCCCCCAGGCCGCTAGGGATGAGGTGCCCGGCTGAGCTGCAGGGTGACCACTGAGCACAAGGAAGGGCACAGCGGCATAGGAAGAAACCCTGTATCATGGCAGGGGGTTGATGGCCCTTGCAGGTGCCCTGGTTCTAAGCAGCCTGGGGCCATGGAGTGGGCATGCACCTGCCCCAGATCAGAGACTGGTTCCTCCTATGGCTGGGGTCATCCAGGGCCTCCCTCTGGCCCCGGATCCCTCTCGGGGAAATGGCAGAGCTGCCAGCCCATGATCACTGGGGGGTCTCAGCAGCTCGCCCTCGTGGCTGTGAGGGGAGCAGGGATGGGTGACCACGGCGCCCCAGCAGTGCTGAGGCCAGAACCCACGTGAAAGGAACCCAGCAACTCCCAGGACTGCTGGGGGCCTGAGTCGGCTCCGGGCTGGACAATACTGAATTGGGGACAGTGCAGGGGGCTGAGCGGCCTCGTGGGGGCGCTGAGGGGCTGGCCCTCTCCTGAGGGAGCAGCGATCTCCCGAGGGAGCACACCAGGACAGAGCAGGGACAGCGGCACCAGACACACGGCCTGCCGGCTGCAACAGGAGGCAGCTTGGAGTCCCCACCACGCAGGGCTGCCAGCGTCGTGCATCTGGCCTGATGCTCACACCTGCAGCCTGTCGTCCCCAGCCCGTGCCCCAGCCCCATTGTGCAGCCAGGGCCATCGAGGGGCTGCTGCGGAGGTGCCTCCCATCTCACTGGGCCACCTGCTGAGTCCAACCCCCTATTTGGAAGGTGTAGGTAGGCTCTGAGGCCAAGGCCCACGGTGGGAGGGAGCAGAGGGAGACGCCTAATGCCGGCCCTGACCCCCCAACCTGCCCCAGGCTCCTCTGCCCCCTACGTGTCTCTACTCCCCCTGCCCCCGCAAGGCTCCTTTCAGGTACCCCAGGCTGCTCACCCCTCACCTGCAGGGCCAGGGTCCCTGGGCACCCAGCTGTCGTTGGCTCTCTGCCTCATGCATCTGCCTGGGGCCAAAGTTTCCACAGTGACGTGTAAGTTTGAGTGTCCCCATTTTTGGGATACCAGCTCAAGTCCCCTCCTAGGGCCTGATTTTGAGAGCCCAGGTGAGCAGGAGTCGGGGGGGGGGAGGCACGGCGCAGGGGAGCTCCCAGGTGTGAATGCTGGGTCTGGCACCAGCGCTCGCAGCCTAGAGGGGTCTCTAACTTCCCCGGTGCTGATTTGGCCCAGGGGAGCCTTTCCCCAGGAACGGCGCCGACCGGATAAGGAATGGCCCAGCAGGTCGGCTCGCTGTACACACTCCTATGGGGCCATTTATTGATGAGCTCCTGTCGGTATGTGCAGAACAGACCCCACCCCGCGCTCCGGAGCCATTATTGCATAGTAAAATACAACCTGCAGGAATAAAGCCAGCGGCTACCCCACCCTACATGCCCTCTCCCCTCCCCAGCAAGCGCCAGCCCCACTGAGCTCCTCCCCCATGAAAACTGACCTGCTCCTGTGCCCTGTGGTTGAGTGTACCCAGGGTGCAGCAGCCCCTGGTGCAGAGAGGGGAGACCGCAGCCCACCCCTCTGACTGGCACACGTAAATGCCCAGCACGCCATTGTATGTCCACGGACTGTCCTCCCTTCCCCCCGCTGGTCCCTCCTTTTGGAGATACAGGGTCATTGGCCACCCTTTGCAGGCAATGGTCCCTCTCCTGCTCTGGGGTGTCGTTTTCAGATCAGCTCTTGGTGCTGATCCGACTGCTGGTGCTTTGTATAATCCACGTGCCCCGTTTCCGCTTTTCATTTCCAATGACTCTAGGGGATCGCCACTTAGCGTTGTGCTGCCGGCTGGCACCGCGGCTTGTTGGCTCTCTGGGGCACAGACAGTGGCGTTTGGGGGTGTCTGTAAAGGGCCAGGCGAGGAGCTGGAGCTGTAGATATGTTTAGTAAACAAGAAGAGTGGAAGCCCTGTGCTGCCCCTGTTAAACCACAGACTGTAATGCTCAGTACGGTAACCACCTGTGGGGACCAGGATGGGACACTGACTCCCATTCTCTGCACACCTCTGCTGGGTTAAGACTTCCTGCTCTCCTATTCCCTGCTGCTAACCGTAGAAGATAGGAAGAGCCCACTGAGCTCTTTGCAGGTCCATCCTGTGTCCTTCTGGGAGGGGGCAGCCCCGGGCTTATGCCACCTCCTGGCTAGGGCTGCTCACAGTTCCTGGCAGCCCCTTTCTTACCCTCTGATCCCGTAATGACGGTGGTGGTGATTGTAATCTCATTAACAGCTAACCTCCCTGCATTGTATGTATCCAAGTGCACCTCTCGATTGTACTGGGAGACACATTTAGAGGAGAGAAGTTCCCAGACAGAAACCCTTTGATCCTGGAACTGGCCAACTGTCACATAGGATGCCTCAGATTGTAGGAGATTCAATATTTGTTGGTTATCTGGAGAGAGACCCTCCTCCAGAGCGTGTGAGACGATGGTGGTGAGGCTGGTTATCATTTTCTCAGTGGTGAGCGTCCCTGCTCTGTGTTTCTCTAGAAGCTCTTGTCTTGTTTCCTTAGGGACGTATTTGGAAGAGAGCAGATCCCACACTGAGACCTTTGGCCCTTGGAACTCGCCCACTGGCCCAACTGTCGTGGACTTTAAGGCCATTTCCTGATCTTCATTTCTCGTTGAATAGGCAGCGTCAGCTTCCTGCGATGGGGCCCTCTCTGCACTTGGACTGTGCACATTTGTTTCTAGTTTTCTTCTTGTTGTTCCTATTTTGGTTGCAATGCTGGTGACAACAGTTATCACCTGGTCCGTGGTTAATATCCCAGCTCTGTACAGCTCCAGGAGCTCCTGTCTCTTCTCTTCAGGGATGTATTTGGAGAAGAGCAGGTCCCACACCGAGACCTTTTGCTTATGGAACTCACCAGCCGGCACATCAACCATGGTAGACTTTAAGGCCTTTTCCAGTTTTTTCTCTTCATGCGAGTCAACATCCTCAGCTTTCTCTAAGGTCATCGTGTCTTTGCTGGGAGTTTTCACATTAATCACAAATTTCCTGCTTGTAGCTTCTTTTTTCCTAATGAGGGTGGTGATCACGGTTATCACCTGGTCCGTGGTTAATATCCCAGCTCTGTACAGCTCCAGGAGCTCCTGTCTCTTCTCTTCAGGGATGTAGTTAGAGAAGAGCAGGTCCCACACCGAGACTTTTTGATCTTGTAACTCACTGACAGGTCCATCTATGGTTGTAGCTTTTAAGATGTTGTCCAGTTGTGTATCTTGTGGAGAATGGGCAACTACAGCTTCCTGCGAAGTTATCTCCTCTCTGTTTGGACTTTTGACACTTGTCATGAATTGCCTACTTGTATCTTCTGTTGTTGTTATGATGCTAGTGATGATGGGTATCATCTGTTCAATGGTTAAAACCCTTGTTCTATACAACGCCAGGAGCTCCTGCCTCTTCTCTTGAGGGATGTATTTAGAGAAGAGAAGATCTAACAAGGAGACATTTTGCCCTTGGAACTCACCAGCATTTATATAGATGGTCACACGCTTTAAGGACTTTCTCAAGTGTTTCTCTTGTGAATGGGCATCCTCAGCCTTGTCTGATGTTACCCCCACTTTACTGGGAACTTCTGTGTTTATACATAGATTCCTGCTCCCTTTTTCCACCTCGGTAACGCTGGTGGTGAGGATGGCTATCATTTCTTGAATAGTTAGCATCCCTGCTCTGTACTTCTTCAGAAGTTCCTGTCTTTTGATTTCAGAGATGTAGCTAGAGAAAAGAAGCTCCCACAGGGAAACCTCCTGCCATTTGAATTCCCCGACAGGAATGCCGACAGTCTCTGACCGCAAAGTGTTTTCCAAATGTTTGTCACACAGTGAGCCGGGAGTCTCATCTTCCTCTGATGTTGTTGTCTCCACACTGGGACTTTCCCCATGTCCTGGTAGATGGTGACTTTTCTCCTCCATTTTGCTTACGATGGTGGTGACGATGGTTTTCATTTGGTCCGTGGTTAATATCCCAGCTCTGTGCAACTGCAGGAGCTCCTTCCTCTTCTCTTCGGGGATGTATTTGGAGAAGAGCAGATCCCACACAGAGACTTTTCGGCCATGGAACTCGCCTGCCGGCACCTCCACCAGGGTAGACTTTAAGGCCTTTTCCGTTTGTTGCTCTTCAAAGGAGGGGGCATCTTTGTCTTTCTCAGATGGCGTCCTCGTCTCTTTGCTGGGAGTTTTCTTTGTTGTGGGGAGTTTTCTGCTTTTCCCTTCGGCCTCGGTAACGCTGGTGGTGAGGATGGTTATCATTTCTTGAATAGTCAGCGTCCCTGCTCTGTACTTCTTCAGAAGTTCCTGTCTTTTGATTTCAGAGATGTAGCTAGAGAAAAGAAGCTCCCACAGGGAAACCTCCTGCCATTTGAATTCCCCGACAGGAATGTCAACAGTCTCTGACCGCAAAGTGTTTTCCAAATGTTTGTCACACAGTGAGCCGGGAGTCTCATCTTCCTCTGATGTTGTCGTCTCCACACTGGGACTTTCCCCATGTCCTGGTAGATGGTGACTTTTCTCCTCCATTTTGCTTACGATGGTGGTGACGATGGTTTTCATTTGGTCCGTGGTTAATATCCCAGCTCTGTGCAACTGCAGGAGCTCCTTCCTCTTCTCTTCGGGGATGTATTTGGAGAAGAGCAGATCCCACACAGAGACTTTTCGGCCATGGAACTCGCCTGCTGGCACCTCCACCAGGGTAGACTTTAAGGCCTTTTCCGTTTGTTGCTCTTCAAAGGAGGGGGCATCTTTGTCTTTCTCAGACGGCGTCCTCGTCTCTTTGCTGGGAGTTTTCTTTGTTGTGGGGAGTTTTCTGCTTTTCCCTTCGGCCTCGGTAACGCTGGTGGTGAGGATGGTTATCATTTCTTGAATAGTCAGCGTCCCTGCTCTGTACTTCTTCAGAAGTTCCTGTCTTTTGATTTCAGAGATGTAGCTAGAGAAAAGAAGCTCCCACAGGGAAACCTCCTGCCATTTGAATTCCCCGACAGGAATGTCAACAGTCTCTGACCGCAAAGTGTTTTCCAAATGTTTGTCACACAGTGAGCCGGGAGTCTCATCTTCCTCTGATGTTGTCGTCTCCACACTGGGACTTTCCCCATGTCCTGGTAGATGGTGACTTTTCTCCTCCATTTTGCTTACGATGGTGGTGACGATGGTTTTCATTTGGTCCGTGGTTAATATCCCAGCTCTGTGCAACTGCAGGAGCTCCTTCCTCTTCTCTTCGGGGATGTATTTGGAGAAGAGCAGATCCCACACAGAGACTTTTCGGCCATGGAACTCGCCTGCTGGCACCTCCACCAGGGTAGACTTTAAGGCCTTTTCCGTTTGTTGCTCTTCAAAGGAGGGGGCATCTTTGTCTTTCTCAGATGGCATCCTCGTCTCTTTGCTGGGGGTTTTCTTTGTTGTGGGGAGTTTTCTGCTTTTCCCTTCGGCCTCGGTAACGCTGGTGGTGAGGATGGTTATCATTTCTTGAATAGTCAGCGTCCTTGCTCTGTACTTCTTCAGAAGTTCCTGTCTTTTGATTTCAGAGATGTAGCTAGAGAAAAGAAGCTCCCACAGGGAAACCTCCTGCCATTTGAATTCCCCGACAGGAATGCCGACAGTCTCTGACCGCAAAGCGTTTTCCAAATGTTTGTCACACAGTGAGCCGGGAGTCTCATCTTCCTCTGATGTTGTTGTCTCCACACTGGGACTTTCCCCATGTCCTGGTAGATGGTGACTTTTCTCCTCCATTTTGCTTACGATGGTGGTGACGATGGTTTTCATTTGGTCCGTGGTTAATATCCCAGCTCTGTGCAACTGCAGGAGCTCCTTCCTCTTCTCTTCGGGGATGTATTTGGAGAAGAGCAGATCCCACACAGAGACTTTTCGGCCATGGAACTCGCCTGCCGGCACCTCCACCAGGGTAGACTTTAAGGCCTTTTCCGTTTGTTGCTCTTCAAAGGAGGGGGCATCTTTGTCTTTCTCAGATGGCGTCCTCGTCTCTTTGCTGGGGGTTTTCTTTGTTGTGGGGAGTTTTCTGCTTTTCCCTTCGGCCTCAGTAACGCTGGTGGTGAGGATGGTTATCATTTCTTGAATAGTCAGCGTCCCTGCTCTGTACTTCTTCAGAAGTTCCTGTCTTTTCTCTTCAAGGACGTATTTGGAGAAGAGCAGATCCCACACAGAGACCTTTCGCCCTTGGAACTCGCCCCCCGGCCCGTCGACTGTTGTAGTCTTCAAGGCCTTCTCCCGTTTTTCATCTCTCTGCGAACGGGCAGCCTCGGCGTTCTGGGACGTTGCCCGTTGCGTGCTCGGACTTTTCACGTGCCTGGGCTCTCTGCTGCTCTTTTGCTCTGCCTCGGTGATGAGGGCGGTGATGATGGTTGTCATTTCCTGAATGGTTAGCGTCCCCGCTTTGTACTTCCTCAGAAGCTCCTGCCTTTTTTGGTCAGGGACGTATCTGGAGAAGAGAAGCTCCCACACGGTCACGTTCTGCCCCTGGAAGAGTCCCACGCTGACGCTGGCAGGGGCAGACTGTAAGGAGATTCGTGTTTTTTCATCTAGCTGGAAGAGCACGGAGCCTTTGTGCATCAGCTGAAGCATCAGGAGCCCCGTGTCTGGGTCTGGGACACATCTGCTGAGGAGCTGCATGTAGGTGAGGTTCTCGTGAGTGTTGGGGTCGAAACAGCTTCTGCTGTGATTTTGGGGGTCAGAAAGTATCCGGTTCAACTCTTGATCGAAGTAGCCCCGCTTGTAAGCCACCTCCACGGGGATTCGGTGGCTGTTCACGGGGTCGATGATGCCGCCGGTGGCGATCTGGGCCTCCAGCAGGCGGATGCCGTGGTCTTTGACTATCAGGTCTCTCTCCATGGCCTGGAAGAGGGAGATCTTGTTGCCTGTGTAGGGGTCAGTGTATCCGGTCACTGCTCTCTCTGCAGAGAGCAGCTTCCCGTGATAATCTCCACCTGTCAGCCCAGCAGCAAGTGCGTCTTTCACCGGCACTTTCTTGTTCTTTACTGGGTCAATGATGAACCCTATGGCAGCCTGTGCCTCCAGCAGCACCAGCGCGGTCCCCGGTGTGAGAACGCTTCTCATCATGGCCTGGTAGATGCTTATCTTCTCCTGGCTGGACTGAACAAGGACTCCAGCGATGGCATTAATCCCTCCCGGACCCATTTCTCCATAGGCAGTCGCTGCCTGCCAGCTCTCCATCTGTCTGTCTAGTTGCTCAGGGTTCACCGTTTGGGAAGCTGTCCCCTCACGCTTTGCTGCTTGTGGTGGGCAGATCTTCTCCTATCTCTTGGGGGCAGCGTGTGGCTCTGCAGGGAGAGAGAAGGCTCCATGAGACACAGGCATTGGTATAAAGTGGAAAAGAGAAATATCTGCCCAGACATGACAGCAAATTCAGATAGAGACAGGGAGCCACGCACTGCTGCCCCTGCTGTGATCAGCTTTCTCTGAAGAACATGCACCTGCCAAACCCTCACCCCCGCCAGTGCCTTCTGCAGGAGTGTCGCTTGGGAACACCTGCCTCTGGGCTCCTCGGACAACGGAACACAGCCAGGCTCAGGCAGATTTATTACCCGCCCTCTGGCTGACATCGTCTCGATATTTCACCAAAGGAGGCATGTGGGGTTCCTGTCAAAAGCTAAGAATTGGCTGATTGTCGTGGTTATTGTGAGGTGTTTGTAGGGGAACCAGTTTTAGAGCTCTGTAATGTGTAGAGTATCATGTTCTAAAGGTGTTGGGAGAGACGCCTGGGAGGGGAAGTCTGAGAGCTGACCCAATCAGCGTCAGAACAATGGATGTCCCTTGACTGAGCCAGTTTGTGTTTCCAGCCTGGGCCACATGCAGGCTTCAGTATTTACAAAACCCAAAGACCGCCAATAAATGCCTCTGCCCCAGGGTCCTCTGGGTTGTCGTGGGACAATAGTCTGTAACAGGAGGAGAACTGGATACTCCTGGGGGAATTATGCGCCCAACAATTAAAAATTCCGTGCACCATATTTTAAAATTCTGCAAATTTTATTTGTCAAAATAACACTGTATAATCAGGCCAGTTTCAATTGTGTTGGTAATTTATTTCAAAATACCTGTCAGCAAGTATGTCTATAACAATACAGAGACAAAAATTTCCTCAGGAGTAGAGAGTTACAGAAACTCCTATGACAACCCAGTTCCTGCTTCTCCACCCTGTCCCCCCAGAGCCCAGCCATGGCCTCCCCAGACCAGACACTCTCTCACCTCCTCCCCCACCCCTGAGCCTAGCCGGGAGGGGCTAGACACTCTCACCTCCACCCCCACAGAGCCCAGACACTCACATCCCCAACCCCCTTCCCAGAGCCCAGCTGTGCCCACCCCCCAGCCCAGACACTCACACCTCCTCCGCCTCAGAGCCCAGTCAGGGGGGGCCAGACTTACCCCAGAGCCCAGCTGCACCCCCCAACCAGACACCCACACACCCCTTATCCCTACTCCCCAGAGCCCAGCTGCGGGGCTCCCCCCGGCCCAGGCACTCACAGACCCTAACCACCCAGAACCCAGCCATGCCCCCCACCCAGCCCAGACAATCTCACCTCCTCCCCCGCAGAGGCCGGCCGGGAGGGGCAGACACTCACACTCCCTCCCCCCACCCCAAGCACAGCTATGCCTTCTGACCCAGACACTCACACCCCCTACCCCCCAGAGCCCAGCTGCACCCCTGCCCCGGCCCAGGCACTCACAGACCCTAACCCCCCAGAGCCCAGCTGCCCCCCCCAGCCCAGGCACTCACAGACCCTAACCCCCCAGAGCCCAGCTGCACCCCTGCCCTGGCCCAGGCACTCACCGACCTTAACCCCCCAGAGCCCAGCTGTGTCCCCCCCCCGGCCCAGGCACTCACAGACCCTAACCCCCCAGAGCCCAGCTTCCCCCGTCGGCCCAGGCACTCACAGACCCTCACCCCCAGAGCCCAGCTGCACCCCCCCCAGCCCAGGCACTCACAGACCCCCACCCCCCAGAGCCCAGCTGCCCCCCTGCCCCGGCCCAGGCACTCACAGACCCTAACCCCCAGAGCCCAGCTGCACCCCTGCCCTGGCCCAGGCACTCACAGACCCTAACTCGCCAGAGCCCCCTGCCCTGGCCCAGGCACTCACAGACCCTAACCCCCAGAGCCCAGCTGCACCCCTGCCCTGGCCCAGGCACTCACAGACCCTAACTCGCCAGAGCCCAGCTGCACCCCTGCCCTGGCCCAGGCACTCACAGACCCTAACCCCCAGAGCCCAGCTGCACCCCTGCCCTGGCCCAGGCACTCACAGACCCTAACCCCCAGAGCCCAGCTGCACCCCTGCCCTGGCCCAGGCACTCACAGACCCCAACCCCCAGAGTCAAAGGTCCCTGGCTTGCGTGAAGTTTCCTGCGTGCTGCCGCCTCCTTCAGAGCATGTGTGAAACTGCAGCTGCTGGGAACCCTCCAGTTGCCTTTCCCTCCCCCTGGCCTTGTCTTCTATTTGGGAGCTGCGCTCTGCCGAGTCCAGCAGCCCCTAGTGGTGGCAAACATCTCTGCAGCCTATTTCTATGGGGGAAAAGGAAATTCTGCCCCCCCAACATTAATTTCTGCAAAATTCTGCATTGTGCAGTGGTGCAGAATTCCCCCAGGAGTAAACTAGGAGGCATCCATTACAAAGGAGTAACTCTGCCAGCGGGGGCTGTCCTGTGGCAGGAGGAGCCCAACTGCCGGATGGGACCAGCTGTGTAGAACTGATTTACATAAGAAAATAAGAACGGCCCTACTGGGTCAGACCAAAAGTCCATCTAGCCCAGTATCCTGCCTTCTGACAGTGCCAGGTGCCCCAGAGGGAATGAACAGAACAGAGAATCATCAAGTGATCCATCCCATCGCCCATTCCCAGCTTCTGGCAAACAGAGGCTACAGGCACCATCCCTGCCCACCCTGGCTAATGGCCATTGATGGACCTATCCTCTATGAACTTATCTAGTTCTTTGTTGAACCCTGTTATGGTCTTGGCCTTCACAACATCCTCTGGCAAAGAGTTCCACAGGTTGACTGTGCATTGTGTGAAGAAATACTGCCTTTTGTTTCTTTTAAACCTGCTGCCTGTTCATTTCATTTGGTGACCCCTAGTTCTTGTGTTATGAGAAGTAGTAAACAACACTTCCTTATCTACTTTCTCCACACCAGTCCTGATTTTATAGACCTCAATCATATCTCCCCTTAGCTGTCTCTTTTCCAAGCTGAAAAGTCCCAGTCTTATTAATCTCTCCTCATAGGGAAGCCGTTCCATACCCATAATCATTTTTGTTGCCTTTTTTGGAACCTTTTCCAATTCCAATATATCTTTTTTGAGATGGGGCAACCACATCTGCACGCAGTATTCAAGATGTCGGCATACCATGGATTTATATAGAGGCGTTATGTTATTTTCTGTCCTATTATCTATTCCTTTCTTAATTGTTCCCAGCATTCTGTTTGCTTTTTTGACTGCCACTGCACATTGAGTGGATGTTTTCAGAGAACTATCCACATTGACTCCAAGATCTTTCTTGAGTGGTAACAGCTAATTTAGACCCCATCATTTTATATGTATATTTGGGATTATGATTTCCAATGTGCATTACTTTGCATTTATCACCATTGAATTTCATCTGCCATTTTGTTGCCCAGTCACCCAGTTTTGTGAGATCCCTCTGTAGCTCTTCTCAGTCTGCTTTGGACTTAACTATCTTGAGTAGTTTTGTATCATCTGCACATTTTTCCACCTCACTGTTTACCCCTTTTCCAGATCATTTATGAATATGTTGAATAGGACTGAGCCCAGTAGAGAACCCTGGGGAACACCACTATTTACCTCTCTCCATTCTGAACACTGACCATTTATTCCTACCCTTTGTTTCCTATCTTTTAACCAGTTACTGATCCATGAGAGCACCAGTCCATGAGAGCATTTGGGGTAGATATAGCGAATGAGACAGGACAGGAAAGGACAGGTACTTATTAATGTGTAGAGGCCATTGAGTGCATCTTCGGTTTGTCTCTCACCTCTAATATTATGTTTCCAAATCTTTTTATTTGCCTTTAGTTTGAGTCCTTATCTCAAGCCTGTTAAATCAACATCAGGTTGCTTTTACTAGAGACATGTCTTGTGCTAAGGAGCGTGTGACACTGAGGTGCAGCCACTGACCGGGGGTGCCCTGCCTCCCAGAGGCAGGAGATCAGTGTGTGCTGCAGGTATCCAGAAGGAAGGGGCTGGGGACTTGAAGGTAACAAAGTGGGATGTGTAAATCACCAGCCTGCAGAAGGGAAGAGCAGGGCTCGCGGGGTCAGAGCACAGCGCCGGTGTTGGCAGCACCTGGTGGCTGAGGAGAGTATCCCCTGGTGGGCACAGCCAGGGCTCTCTTCCACTGGGAGCAGGTGGTAGCGCTGCAGCCCAGACACCACTCTAACCCCAAGGCAATAGCAGAGGGAGGCTGGCAGGGCACTCGGCCCCCTGTGCAGTGCCGTCTGCTCCTCCCAGCGGCACCGCGGGTTACTGACATTCCCATAAGGCTGTAGCTTTGCAAAGAAAGGTCCAAAGGTGTCAGAGCGTCGCCAGGGGCGTAGTTATTGTGGGTTTGTTCCTGGTAGTGCAGGGGGCACTTTTAACTCCTCCCCACTCCTGCCTGTTTCCTGTCCTTTCAGACTCCCAACAGCCAGTGCTCCCAGTTCTAATACTCACAAACAGCATCTAAACACCACATTCCCTCCTCTCTTAAGAAATTCTCCCAATTAAAATAAACATTGTTGTTCTAACCACAGGAACAAATAGGATACAAGACACTATACTATTGGCAGAAATATTACCCTGAAAACACTGTAGATATTACATAACATAGTCTCTAGTCCAGGCAGGTGGTCGTCTGGGTCTGACAGTCCGTCTCTCAAGTCCCGGTTCCAATGCAATGTCTTGTGCTGGTTCTACGGTGAAGTCATCCAATGCAGATTGGCCGTTGGCACAATCTCCTCTTGGTGCATAGGCAGGTGCAAGACAAGAAGCATTCCATACCCGCCCATCAGAAAGTCCATAGGTGTAAGGTCCCTTCTTCTCTATGATTTTAAGAGGAGCTGTGAATTTATGGTCCCCTTTGCGTAAGATTCCAGGTTTTCGTATTCTTACGAAGGAACCATACTCAAACTTTGGTTCCTTAGCACCCCGCCGCTTGTCTGTGAAAGCCTTATACAGACAATTAAACAGTGACAAGTTTTTAAAGTGCTTGTACACAAATGCTAGAAGTCTAAATAATAAGATGGGTGAATTAGAGTGCCTTGTGATAAAGGAGCACATTGATATAATATCAGAGGGGTAGCTGTGTTAGTCTGGAACTGTAAAAGCAGCAAAGAATCCTGTGGCACCTTATGCAAAACGTCTGTTAGTCTATAAGGTGCCACAGGATTCTTTGCTGCTTTTATTGATATAATAGGCATCACAGAAACCTGGTGGACTGAGGACAATCAATGGGACTCAATCATTCCAGGATACAAAATATATCAGAAGGACAGAACAGATCGTGCAGGGCGGGAGTGGAACTATATGTGAAAGAAAATGTAGATTCAAATGAAGTAAAAATCTTAAGTGAATCCACATGTTCCATAGAATCTCTATGGATAGTAATTTCATGCTCTAATAAGAATATAACATTAGGGATCTATTATAGACCACTTGACCAGGACAGTGATAGTGATGATGAAATGCTAAGGGAAATTAGAGAGGCTATCAAAATTAAGAACTCAATAATAGTGCGGGCTTTCAATTAAGGTGGGAACATGTCACCTCAGGACGAAATGCAGAGACAAAATTTCTGGATACTTTAAATGACTGCTTCTTGGAGCAGCTGGTATGGGAACCCACTAGGGGAGAGGCAACTCTAGATTTACTCCTGAGTGGAGTGCAGGAGCTGGTCCAAGAGGTAATAATAACAGGACCGCTTGGAAATAGTGACCATAATATAATAACATTTAACATCCCTATGGGTGGGAAGAACATCTCAACGGCCCAACACTGTGGCATTTAATTTCAAAAAAGGGGAACTATGCAAAAATGAAGGGGTTAGTTAAACAGAAATTAAAAGGTACAGTGACTAAAGTGAAATCCATGCAAGCTGCATGGGCGCTTTTTAAAGACACCATAATAGAGGCCCAACTTCAATGTGTACCCCAAATTAAGAAACACAGTAAAAGAACTAAAAAAGTGCCACCGTGGCTTAACGACCATGTAAAAGAAGCAGTGAGAGATAAAAAGACTTCCTTTAAAAAGTGGAAGTCAAATCCTAGCAAGGTAAATAGAAAGGAGCATAAACGCTGCCAAATTAAGTGTAAAAATGTAATAAGAAAAGCCAAAGAGGAGTTTGAAGAACGGCTAGCCAAAAACTCCAAAGGTAATAACAAAATGTTTTTTAAGTACTTCAGAAGCAGGAAGCCTGCTAAACAACCAGTGGGGCCCCTCGATGATAGAGATAGAAAAGGAGCGCTTAAAGACGATAAAGTCATTGCAGAGAAGCTAAACGAATTCTTTGCTTCAGTCTTCACGGCTGAGGATGTTAGGGAGATTCCCAAACCTGAGCCGGTTTTTGTAGGTGACAAATCTGAGGAACTGTCACAGATTGAAGTGTCACTAGAGGAGGTTTTGGAATTAATTGATAAACTTAACATTAACAAGTCACCAGGACCAGATGGCATTGACCCAAGAGTTCTGAAAGAACTCAAATGTGAAATTGCGGAACTATTAACTAAGGTTTGTAACCTGTCCTTTAAATCGGCTTCGGTACCCAATAACTGGAAGATAGCTAATGTAACGTCAATTTAAAAAGGGCTCTAGAGGTGATCCCGGCAATTACAGGCCAGTAAGTCTAACATTGGTACTGGGCAAATTAGTTGAAACAATAGTAAAGAATAAAATTGTCAGACACATAGAAGAACATAAATTGTGGGGCAAAAGTCAACATGATTTCTCTAAAGGAAAATTGTGTCTTACTAATCTATTAGAGTTCTTTGAAGAGGTCAGCAAACATGTGGACAAGGGGTATCCAGTGGACATAGTGTACTTAGATTTCCAGAAAGCCTTTGACAAGGTCCCTCACCAAAGGCTCTTACGTAAATGAAGTTGTCATGGGATAAAAGGGAAGGTCCTTTCATGGATTGAGAACTGGTTAAATGGAGACAGGGAACAAAGGGTAGGAATTAATGGTAAATTCTCAGAATGGAGAGGGGTAACTAGTGGTGTTCCCCAAGGGTCAGTCCTAGGACCAATCCTATTCAATTTATTCATAAATGATCTGGAGAAAGGGGTAAACAGTGAGGTGGCAAAGTTTGCAGATGATACTAAACTGCTCAAGATAGTTAAGACCAAAGCAGATTGTGAAGAACTTCAAAAAGATCTCACAAAACTAAGTGACTGGGCAACAAAATGGCAAATGAAATTTAATGTAAATAAATGTAAAGTAATGCACATTGGAAAAAATAACCCCAACTATACATACAATATGATGGGGGCTAATTTAGCAACAACGAATCAGGAAAAATATCTTGGAGTAATTGTGGATAGTTCTCTGAAGATGTCCACGCAGTGTGCAGAGGCGGTCAAAAAAGCAAACAGGATGTTAGGAGTCATTAAAAGAGATAGAGAATAAGACAGAGAATATATTATTGCCCTTATATAAATTGATGGTACGTCCACATCTTGAATACTGTGTACAGATGTGATCGCCTCATCTCAAAAAAGATATACTGGCACAAGAAAAGGTTCAGAGCGCCTCTGAAAAAGCGTTCAGGGCGATGCAGGTATTTCTGACTGTTACACGCCACTGTGTTCTGTCACTGTCGGCATCCTCACTTAGAGGAGAAGAAGGTGATCAGGAACAGTCAGCATGGATTCACCAAGGGCAAGTCATGCCTGACTAACCTGATTGCCTTCTATGAGGAGATAACTGGATCTGTGGATGAGGGGAAAGCAGTGGACGTGTTATTCCTTGACTTTAGCAAAGCTTTTGATATGGTCTCCCACAGTATTCTTGCCAGCAAGTTAAAGAAGTATGGGCTGGATGAATGGACTATAAAGTGGACAGAAAGCTGGCTAGATGGTCGGGCTCAACAGGTTGTGATCAACGGCTCCATGTCTAGTTGGCAGCCGGTTTCAAGTGGAGTGCCCCAAGGATCGGTCCTGGGGTTGGTTTTGTTCAATATCTTCATTAACGATCTGGAGGATGGCGTGGACTGCACCCTTAGCAAGTTTGCAGATGACACTAAACTGGGAGGAGTGGTAGATACGCTGGAGGGTAGGGATAGGATACAGAGGGACCTAGACAAATTAGAGGACTGGGCTAAAATAAACCTGATGAGGTTCACCAAGGACAAGTGCAGAGTCCTGCACTTAGGACGGAAGAATCCCATTCACCGTTACAGACTAGGGACCGAATGGCTGGGCAGCAGCTCTGCAGAAAAGGACCTAGGGGTTACAGTGGACGAGAAGCTGGATATGAGTCAACAGTGTGCCCTTGTTGCCAAGAAGGCTAATGGCATTTTGGGCTGTATAAGTAGGGGCATTGCCAGCAGATCGAGGGACGTGATCATTCTCCTCTATTCGACATTGGTGAGGCCTCATCTGGAGTAGTGTGTCCAGTTTTGGGACCCACACTACAAGAAGGATGTGGAAAAATTGGGAAGAGTCCAGCGGAGGGAAACAAAAATGATTAGGGGGCTGGAGCACATGATTTATGAGGAGAGGCTGAGTGAACTGGGATTGTTTAGTCTGCATGTAACAGGCTGGTGTGGCTCCCCTCCTCCCCGGGAAGGTTGAGCCCCGGACACCGGAAGGGGCGGGGCTACAGAGCAGTGAGCCCGCCCCTCAGAGGGTCAGGCGGTGACCCGGAAGCATAAAAGCCGGCCATCAGAGCTCAGTTGGAGCCCACCCACCACCGGGAGCAGACCTGCCCGAGAGGGCTCGGGGCTGGGAAACCGCTGGAGCCCAGAGCAGTTGCCCGGACTGGCCAGAGCTTCCCCTCGCCCGCTACTGGGAGCACCCACTGGAGCTTCCTTGCGCCACATACGAGGAGGAGCCGCCAGAGACTTCCCCACTCCCTTGTTGTTAACCCAAGGAACCCCCGGAGCAGATTTGGCCGGACCTCCCCGAGGAACTGCCGGATCTACGCCCCATCCCGGGCTGCGAGGAGCCCATGGTGTTGGACTTCCCGGGAGCGGACGCCGCGGACCAGGTCGGCCCCGAGGGGGAAATTGGAAGTGGCCCGGGGGCAGCCGACCACAGTCAGGCTGCAGATCAAACAATGCCCATGTCAGTGTGTTGCGGCCAGGATCCCCACTGACCGTCAGTGGTCATAGCTGCTGTCCAGGGCCCCGGGCCGGGATGCAGTGGAGTGGGTGGGCCTGCGTCCCCCCTGCCACCCCACTCACGGGTGGCAGTTTTCCCCCCTCACCCCAGTGCTCAGCCCCTGCACCTATGGGCCTGAGACCTAATTGTTGTTGCCCCACCCTAATCCAGGGCCTGGGCCTTCCTAAACTGTCTGCTGCTCAGCCCCTGACACAAAGGGCCTGAGCCACTTTGTACTGTTTGCTGCTCAGCCCCTGCACCCAAGGGCCTGGGCCTTCCTGAGCCCTAATTGACTCTTATATTGTTGCTCAGCCTTGCAGCTGAAGGCCTGAGCCCTGACTCTGAGAGTGTTGTTCAGCCTTAAAGGGACCGGGCCGAACCCACGTAAGATCGACGGCCCGCTGTGGCTCCCCTCCTCCCCTGGGAGGGTTGAGCCCCGGACCCTCACGTTTACACGGCAGAAGAGAAGAATGAGGGGGAATTTGATAGCTGCTTTCAACTACCTGAAAGGGGGTTCCAAAGAGGATGGATCTAGACTGTTCTCAGTGGTAGAAGATGACAGAACAAGGAGCAATGGTCTCAAGTTGCAGAGGGGGAGGTTTAGGTTGGATATTAGGAAAAACTTTTTCCACTAGGAGAGTGGTGAAGCACTGGGATGGGTTCCCTAGGGAGGTGGTGGAATCTCCTTCCTTAGAGGTTTTTAAGGT